>NC_044978.1:109502414-109830266 GCF_008728515.1 Papio anubis
TGGAAGCAGGTCATCACCGGGAATGTTCAGCTCTCAGCAGTGAGGGTAGCTCCTCTCTGCAGTCAGGTTGTCCCAATGAGTGTCCAGCTCTCAGCAGAGAGGGTAGCACCTATGTGCAGGCAGGTGGTCCTGTCAACTCTTCTGGTCTGGTTAAGTTCAGGGTTTTTCATGGGCTTCAGAGGGGAGGAAGTGTATGCTGAATCATCCAAGGGTGGCCAGGGGTGGGCTCGGAAAAAGCACCACAAATTTCCACTCCAGTCCACCAGAGTGGCCACCCAGCCCTCAGCCTTAAGATCCTCCCCAGCTTGAAGGTGGGGCTTCACCAGGGACCCGCCCCCTCCACCCAGGAGCCTGTATGCCTCCTGCTGCTGTTCATGCCACCCAGGCTCTTCTTGCCAAGAGGCACCCGCAGGCCAACGCTGAGCTGCCCTCGGTGCCCTCCTTAGTCTCTCCCCCATGCTTGTTTGTGCCTAAAGTCCTGAGGGTGCTGAGGCAGCAGGGGTTGGTGTGCCAGCATGGCCCCAAGCGTGTGCACACCTGGCCAAATTGAGACAGTGCCTAGCCTCAACTTTGCTCCATGATTACAGTGGGTGCTGACATTGTGGAGAAGCCAGACAGTAGGAGCAGGTACTTGGAGCCTGTATATGCAGGGAAAGGCTTCCTGGGCCCCCAGAGTGCAGAAATGCCTGGGTCTGCAGCTGCAGACACCCAAGTTGCACCTGGGAGGGTGGGGCTCCTGCCTGCTTCTGACTACCAAGAGCACGGGGTCCCAGGCCACAGCCACAGCTTGGGTGGCCCCAGTTGTGTCGGAAAAGCTCTCACTCCACAAACTTGAAAGGGGCAGGCTCCCGCTTCTCCCTGGCTTCCACCAGCTCAGTCAAGCATGTGGAACATGCAGCCCTGGCCTTGCTTCCTCTCGGTTTTCCCTGCAGCAGCAGTAGGTGAGGTGCAGGTGGCACCTCACAAATTAATCTGATGCTCCCAAGTTCTGCCCTGTGAGTCCTGCGATGCAGCGGGGAATGAGGTTGAGGCCGCAGAGGAGGCTCTGGGACTAGCAGCGGGTCCTGCCTGGCCATGCAAGAGTGGAGGTGGTACTGTTTGCTGCCTCAGGGACACAGGGCAGAGGAAACCCATTGCTGCTCCAGCAGCTGTTTCTGCCACCAGTGCCCATGTCTCCTCGCTTCAGCCAGTGTGATGGCAGCAGCCACTCCAGCTGACCTGCTGCTGCTATCAATAGTATATAGAGGATTCAGTACTATTTGCAGTTTTAGGAATCCACTGTGGGTCTTGAAACACATACCCTGAGGATAGGGGAAGATTGCTGTAAATTCAATTATTTATTTTTAGCTGGTTATATTATTATTATTTTTCTTCTCTCTTTCTCCTAACCTCTTTCTCCTTTTCTTCCTGACTCCCTCTCTTTTTTCCTCCCTTCCCTCCTCCCTCCTCCCACTTCTTTCTTTCTTTCATTTATAATACTGTGAATGGCACAGCAGTTATTTCTTTCTCTGATATTGTGAGTGGCACCGCAGCTAGCCCTGACATCTGTCTTCTCCCTTTCTTTCTCCCCTATCTTGGCAATACTAGTTGTGGAAGAATAATGGATATGAAGCATGTGAATAGCCCTGACCACTAATCAGCTGTGATGGTTACTTTTAGATGTCAACTTGACTGAATTTACAGATGCTTAGAATGGCTGATGAGGCATTGTTTCTAGGTGTGTTCATGAGAGTGTTTTGGGAGATTGACAAGCAATTTCATGGACTGAGTGGGGAAAAGCTGCCCCAATATGGGAGGGCATCAATCAGCTGGAGAACCAGACAGAACAAAAAGGTGGAAAAATGGTAAATTCTCTCTCTCTCTTTCTCTGTCTCCCTTACAGTGCTAGATGCCTTCTGCTGTTCTTGCACATCAGAACTCCAGCTTCTTCAGTCTTTGGATTCTGGCACTTGCATCAGCAGCCTCTAAGGGCTCTCAAGCTTTGAGCTTCGGACTGAGAGTTAGATCACCAGCTTTCTTGGTTCTCAGGCTTTCCAAGCTGGAGTGAACAACACTATGGGCTTCTCTAGTTCTCTAACTTGCATATATCCTGTTGAGGGACTTCTCAGCCTCCAATATCATAAGAACCAATTCTACTAATAAACACCCTTTCATATAGCTATACCATCTATGTGTATATCTATAACTATTTATATATCCATTGGTTCTGTTTCTCAGAAAACTCTGACTAATACAGCAGGAGAGGTAGTGGCCACCTTTCTCAGTCCAGAATTTCCAATTTCTAAGAGTTTCTATCAATGATGGCAGAGAAAAAAACACATACTACAATGTAATTTGCAACTACACCTCATGGCTTATTATATAACATTGACATTAATCAATCAGCAGGAAAAGCACTAGGTGAGCTCTGTGAGCAAGAACTCTCAAACAAACACATTGTAAATGGTTTCCTTATTCTTGTAGCATAGTTTTCACCCTTGGTACGGTCCTTTGGCTGTGGTACAATCATCTCAAAATTTTTCTGCCGAAAATTCCCCTGAGGTGTAGATACTGGGACTATATTTGGCCTCATTACTAATTATTCTTTACATGTGTTTTTATTATAACTTTTATTCTTTGCATGTGTTTTTATTATAACTTTATGCCATAAATTAAATTTCCGTATTTCAAATTTGATTGATAAGTTTAACTCTATCTTGTTAGCTTTCAACCATCTTCTTTACTTCCCTTAATCATGCCTTAAACAATGCATATCTTTCCATATATCTGCTTCTTTTCTCTTTCTGTTCTCTCCTGCTCTCACTCATTTGCCTTCTTTTGTACTTTTTCCCCCTCTCCATAAGGTCTGTATCTTTTTATATCTGGCTGACATTAATAGATTCCTATAAATCTGCAATTTAACTATTTTCATTTATACCACTAATATTAACATATTTCTTTTCTTCTATTCAGTGAATTTGCTTTTGCTCTTTAAATTCCACTCTCAACAATTGCCTGGGAATAAAATCTTTTATTTACATGAATAACTCTGTGAAAGAGTATGAAACCTATGGAGATCTTTGATGCAAATTGCCAATTTTATTCAAAAAAGGACAGCATAGTGGTCAGCAGCATTGGCTCCAGGCCATGGTAACTGTATTGGAATCCTGAGTTCTCTATTTGTTAGAAATGTGACTTAAGGAAAGTTACTGAACTTTTCTAACAGTCAATTTTCCCATCTTTAAAGTATGAGTAATATTAGAAGCTACCACATACAGTTGCTGTTAAGATTATATGAATTGATACATGTAACTATTTAGAACAATGCCCAGCATAAATTTGAGTGGTTATTATTACAATTTCTGTTTCTGAGACAATATCTGCTTATTATTTCAATAAGAGTTAATTATTTCATGTACTTTCCTACAATGCTTATCTCTTAACAAAGTATTTCTAAATTTACAAAAAAAAAAAAAAAACTTCTTTTTTAAAATTTATTTTTCGAAGAAAAGTGTTAACAGCAGCCCTGTAATCTCTTCCGTCCCTGAGACAGATAAACACCAGGGAATAAATAGCCTAGAGAAGATCTACTTATAAACAAGCTGATGACTTCAACCCATTTCATAAACATGTTAATGCTTCTTATTAGGGGAAAGATACTAGAGTCCTCATATATAAAATATTTTGAGAAAGATATACTTAGTCATTTTAGACTCCTCATTGTAAATAATTCTGAACTTCGTGGATTCATGCAACATGGCTAATTAGAGAACAGAAGCGTCATTGTAGAAGCCAGCTTCTATTTATGTGATCAACAGGGTATAAGTCATAACTGTTCAGAAAGGAAAATGATTTCTTTTTCTAACCAGCATTTATCCTTATCTTGCTCATAATCCTCACTGCTAATCTAAAACCAAAATGTTTTCTCAATGTGAGTAAATAGAGGTGACTTTAAAAGCTGCATTTAAAGATTTCAGATTACAAAAAGAGAAATCCGTCATGTGTATATGATATTTGTTTGACTCTTTTGAATCACTAGATATGTTATATGTTGCTATATGGTGTGTGTTTGTGTCTGTATATGTTTGTGTGTGCATATGTGTGTATGCTTATATACTTATATGTCGATAATATAAATATAAAATAATATATCTGTAATAAATATATGAAAATTTATATTTTATTATGAGTTTATATACAATTATATAATATATGATTACATGTATACCTATAGAATCATATATAAATATATAAAAATCGACTAATTCTGATATGGCAATTCAACCTTTTGTGATAAAAGAAATGTGTATTTGTTTGTGTTTTAGTGCTTTGTTATTTGTAAACATTCTATAATAAACTGTCAGTGAACATCTTTGCATTTTTATTTAATTAAAAATTAATTATTTTAGGTTAACTAGATATTTCTATATTTATCGCTATGACTTATCATTCTATATTTAAATTAGTAAATATCAGGAATTTGATTAAGTGTGTGATCTAAGGTAGACTTCACCTATAAAGCATTTGTTATTTCTACTTACCATAAAATATGGTAAGTTTCATACGCCTTTGTGACTACCATTCTCTCAAATCAAGTGTTCTAATCATAATCCATGTAACATTAATACATTGTACTGATTTCTGAGTTATCTTCACGTTGCCATCATTTTGAACATTTCTTTCTTGTTTTTGCTTTTCTATTTTTCATTGCATATCAATATAAATTTAGCCACATTTTTGTAGCTTTGTCTCATTTGAAAGCAACTCATTGTCTAAGTTTTATATAAGTGATTTTGTTTTTCCTTTGGCATCATGACATCTTTCCGTCCCTGCTCTCTGAATATAGATACAAAAAACTGATACAGGTCAAACTGAGAGGGGCTTCCAAGGATGATGCAGGATTCTGGGAAAATCCATCTGAGTACAGTACAGGAAACAATGAGTTAATTCCAAATATGACACTCTTAAAAGTATTACATAAATAGAAGCAAATAAAAAGTAATTAACATGAGTCAAAAGTAGATGCACTCTGTAGACAAATATAGCGATATCTACATCATGCAAGACAAAAAAGGCTTGCATGAATATCAGGGAGCAGTCTAAAATACATCAAGAGATGAAAAAAGTGTTCTCTTTCCTGATTTCTGATTCAGCACCCACTATATAAAGAAGATCATGGTTTTTGTCTTTGAATGACAAAAAAGTGATCTCTTTCCTCTCTAGGCTTCTGATGTACTGTAACTTTCACAATATAAATCACTCATTTTTATGTATCAGTAACATTTACCTAATTTTTCTCTCACCTTTAAATGACCATAAAATTTATACTGGTGAAAATTATTTCAGTGATTTTTAAGAACCACAATTTTATCCTGTCATTCCAAAACATGATTTTAACTGTACCTCCCATTTTTCACCTTTATAATCTAAAAGAATAGATGTTGCATAGTAGGTGGGGACTCATTCATATCAATAGTTGCACATTGCTTTACAAAGTTGCCTGCTCCTATATTGCCATATTTTCTTTATCAATATTCTATTTGGACACGTGATTAATTTGTCTCACCATGTTTATGGAGTTAATAAAACTGCTTAAAATCTATCACTGATGTTAACTTCTTATTTAAGTCATCCAGCACCTGTTACTAACCACTTTCTCCCAAAATATGTTACATTTTACCAAATTTGTTGTTTTCTTCCATATTTTGTGCTATTTTAAACTAGTGTATATTCTTTTTTTTTTTGAGACGGAGTCTTGCTCTGTCGCCCGGACTGGAGTGCAGTGGCCGGATCTCAGCTCACTGCAAGCTCCGCCTCCCAGGTTTACGCCATTCTCCTGCCTCAGCCTCCCGAGTAGCTGGGACTACAGGCGCCCCAGCTAGTTTTTTTTGTTTGTTTTTTGTTTTTTTTTTTTGGTATTTTTTAGTAGAGACGGGGTTTCACCGTGTTAGCCAGGATGGTCTCGATCTCCTGACCTCGTGATCCGCCCATCTCGGCCTCCCAAAGTACTGGGATTACAGGCTTGAACCACCGCGCCCAGCCACTAGTGTATATTCTTGAACCAAAACAACGATGAAAAATATCGATCAAGTGTTCTTTAGATTTTTTCTTTCAACTGTTTAAAGACTTACATATATCTGTGTTTTCTCTAGAATTCTTAACTGAAAATCTTGTATATCCAAAGTAAAGGACCTATAGCTACTTCTATCCTTAATTGACACTTCTTCCTGAGAAATGGTTGAGTCACAAATACATATGCTTTTCAGGAAGTACAGTTTTATTTCAACCAAGTCCTTGTGAGATATTTCTAGTCCTTCTGAGAATACAAGTCTTTATGAAACAGAACATATGTTCCATTTTGCAGCCTATCCCACTGTCTTGGTAGTTGTAATATTTTCTGCAGATTTATTTTCTTCCAAGCCACCTGGTGTATTTTCCAAATAGTTGCACACATATATAGAATGTTTCAATAGCTATGTAATACAAAATATTATAAATATATGTGTGTATTAAGGAATTCTATTAAAATGACTTTTTTTTTTTTTTAAACGTGATGTTCTCTGAAAGTGGGCAAAAGCTAATTTGCAGATTTTAGTTGTTATCTAAACACATTTGAAACCAGTGTCATTCTCACTTGAAGCGAAAGTGTGAAATGGTAAAATGCTAAAACTAAAAAGAGTACTTTTTAATTCTCAAGAGTAGTAGATGAGCTTAAGTATCCAAAAAACAAGCCAAATGAATAAGCTTATGAATGATAATAATCTAAATTCAGGAATCAAATTTACTTATCTTTGTTTTACCCTCATAACTTCCTTCAGTATCCGGTCCATAGGAGGTTAGTAATAAACTCTACTGGGTAACTGATTAAATAAAGGAAAGCATGAATATATCAAAACATATGACTTATCTTTCTGCATATATACATATACACACATATGTATGTATATGTAAATATATATGCATGTAAAACAAACTCATGGCTGCTAACATATATACATATGCAAGAGTGTGTGTATAGAAGTCTCCCCTTATCTGCGACACTGCTTTCTGTAGCTTCAGTCACCTGCAGTCAGCCATGGTGCAAAAATAGGTGAGTATACTACAATAAGATATTTTGACACAGAAATAAAGAAATCACATTTAAATAACTTTTATAATAGTATACCATATTTTCTAAATTTTATCATTAGTTGTTCATCTTTTACTATGCTTAATTCATAAATTAAAACTTATCATAGTTATGGGAAAACATATTATATATAAGATTTGGTAGTATTAATAGTATCAGGAATCCACAGGGGGTTTTGGAACATCTCCTTCATGAATCAGGGGAAGCTATTTTATAGTGAGTGTGACAGAGAATCTCACATCACATTAAGGATTACATCATCATAAAAAATAAGTATGAGAAACATACTGAAAAACTGAAAATCTACCACATCCATGACATGTATATAGGCTGAATGCTTACCAAGATGTATACGATGAATATCTTGCCATTAATGGATTCCCTGTCTAGTTTTATAGACTCCAGAAGAACACACACACACACACGCCCACACACACATACACTCAATCTCTCTCCTGTTTTGCTGAGTAAAAATATCTTCTCAAAAGAAGATATTGATGGAAAGCTTAATAAGTCATTCTATCCTAAGGCTAAATGACAATAAATAAACAATTTGACAACTTCAAAAATGCAAAGTCGATGAAAGATTCCGATCTCAACCAATGTTGAAATGAAAGCTATTGGAGACCTTGTAATGCTTAGAAATATATGTATAGCCAAGCACTATCTCGCCTCTCAAGATGTGAGCAAAATGCTTCTCTTTATAGAATATCAATCTAGACCACATTCCCATTGACAGCGTAGATCTAATGTAATACTGGAGATTTATTAAGTTCCCAAAGTCCATCACTCCATCCTCAAAAATCCTGTGAAGGGAACTTATGAGGTTAGATTCTCTTCAAGTTCACCTTAGTTGTTGTGATACTTTTGTCAGTATTACAGCTAGAAATGGCATTGAAATAGCTTATGATTGATTTTTTGACAGATAATGATATTTTCATGAATTTTACTGAATATAGATAATATTTATTGCCTCTCTATAGTGTTTGCAATAGAAGTGCTGAAGGCACTGTGACACTTTGGTAAAAGGGATGATAGAAAAAGGTTACATGATGACCAGTGTCTCTGACAGTTCTTTAACAGAAGTAACTGTCTAATAGCAAGGCTGATATCCGACAGCTGCTATGATGAGGAAGGCCAGACTCTTGAAAGAATGTATAGCTTCTCTCCAGTGCCTTTCAGGTCTAATAGCACTATACACTCCTATATGACAATTTTGAATGGACAGCTTATATGTAATTGATATATTCAGAGTGGTGGATTTTAAGTTTTGATAGCTTCCATAAAGCAATAGTTGTATTTTATTCAAAGTGTCTTCTAAAATATGATTATTGTATCACCTAATAACTGAAAATATGAAAGCATTTACATATATGTATGTTTATATATTTAGATTAGTATAACTTAAGTATAAATAATAGAAGTTGAGGTTCTGTTTAAAGAAGTATATTTAACATTTTATATGTCATAATATGTTTCTCTACCAGATAGTTGATAAGGACTTTCAAATTCACAAGAATGTTAAAAAGAGGATTGTATCAAACTTTTGAAGAGTCTCTCAAGCTACTTGGTAAAAAAAATAAATGCTATCTATACTTTAAATGTTTAGTTATCTAAAGACGAGTGTGATAATCTTTTTCATATTTTACTGGATATTTGTAATTACTTTTCTAT
The DNA here is from genome assembly GCF_008728515.1 of Papio anubis. Lineage (NCBI taxonomy): Eukaryota > Metazoa > Chordata > Mammalia > Primates > Cercopithecidae > Papio > Papio anubis. The sequence goes on from NC_044978.1 coordinate 109,511,197, forward strand.
TAACTACCTGCTAATGATATTTGGATAGTTTTCTGTTGGGTTATTTTATTTATTTATTTATTTATTTATTTATTTATTTATTTTTGAGATGGAGTTTCACTGTCCTTGCCCAGGCTGGAGTGCAATGGTGTGATCTTGGCTCACTGCATTCTTCACCTCACGGGTTCAAGAGATTCTCTTGCCTCTGCCTTCCAAGTAGTTTGGATTACAGGTGCCCGCCACCATGCCTGGCTAATTTTTGTATTTTTAGTAGAGACAGGATTTCACCATGTTGTCTAGGCTGGTCTCGAACTCCTGAATCTCAAGTGATCCACCCACCTCGGCCTCCCAAAGTGCTAAGATTACAGGCATGAGCCACCGCTCCTGGCCTTAAGTTTTTTATAATAGCTAGAAAACTAGAAACTTCTCAGTCTACCTCTCCATAACTACTTGCTGAAGAGACAAGAAACAAAAAACCACCACACACAGAGGAGCACACAGAGAGACAACCATGCCAACTTTTCTTGGGTTGGAGGACTAAAAAAGACATTGTTTTGAGATTAAAATCCCAGAAGTTTAATCCTTAAAGGAAATAAACAAACAATGATTGTAAAAGGAATAAGAGATACTGATAATTATATTTTTTTGTTTGTATATCCCATTAATGAATAGTTTCAAAGGATTAGACAAGGAAAAATAGAGATGGTTCTTTCACTTCATCAGAACTACGTAGGATATATGATCATTAGATTCTAGGAGTCTTAATGGATGCTATGTCTGTTCTCCAATTATGAGTATTAAAAATAGAATATTTCACACATTTTCCAGAAGAAAAGCCAAGGGAAACTCATGTGATCTCTCTGTTGGCCAATAATAAATCATGATATTATAAACACCTTCTTATTCAGGAAAAAAACAGATACATAATAAAATATTCAAACCTTATAGCAAAACTATAGAACAGAGTTTTGGGCGTTAGTGTAAAGCAATCAAATTTGCATCCTCAATATATTCCCAAAGCTATGTGGAGCAGGGTGAGACTAGCATACATACGGGAAAACCTTCCAGAACAATATTATGGTAGCCCAAGCAAAAAAAAAAAAAAAAAATGAGGTTCTTAAAGGTAGACTGAAAAATATGGGCTTTTTAAGGATGGAATTAGCAATACTTGGTATTTGAAAGGATCTTGAGTGGTAAAGAAAAGGGAAGCATCATAGATGATACTGATGATATTCCAGGATGAACTAGTAACTAGGTGGATTGGATTGAGATAGGGAACCGTAAAAAAGAAGGGGGATTTCTGTGTTGGCATTGTTCTGAGGTAGGAAGAAGATTACAAAATCAGTTTTCGACAAGATTTCAAGTTTTGTGTGAGACAGAGATCTGGGTATATAACTTGACATCAAAAGAATGTTGTGAATTGTTTATATAAATTACTAAATAATAGTCATATGTCACTGATAGTATGGGACTAAAAATGATCACTGAAAAAAACAGTGTAGGGTGAGAAGGACCAGTGATTAAGTGCTTCAGAGAAACAGTAACACTGAAGCAGTAAATAGAAAGAAGGAGCCTTTGCTATTGTGAATAGTGCCACAATAAACATACATGTGCATGTGTCTTTATAGCAGCATGATTTATAATCCTTTGGGTATATACCCAGTAATGGGATGGCTAGGTCATATGGTACATCTAGTTCTAGATCCTTGAGGAATCACCATACTGTTTTCCATAATGGTTGAACTAGTTTACAATCCCACCAACAGTGTAAAAAGTGTTCCTATTTCTCCACATCCTCTCCAGCACCTGTTGTTTCCTGACTTTTTAATGATCGCCATTCTAACTGGTGTGAGATGGTATCTCATTGTGGTTTTGATTTGCATTTCTCTTGGAATCAACCCAAATGTCCATCAGTGACAGACTGGATTAAGAAAATGTGGCACATATACACCATGGAATATTATGCAGCCATAAAAAAGGATGAGTTTGTGTCCTTTGTAGGGACATGGATGCAGCTGGAAACCATCATTCTTAGCAAACTATCACAAGAACAGAAAACCAAACACCACATGTTCTCACTCATAGGTGGGAACTGAACAATGAGATCACTTGGACTCGGGAAGGGGAACATCACACACCGGGGCCTATCATGGGGAGGGGGGAGGGGGGAGGGATTGCATTGGGAGTTATACCTGATGTAAATGATGAGTTGATGGGTGCTGACGAGTTGATGGGTGCAGCACAGCAACATGGCACAAGTATACATATGTAACAAACCTGCACGTTATGCACATGTACCCTAGAACTTAAAGTATAATAATAATAAAAAAAAAAAAAAAAAAAGAAGGAGCCAAGAAAGAGATTATATTAGTTTGTTCATGTTGCAGTAATAAAATGCCATAAGGTCAGAGCTTGTAAACAACAGAAATTTATTCCTCACAGTTCTGAAGGCTGAAAAGTCCAAGATCAAGGTGCCAATAGACTCAATGTCTGGTGAGGGCCAACTTTCTAGTTTATTGATTACCATCTTCTTGCTGTGTCTTCAAATGGTGAAATGGATGAGGGAGTTCTCTGAGGGCTCTTTTATATGGGCACTAATGCCATTCATGAGGGATCTGCTCTCATGACCTCATCACCTCCAATGACTCCACTTCCTAATGCCATCAAATTAGGGGTTAAGATTTCAGCAGTTAATTTTTTGGAGAATGTGAACATTCAATCTGTAGCAGGACCTAGAAGAAGTTGAGAAGTTATTTGAAGAAACAACAGAAAAGACATGAAGTTCGAGTGTTACACAAGCCAAGAAAAGATAACTTTCAAGGAAAGATAATATTGTCAACCTCAAACAAAACAAAATGATTCTGAAAATTTGATTAGAATAATTGAAAATACGTACTTTTGTTGAGAATTATATAATCATTTTTAAGTTTAGTAGAAACATCTTGAAATTCTTGTTATTGGTACATGCATCAAGCTAGTGAAATAACGCCTAAATACTTTATGAAGAAAATAATGTGTATCACAAGTAACTTATTTTGCAGTTAGGACAATTTAAAATATTTTAGATATGCCAGAAACAGTAAAACAGCATCTATGCAACATGTTTGAAAATGACTGTAATGCTGGTGCTAAAAGCAACAGATAGATTAGTGGAACAATACACACAGAGACCCGAAATAATCTCTAGGATCTTTAAGATCTCAATACCTAATAAAGGAAGCATCACTAATGAATAAAAAGCCATGAATTCCTTCAAAAATGTAGACATCAATTTTGACTATCTAAAAAAATTTAACTCAACATATTATAAGATCGATTCAGGAGAATTAAATATTTATTCATACAATTCCTATAATTAAATACATTGGCAAAATTTAAGTAATTGCTTACCCAACTTAAAAAAATCACAACTGGACACTGAAAAATATTTCCAACTGATTTCATGCATTTGCTATTTTTTCAAAAATTTTATAAGAAAATTTCAAGAAAATTATAATTATACATAATTAAGAGAGAAATCAAATATTAACTAACAAATTGGAACAGTATATCAAAAAGTAATATTTCATGACCAAGTACCTTTTATCTCAGAAATACAAAGATCATTCAACATACAACATACTTCCATGTAATTTATTGTTAGTATATCAAAGACCAAAAACGTACTGTTACCTCAATAGATATAAAAAAAATTTGTAATAAAGTTATCCAACAATGTAAAAACATACTTGTAAACTAAGTAATGAAAAGATTTGAGTAAACTCCAAATCAAAAATCATAAGGCAGAAAACTATTATGATAATGGCAAATTAAGAATCTTTATATTCAATAAATATCATAAAATACAAAGAAAATAAAAAGAACGCAAGTTTTAAAAGATATTTCCAATGTTTATAATAAACAAGGAAGTTAAAGAAACTCCTGAAAATTGGCAGAACAAAGGGAAGCTGTGGAAGAAGACTCTCAATGGAAAAATAAACAAAGATATAAACAGATTCACAGATAGGGACAACCAAAAGTCAAATAACCATGGAAAGACATAGTCAAACTCATTAGAAATTAGAGCAGTGAGAGAAAACAAAAGCAGAACATAACTTTGCTTCTGAAAATTAACAAAAATAAAAAATCCGATAAGTGTAGGCAGATATTTGGTATTCAGGAATTTTGTCTACTAAAGTTGGAAGTGTAGATTAGTGTGTTCATTATGGAGAACAATCCAGCAATATTTAGCCAAATTAGATACAAATGTATTCTTTGTTTCAGATTTTCTTGCTGGTATTTATAGAGGCCTAGGAAATTCTCACACATATCCATAGAGATAAACATACAATGAAGTTCACCTCATTGTTTGAGGCTGTGAGATATTGGAGGCAATCTGTGTGACCTTAATTGGGGAAATGGATAAGTAAAATATGTTGAATGTATATTAAGGAATACTATGCAGAAATTAGAATCTACTTAATTATAATGTATAATACTATGCAGAAATTAGAATCTACTTAATTATGATAGAAACTACATTTAGAGTGCAGTGTGAACACAAGGAATTAATAAACTCAGGTTTATAGTGTGATTCCCCTAAAGTTACATAAAATACATATACTATATATAGTTTTATGTACATATATATCACACAGCATATAACATAAATACATATATACATGATACATATCAGAATGGCTTCCTTTGTAGAATTGAGAAGTTAGAGTGAAAGATTAGAAATATATTGGAATAAAGCCATATTACATACATCAATGTTGCCATATTGTAAAGAACCAGATTTATTAACTTAATTCTCTCTACCTGAAATTTTTTCTCTCTCTATCTAACTGATTTAGTTTAGAGGAGATTATAAGAAAAGTTCTAAAGAATATCACTGATACATGTGACTTCATAAAAATTTATATACAGTCAAAAAGCAGATAGACAAATGACAAACTGAAAACACACTTTGTAGTAAATATGACAGTCATAGATTTAAACGTATTGACATGTAAGCTTTACACATCAATCAATACATACATAGTTTCTTTAAATTTTATGTAATCGCCTTTTCACATAAACATAAAGGCCAATAAACATATGAATATATTCAATCTAATTCAGTCATGCAAATTCTTTAAACTATGTGCTTTTTCTTCTAACCAAGGAATAAGCAAATACAACGTTTTTATAGTATGGAATGCTCCTTAAATGATGGCTGAAAAAGAAATTAATAAGTCTATATGAAAGTTTTGGCATGACTTATGTCAAGCACAAGTGCCCAAAATGATGAGCAAAAGTGAAGACTTCTTATCTGTCAATAGTGTGACGATAAAATTTTGTGACATGAAAAACTAGAAAAAAAACAAAGCAAAAAGTTCTCATTTCACTTATGTCAAAATACTAAGAGCCATCTAAGTCACAGCCAACATCACACTGAGTGGGCAAATGCTGATAGCTTTCTCCTTAAGAATTAGAATAAGACAAAGATTCCCACTCTTACCATTCCTATTTAACATAGTACTGTAATTCCTATCCAGAGCAGACAGGCAGGAGAAAGAAATAAAAAGCATCAAAATGGGAAAAGAATAAGTCAAACTATCTCTTCTTGCTGACAATATGATTCTATATCTAGAAAACCCTAGAGACTATGCCAAAGGGCAGTAATAAATAACTTCAGTAAAGTTTTGGGATAAAAAATTAATAAACAAAATATACAAAAGTCAGTACATTCTGTGAACCAGGAGTGTTTAGGCTGAGAGCAAAATCAAGAACCAAATCCTAATTACAGTAGCCACACACACCACGAAAAAAAAACCACCTGGGAATAAATGTAACCAAGAAGGTGAAGATCTCTACAAAGAGTACCACAAAACACAATTGAAAGAAATCATAGATGACACAAAAAAAATGGAAAAATATTTTATGCTCTTGGGTCAGAATAATTAATATTGCTAAAATGGTTATACCATACACCTCAAAGTGCAGATTCAACGCTATTCCTATCAACATACCAATGTCAAACTACCAGCGTCATTCCAATAGATTTAGAAAAGACTATTTTATAATTTAGATGGAACTAAAGAAGAGCCCAAATAGACAAAGCCATCTTAAACATAAAGAACAAAATGGGAGGCATCACATTACCTGAGTTCAAACTATATTATAAGGTTACAATAACCGAAATGGCATGGAACTGGCACAAAAAAGACACAGAAACCAATGGGACGGGATGGAGAAGTCAGAAATGAAGCCTCATGTCTACAACCAACTGATCTTTGACAAAGTTCACAAAAATAAGCAATGTGGAAAGGACCCTCTATTTAATAAGTAATTATTATTAAATTATTTATTAAATAGGGTTTACTGGGTTTACTGGGTTAACTGGCTAGCCATATTCAGAAGAATGAAGCTGAACTCTGACCTTTTACCTTATACAAAAATTAACTCAAGATCAATTAAAGGTTTAAATATAAATTCTCAAACTACAAATTCTAGAATAAAACCCAGAAACAGCATTCTGGACATTGGTCTTGGGAAATAATTTATGACTAAGTTCTCAAAAGTGATTGCAAAGAAAAGGAAATTGACAAGTGGGATTTAAGTCAACTAAAGAGCTTTTGCACATCCAGAAAAACCTAACGACACAGTAATGTAAAATCTACAGAATGGGAGAAAATATTCACAAACTATTCGTTTGAAAAAAGTCTAATATCCAGATTCTATAAGGAATTTAACTCAACAAGCAAAAACAACCCCATTAAAAGGTGGGCAAGATACACTAACAGACACTTCTCACAAGAAGACTTACAAGCAACCAACAAGCATATGAAAAAATGCTCAACATCACTAATATCACTAATCATCAGAGAAATGCAAGTCAAAACCACAATGCAATACCATCTCACACCAGTCAGAATGGTGATTATTAAAAACAAACAAACAAACAAAACAGATGCTGACAATGATGTGGAGAAAAAAGGAAGCTTGTACACAGTTGGTGGGAATGTAAATTGGTTCAGACATTGTGGAAAATAGTTTGAAGATTTATCAAAGAACTTAAAATAAAACTACTGTTCAACCCAATAATCCTATTACTGGGTATATATCCAAAAGAAAATAAACTATTCTACCAAAAAGACACATGCACTTGTATGTTCATCACAGCACTATTCACAAAAACAAAGGCATGGAATCAACCTAGGTGTTCATCAATGGTGGATTGGATAAAGAAAATGTGGTACATATACACCATCAAATATTACACAATAAAAAAAAATGAAATCATGTTCTTTACAGTAATATGGTTGCAGCTAGAGGCCATTCTCTTCAGTGAATTAATATAGATACAAAAAAATCAAATACTGCATATCTCACTTATAAGTAGGGACTAAATATTGCGTTCTCCTAGACATAAAAGTAGCAACAATAGAGAGTGGGGAGCACTAAAGGGGTAAATGAGGAGGTAGGTAAAAGTTAAAAAAAAAAAAAAGCTAACTATTGGGTACTATGCTCAGAACCTGGGTGGAAGAATCAATCGTACCATGAACCTCAGCAGGACACAGTATACCTGTGAAACAAACCTGCAATGTACCACCTGAATCTTAAATTAAAACATTGAAATTAAAAATAAAATAAGTCCTCATTTTTCTCCAACTAAACAATGGAGGTTGTTAAATAAACTTTTTAAAATAAGGAGTCTGAAATTTTATAAAATAATCAATCTTGAATTATTCCCCACTTTTGTCTAGATACAAAAAAAAAAAAAAAAAATCAGCATTTAAACAAAAACAAAATACAACATTTGTTTTGTTTTCCCGGTTATTTGTTTGTTTATTCATACCAAATATTAAAAAGTATTTTATCTGAGTGGTATTGATGTCTGATTTTTATTTGTGCCTTTAACATTTCTTGATTATGTAAATTTTCCACTATGCACACAAATTACATTTATATTCACAAATATATTTAGGATAATATTTTGAGAAAATTCAACCCACAAATGCCCATTAAATGAAGAATGCACTTAACTTTAACCCTCGTAGTCTTCTAGTGTTCAGATTTGAAACATTTCATTTTTATTCATGGTGTTTGCTGGGTAGACTGGGGAGAATCTCCAGAACCCAAGAATCTGGTGAAATAAAGTGAGGTAATTAAGAGCTATGTCTGTAGTTATAAATCATCCGAGAAGTAACACCATTTGAAATGAACAACAAAAACAGACCTGTAAAAAATTGTCTTTAATATACGTAGGATAATATGGAACTTGGAAAATTCTATTCAAAATCATTTTAAGATAATTTTACTTTCCCCAGACATTTGTGAAGTCCTTCTGACACTTTTGGAGACAGTTAGGTACAAAGTAAATCTTTGAGCAAATCATATATTTTAAGAATATTCAGAAAATTAAAATGTATTGCTGTGGCATGTTAAGTAAACCAATCATGTGATCAGAGGTTGGAACTTTCAGCCTCACCCTTCAACCTCCGGGGAGGTGGGAAGGGCTGCAGGTTAAGCTGATCGCCAATGGTCAATGATATAATCAATCATGCCAATCTAATGAATCCTCCATAAAAACCCAAAAGGAGAACTTCTGGATAGCTGAACTCACAGAGGTCCCTGGAGGATAGCAGCACTTGAGAGGGCACAGAAGCTCCACAACCCTTCCCCCTATCTCACTTAGGCATCTCTCCCATCTGGCTATTATTTGTATGCTTTGAAATATGCTTCATAATAAAAGGATAAACTTAAGAAAACTGTCCATTTATTTTTTAATTTGGAATTTTAAAATATTATTAAACAGTACTATAATACTTTGGGACATTAAAAATAAGAGAAGAATCAAAGTTTTGCTAATAAGGGACAAGAGTATTGAGTGACAGGCAATTTAAAAACCAAAATGATTCTATCTTTTCACATAGCTGTCATAGCTTCACCACCAAGAAAACTGTCACATTTTTAGAGAAGCCCCTAATTTCGAAAGAATTTCTGCCAACTTCTTTCACTGTGTTTTATTTCACCTGACAACAGTGTTTACCTCATGTGATAGGAACAGTTTCATAGCAATAATTAAGAAAATGTAATGAACAGAGGTTGGTAGCAAAACACTTTATTATTGATTTTTGCTTATAGCTTTTCACTGTGTAGATAGGTTATAAATTCAAAATATTATTGGCTGGCATTTATAAATAAAATAGAATCTCATATAAAAATTATAATAGCTAGTAAGTACTAGCTCATAAATAAAATTACTTATATTTTTCAATGAAATGTATTCCTTAATTATGAAAATCACAAACCTGAATTTAGCACACTAAATATCTTCAGGTGCAATTTTTATTTGAGTCATCATTCTGCTTTCTTCAACTACATGTTTCTGTTACGTGTTGTTTCACCTTCCTTCCTATAAATATATATATCAAAGCCTATATTTCCATGGCAACAGTGTTCTGTTCCGCCAGTTATCAGGAAAGAAAATAAATGGGAATGTGTTCCCTATGGTAAATGGTTAGCTGAACTAAAACTATCAACCATGGTTGGGACATACTGGTATATATTCTATGCCATGTGATCATGGAAAACCTGAGTTTATCAAAACAACAGAAATTTTGTATATTTACCTGAGAACTTTATCATATCAAATTGCATTTTGGAAGATCAAGCAGTCAAAAATATGCTACTTACCTGTATTAGATCAGAATATCTCACTATTCATTATACAATGAGTTTGTGGTATACTAATAAATTTACATGTTAAAAAGTTTCATGAAGACATTTGTAAATGCTTATTTAAATAATGTAAATCATGACTGACTGAAGAACTTAGAATATTTTCAAAAAATGTGAAGTCTGGGGTTTTATCCCACTTGCAAGCTAACGAGTTAACTTACCACGGTTTCATGGATGTTGACAAAAGTCATACAAGTCCTGGGTCAAAGATAAATTATTTTATTATTCATAGCCCACCAGGCAGCATGAGCATCGGCATATTTTTGATAATTGTCTTCGCTCTTATGTTTCACAGAAGCAACGTGAATACGCCCAGAGGCAGCCAGTACATGCAGCAGGTTGCATTACAATAGAAGAGCCCTAAGTTTAGGAAACCCAAATTTCTTATAATGGACAGTAAGCATGCTTTTTCTTTATTGAAGAAGTATTATGTTGAATAGCATGTATGCCTTACATTTGCTCCAGAGGAAGATAGTATATCTATTTCCCAAGCTGTTCACTATAATAATGTATTTGAAAAGGTAGTCCAGATTAAAGACCATCTTGTGTCTCCACTCAGAAGACATTCAGAAATACAATAGTCAATGGAGAATTGTCTCCTAACAGTCCTTCAATATGCTTATTTCCATTGTAAATCTTTAAGGAGTAGGAGGATATTCTAAATCTAATTTGCATATCAAAACTGTGTGTGTGTGTGTGTGTGTGTGTGTGTATGATGTGTGAAATATCTCTTAGTAAGAGGATGTAGAAATCAAGAAAAAGTTGAAGTAAAATGTTTTCAGTGCTGGATATTTTGAAACAACTTAACATTCCCCTACCGTTGCATTCTTAATTATTTTAATGTATAATGGGTAATAGGAGCTTTTCACTCAATTTAGTGAAAATATTTATTTAGGTATAATGGCCTATATTTGAATACCATCTCCAATACTAACTGTTTAGATGTGAAGAAAAAAAAAAAAAAGAAAAACTCTCTGAACTCCAGGCTTTTTTTCCTGTGAAATTTTACCTAATAAATTCAATTCTTTAACTAAATGAAATAATGCATGTAATTAACTTAATGTTTGCCTAGTAAATACATATTTTCTATATAATTAAAATATATTATAGAATATTATATCATATTAATTTCTATATTATAATTTGAGCAATTATGAAATAAACCTGAACATAAATTAATATAGGAGTTTTAAAGTAAGAGTAAAGTAAAAACTGTATTAGATATTTGTGCATGCCCAGAGGCACAGACATATATACATGTAAGACAATATTCATTAGAAAATGTCAAACAGGGACCTAGAAGAATGTTGTCACCAAGATGGCAAAGTACCAGCCCTCAACACCACCACATAAGAACAAATATAGACGCTATCCAAATATCAAAATAGTCCAGAGAGGGCTCAAGGATCCATTAAAATCTGCAGCAACACAGTAGAGTTAAAAACTGGAGAATATCTACATAGAAAGGATTGCAGGTGAGATTCACATACCGTAGACACCAGGAGAAAGCTAGGAGCAAAGAAGAAAGGCAAAAGCTATTGGTATCAGTCATACGGTAGGAATCACTGTGGTCCTCAGTGGCCTGCTCCACAAAGGACACTGGCATCTTTTGCCATGAAGGTAACCAACAGTCATTTCTACCAGAAAACCCCAGAGATAGAGATATGGCTGCGTAAGTTCTCGCCTACTCAAGGGGTTGCCACCGTTGAGCTGCTTTGAAAAATAAACCTCTCCCAAACCCATGAGTCCTCCAGCCTTGGAGCTATGGCTACAATGAGAGTGCCCACACTATCAAACTAGGCTCTGTGTCTGTGGTGAACCAACCTATCTCTCAGACACCAGGGCCATTGTCATAGCACGCTAGTTTGCACTATGTGTTCCGGAGAGAAGTTCTTGCTGCATGTGCCAAACTCCAGGCACCAGCTCAGTTGCCACTAAAACTAGTTCCTGCCTGGACACCAGACCCTTTCTAATACTGCTCATGCCTGAGTTCCTGTTCTTGGCTCCCTCATTACTTCACAAACATCCATGTTTTGCATACTGCTACCAATGCAGTAGGAGGGATGCCTGTGTCCTAGACGTCAGTGCCAATACAGACCTGGCTCTCCAGTGTTATAGTCTTCCATGCAGGCCTATACTTCAGGCCTCAGCTGTGTGGCTACTCAATGGACACCACTCATCAAAGACACCAGGTGCTACTGCCACCAGGAGTGAACCTGTAAGTGAGACCCAATGCCAAGAGGGGCCACATCAGTCACAACTTTCCCAGTGGGAGAATAATTGATTGGGAGGATGTTAGAAGCCACTGCCACTAAAGACCCCAACAACCCTTGCTACCGCTGAAGACATCCACAGCATTGGTGCCTGAAGATCCCTGCAATCTTCATCAACACCAACCTCAACTGACAGAGCTACACACAGACTACACCTGTGTCCACACAGGTGCCAGAGCACCACAACATATCTAGCACGTGCCGTTGCATCCATCCACGCCAAAGGGGAAGGTCTTTCCTTGTAAAAACTAGCCTGTAAAATGCCGGACATTAAAATAAGGCAACAAAAATCCACGAAGAAAACACACACACACACACACACACACACACAAAGAAACATAACACCACCAAAATAACACAATAATTCCCAGTATCTGACTCCAAAGAAATGACACTATATAAACTGCCTGACAAATGTTTAAATAATTGTTTTTAAAAACACAGCAAACTTTTTAAAAAATGCCGATAGATGATTCAACAAAATTACAAAAACAAAAAGTTCTAAGATTAGAAATTAACAAGATTATATATATATATATAAAACATATATATTATCTTATATAAATAGATGGATGGATGGATAGATAGATTAGATAGATATTTCCCGAATTTCTGGAACAAACAGAAATTCTGGAAAAAAAAAAACAGAATGAAGTGAAAATGTAAAATAGAGTGTTAAAGGTAGAAACCTGTTTCCAGTTTGTTAAAGAATATAAACTGGTACTTCCTATCACACTAGTACCTGATGGGCACATATGTCCAGGTGGAGTCTCCTGAAGGTGGCAATTTTAAGAAAGAGATTGATGTTGACTTCTAGGGCTATCTGCTGCTCATTAGAGATGAAGAGGGGCTCCTAGAAGGCATAGTTTGCATGCAGGTGGATGTTGTTATGTTTTTCCGCACCTTGGAGAATGAGGTAAGTTTGCAGACTGTTTACCATTACTACAGTTGAATGGCCAGCTATCGGAACACAAGGGAGATTCTTCTAGTTCTGATGGGAACCCAGGATGCTATAAGTTCCACTAACTCAAAGGTCATTGATAACACCAGGGTGAGGAAGCCCTCTAATGACCTAAAGTGGTGCATGTACTATGAGATGTGTACTATACACGGGCTAAAAGTGGAGAGGGTCTTCTAGGACATTGACCAGAAGATTGTTGTCACAAGGAGCTATTTCTTCTCTGTCCCATCAACTCCCAGCACCAGCCAGAAGAAACTTTGGCTTGATGTTCCTTCCACTGCCAACAAGCCTATGCCTAATCATAAGCAGTCCAAGTGCCGGTCCAACCCTTTCACCTCTTGAATACGGAGTGACCCAGAAAGAGAGAAAAAAAGGCCTGGGGAGTCACGTGGACAGCATGGGGAGCAGCAGAGCCATCCCAGTTAAACAGGACTTGCCCTTCTTTGTCTTTGCACTGAGAGCCAGCATTTACCTCAAGCCTGCTATAGCCTGTGCCCATTATCCTCCCACTGGCCAGGGCTGAGGGGTGGTCAGACCAGCCTGCATTGTGCTGAAAGCACACAATCATCCCAGCTTTCCAGGCCTTAATCAATAGTCAGTGGGAGTGAACTCCAGATTGGCTGATTGCTAGCAGATTGCCACTGTTTGTCCTGACTTCAGTGCATCTCTGATAGACCTTTGACACCTTCCAACAAAGAATTCATGGGAGGAAGAACTGAAGAAATGGAGAGATCCTCAAGAAAGCTGGGCAACTCACAAAACACCCCTTAATTTCTACAGCAGGCAATTCACTCCACAAAGGAAAGAAATTGATGAGAGTTTATACTTTTTCTTTGAGGAGCCTTTCTTTAAAAAAAAAAAAAAAAATCATTTACTGGAGCTTTGCATATTTTGGGTACAAGCAATGGTAGAAACATAAGACATTAAAAAGCAAAAGAAAGAATCTCTGAACTAAATGACAGTTTCTTGAAATATATACAGTCAGAGGAAGAAAAATAAAAAGGAATAAAGAAAGCTCATGGAATCTGTAGGACAGCATCGAAAGAACAAATATTCAACTTACAGGAATTCTAAAAGAAGAAAAGTACAAAAGTGCATAAAGCTTATTTTAAAAAATCATAGCAGAAAACTTTCCAAATCTGGGGAAGGGTATAAAAATCCAGTTACCACAAGATAAAAGTTTCCAAACAGTTTCAATTCAAAGACTACACCAAAGCATATTGTCAAAAACCAAAGACAAAGAGAGGATCCTGAAAGCAGTAAGAGAAAATATGCAAATCACATATAAAAGAGTTGTAATAATGCTAACAGCAGATTTCTCAGAAGAAATTTTGCATGCCAAGAGAGAGTGGAATAATATATTCAAGGTGCTGCACTTAAACTGTAAATCAAGAATATTTCAACCAGGAAAACTATTCTTCAGAAATAAGGAGAGATAAAGATGTCCCCAGACAAACAAAATCAGAGGGAATTTATCACCAACAGACCTGTCTTTTTAGAAACACTAAAGGTTCTGGCATGGTGGCTCACACCTATAATCCCAGCACTTTGGGAGGTCAAGGCACACAGATAACTTGAAGTCAGTAGTTCAAGACCAGTCTGGCCAAATTAGCAAAACCCTGTCTCTACTAAAAATGCAAAAATTAGCCAGGTGTGGTGGTACACGCCTGTAATTCCAGCTACTCAGGAGGCTGAGGCATGATAATGGCTTGAACCTTGGAGGCAGAGTTTTCAGTAAGCCAAAATTATGCCATTGCAATCCAACCTGGGTGACAGAGCAAGAGCCTGTCAAAAAAAAAAAAAAAAAAAAAAAAAGAAAGGAAGAAAAGAAAAACTAAATGGAGTTATTTAGTTATTTCAGCTGAAAGAAAAGCATGGTAATTAGTAAAATGAAAACATATAGGCGGTGCATAAACCATTTCTGTCTGAAGTATGAAGGTTAAGAGATAAAACAATTAAAAAATAACTGCAATGATTCATTAAGAGTTGTACAATTTAAAATAGAATTTGTGACATAAATCATAAAATGTGGGGTGATGGAGTAAAAATGTACATTTTTTTAAAATGTAATCAAAGTTCATTTATTATCAGCTTAACTTGTTGTAACTATAAGATGTTTTATGTAATTCTTATAGTAATAAAAGGCAAAAACATAGAGTAGATATATAAAATAGAACGAGTAAGAAATCAAAGCATACCACTATAGAAAATCACCTAAATATAAAGGAAGATAGGATGCTAGGATGAGAGGAAGAAAGGAATAAAGAATCTACAAAACAACTGAAAAAGAATGAACAAAATGACAGTAGTAAGTCCTTAGCTATCAGTGATTACCTCAAATGTAAATGGATTAAATTCTCCAATAAAAATATATGGAGTAGAAGAATGGACATTAGAAAAAAAGAAGTCAATCCATATGCTGGCTACAAAAGACTCATATCACCTTTAAGAACAAACACAGATTGAATATGAAAAGTTGTAAAATAATAGTCTATACAACTAGAAACCAAAAGATGCAGGGGTAGTTATGTTTATATCGGACAAAATGGACTTTAAGTAAAAAACTTTAAAAATAAAAAAGGTTATTATATATTGGCAAAGGAATCAATTCATCCAGAAGATATAAAATTATAAATATATATGTACTTAACACCAAAGCACTTAACTGTATAAAGCAAGTATTAACAGATTGGGGCAATACAGTAATACTAGGAGACTTCAAAACATGATTGTTAACAACGGACAGATCATCCATACAGAAAATCAGTAAAGAAATACTGGATTTGAACTACATTTTAGATCAACTGGACCTAACAGACATATAAAGAACATTCCATCCAACAACTGTAGAGTATACATTCTTCTCAAGTGCACAAGGAACACTTTCCAGGACAAATCATATGTCATGCCACCAAATAAATCGTAACAAATTTGAAAAGACTGAAATTATATCAAGTCTCCTTCTTAACCAAACCGTATTTAACTACAAATCAATAATAGAAATATTTTTGTAATATTCACAAATATGTGTAAATTAAATGCCATGCTCCTAAACAGAGCCAAAAAAATTAAAAACAAAATTAAAAACAACTTTGAAAAAAAACAAAAAGGGGAAAAACACACTAAAACCAATGAGATATAGAAAAAGAAGTGCTAAGAGATGCTTTATAGCAACAGACACCTACATCAAAAAATAAGAAAAATTCGGAATTACCTAATATTATCTCAAGAAACTAGGAAAATAAACTAAGTCAAAAGCTAAGGAAGAAAATAAAGATCAGAGCAGAAATAAATGAAACAGAAACTAGAAAAATGACATAAAATATCAACAAAACTAACATTCAATTTTCTGGAAATGAAAAATATGACAAAACTTTAGCTGGACTAATTAAGAAAAAATGAGAGAAGGTGTGGATAAATACAATTCAAAACAAAAGAGGAGACATTGCTTTGATACCACAGAAATACAAATGATCATAAAAGACTACCATGAACAATTATGTGCTGATAAATTGGATAACCTGGAAGAAATGAATAAAGCCTCAGACACATACAACCTAATACACAAAACTTACTAAGACTGAATCATGAAGAAATTGAAATTCTCAACAGAACAATGAATAAGGAGATTGAATCAGTAAAAAAAAAGTTTCCCATCGAAGAAAGCTCAAGACCTAATGGGCACACTGAATTCTACTGAACATTTAAAGAAGAAGGAAAAAAAAGCAATGTTTCTTAAACGCTTCCAAAAAAATTGAATTGAAAGGAACACTTCCAAATCTATTTATTACGACACTAAAGTCAGACAAATACACTACAAGAAAAAAAGATTACAGGCTGATATCCATGATGAACACATATATATGCAAAAAAAAAAAAAAATCAACAAAATTTCCATTTTAAATAAAGACCAAATATAAGATAGAAACAAACATCAAAAAATAAGAATCAAAATAAATTTTAATTTTCAATATTTCACATTTGTTTTTAAATTAGCTATGCATTTATGGTCGCAAACTTGCTAACTGGTCCATCTTACAGTCTGAAAGCAAAAATTGACATATCAGTGTCACATTTAAAAGCCCTAGTAAGGACAATGTTTAGAGAATAAAATTGACTGATTACATACTTTTTTCCTGCTCTAAATAGTTCCATCATACAGGCACAGCATTGGCACATCTTCCCTATTAGCTCAGATTCTCAAGAGTGTGTGAAAATAATGCCCATAATCAGTTTATATTATTTTTATTTGGTAAGAATTCTTTGTATTTGGTAATTTATAGAAAATGCAATGTATTAATATTTAATTGTATAGTAATATGTTAAATAATTTATAACTAGAAAAAATATTTTTCCTTTATTAATATCAAAACATAATATTTCAACCAAATTCCTTTTAAGAAGCATAGGGTTTAGATTAAAACTGATTTTAATGAAATCAGATTAACGGCATCTAAGAATGAAATTCAGACTTAATGTGTTCATTAATTGTGTTGTATTCAATCATTATATCCTTTTTTTATTTGTATATAGTAATTAATTAACACCAAACAGTATTTTTTCAATTTTTAATTTTGATTGTCTCTACCACATTTTTTTTTTTTTCTTTTTTTGAGATAGAGCTTCACTCTGGTCGCCCAGGCTGGAGTGCAATGGTGCAATCTCAACTCACTGCAACCTCCACCTCCCGGGTTCAAGTGATTCTCCTGCCTCAGCCTCCCAAGTAGCTTGGACTACAGGTGCCTGCCACCACACCCAGCTGATTTTTATATTTTTAGTTCAGATCAGATTTCACCATGTTGGTCAGGTTGGTCTCAAACTCCTGACTTTAGGTGATCCGCCTTTCTGGGCCTCCCAAAGTGCTGGGTCTGCTACATATTCTAATCAGGAAGCCATTGTCAAGTATATTTATTTCAATGATTCGTTTTTTTTTTAAATTCATATAAAGAAATTGTACCGGAAGTTGTGAAGTGTTAAACTACCAAAGCTCCAAAACACTTTGGCAATGTTGCATTCATTAATGAGTCTAGCATAAAAATCCTCCAGATGAGATATCAAACTAAAGTATTTTCTGTAAGTCAAAATTTTTACCTGTACTCTTTCCAGATGGCCTTACTCAAACCATTATTTTTCAGTTTTCCATGAAACTAATGCTGAACTACACATTTGCTTAGAAATTACTTTGTTAGAATCATTAATATAAGACAAAAAGACAAATTTAATCCTGAAAGAGCTGAATTTGAGGTGTGTTGCAGACATCCAAGAGGTACTCACAGAGAGTTAGGCAAATATGTAGGTATGTTGTCCAGAGGCTAGGTCTTGATTGACACAATCTGGAAGTCATCTGCACATAGATAATAATTAAAGCTGTGAGTAAAGATGAGACTCCCTAGTATAAGCACAGGGGAAAAAAAGGTTTCAGATTCACTCGAGGAACACAAACATTTGGTAGAAAGAGAGGAACTGGCAAAAGTGACTGACATATGTGATCTGAGAAGTAGGAGGAATCCAAGGGAAGAAAGAGATAAATTGGTAAATGTAATAAGTGTTGCTTGGAGTTGGAATATAGTGAGGCATGAAAAATATCTTTAGAATTTAATGGTACAGAAATCATAGTTAGTTTAGTGATTCTGAAGTATTAGAAAAATGAGGACGAAACTGTTTGCACAAAAGTATTAGTTTAAGTATATTCACATTTATGTTCAGAGAATTAATGAATTTACTATATAATATGGAGTGTAATGTAAAGTGGGAAAATGTTCCATCTCATCAACCAGAAATTGATTCTTTTACCTAATAGGTTAACTATTTAAAATAGACAATTCTCAAGTATTTGAGGCATATAAGTTTATATATGGGCAACAACATACCATGATGATGAGAACCTTGACCCCAAAGATTGTTGTTGTTGTTGTTGTTATTGTTGTTGTTGTTTTGAGACAGAGTTTCACTCTTGTTGCTCAGGCTGGAAAGCAATGGCACGATCTTGGCTTACTGCAACATCCACCTCCCAGGTTCAAGCAATTCTCCTGCCTCAGCCTCCTAAGCAGCTGGAATTACAGGCACCTACCACCACACCCTGCTAATTTTTCGTATTTTCAGTAGAGACAGGATTTCACCATGTTGGCCAGGCTGGTCTTGAACTCCTGACCTCAGGTGATCCGCTCGCCTCAGTTTCCCAAAGTGCTGGGATTACATGTGTGAGCCATCGTGCCTGGCAGCGCTGAAGTTACAACACATTGAGTCCAACTTAAACTTCCCCAAAGTATGTATCTTTTGTGAATCTCAACATCTTGTTGAGTAATGTTAGTTTAGTAGAATAGCTAATTTATTTCTCAGAACAGTTTTAAGGATTCAAAAATGAAAAAATGAGGATATGTACAGGATAATGTTCTTTATCCTACAATGTCATAGGTAAATAAATTATAGAGAGACAGACAGACTGGTTGTATGTAATAATGATGTCTGGTATCATTATCTCCACTTCTGGTCTTGCTACCCAGTATTCAATCCTCTAAACTCTGCCTTGAAAATGTGTTATTTAGATCTCTACAAAAAGATAAATGTATTGTCCATTGCATGTTCATACATACCTAGAAACTTCCATTTAAGTACTGTCATGTCTTATTGTGGTCACACAATAAATATTTCTTCCACTGGCTTTTAGAAATTGTAATTACTTGAAGTAAATAGTTACAAAGCAAACCAGTCAGTATTGACAGTTGCATCCTTTAAACTCTGTTGAATCAGTGTAATCTGTACATTAATCTGAAGTCAAAATGTTGACAGTTATTAAATACACTTATTTGATCTAGCTCTTTGTAAAACACAATTGTATTTTCTCTTCTTTCCTAGCTGCTTTGTTTTCTCCTGCTGCCTCTACCTTGGGTCAGTTAAGAATGGTCATGTTTCACTCAATGCTAAAGGATATACAGACTTAGCTTAATAAATACCAAGTTGAAGCCTGACAGAAATCAGCTGTGCCCCTCTCCAGATTGATGGCCCCTTTCCAGGTAGGTTTAATGTGCACATAAAATGTCAACTCTCTGAAATAATTTGTAGAAGATTAGTTCCATAGTGATTCAATTTGATAAGAACGGGTATTAAGAACTACCTCAGTGGACTTATTTGCACTAGTCTGGCTTATTGGTAATTTCCATAAAGATCACTGAAGTGTGGATGATAAACTAGCAGGAGGAAGAGCTCTCAAATCAGCAGACCTCAACCCTCACAACCTGCCAGCCTTGTGGTTGCTGAATGTTTTCCATTTCCTTAATGTATTTATCTGTTACACTTATGACCCCAGATTTAAATAGAGGGCTCTCACTGCTGGCCTTTGGCCTCCAGTTACAGCACCTGACTTCCAGTTGTCTTCATCATATTTTATTTCTTTTAAAATAAGACAGCTACACAGTTATTTATCATTTTAAAAGTGATACGCTGGAGGAAAATATATTAAAATAGGAAACATTTTTGCCTCTCAATGGTGGGATTATAGGTAATGTTGCTGTTTTGTTTTTGTTATTTTCTCTACTTTCAAATTCTTTAATTAACAGAAAATTTCACATGAACAATGTAGACGGATGCACCAGCCACACAGATCATTAAAAATACCCCAAAATAGTAAAACAAGAGTTTTACCATTATCATTTCCATTATCATACCATTACCATTATCATTTCAGTTGAGATTATGAGTGCCATCAAACTATAATACTTAACATATGAGAAAAATGTTAAGCAACTATACACATGGAGAATATTTCATAGTTCACATATGAGGTAGCTTCAATTCAAAATACCCAGGGATTGAAATTTATATTTTTCAAATAACACTTAATGATTATTTTGTGGACTGGAGTATTTCTGTAAAGCATTTGCTTTCACTACGTAATATCTTTAGAACACAACTCACGTTCATTTATTTTACCCTCTTTTTTGCCTCCCTTTTTTATGTTCTCTGAACTTACAGGGACTAGTTCATATTCTTTAAAAATTTCCTTTTTTCCTCCACATTGCCCTCTTCAAATGTTTTTCTACTTAAATGTTAGGATATACATTGAAACAGATTTTACAAACTCAGATAACTAAACTACAAAATTAAACCGTTAATATATTAGTATTCAGTACTTGGGTGACAAGACTGAATTAAGTTAGAAAAAAATGGGTTAGAAAAGTTAAACTTAAGACAGGACTGCCATTTATACACATCTGGTGGAAATGAGTATGGTGACAATGATCTTAGAGGAAAATATTATACAGCTATATACTCATGGAACTGAAAGCTGCATAAAGAAGAAATTTTAAATCCATGTTTACTTATCTTCCTAAGTATAAATGATAGACTAGTAACAAAATATGTTAGAGTTTCTCCACTAGATTTCTGGTAAGATACATGAGAAGTAGAATCCCTTCTAAGTGGTACTTATCGTATAGCGTGACTATTTTCCCTAACCCACTGACCACCCTTACTATTACAGGGAAGACACCCAGATATTTCCTGCTTTGCACTATCGACTCCTGGTCACTGCTGCAATGCCAGCTTCCTCATAGTGCCACAACACTTCAGCTAGCCCCACTTATACCTTTTCATGGTACTCCATTCTTTAATGTGCTGAAGTTAAGTTTGGTTCATTGAGGTCAAAAGCTAATGCTTATTTATTTTTTATGCTATGTTTCATAAAGCTTATTTTTACCCCTCACCCCAATTTTAGTAAATTTTTGGTTAAAAAGCACTATTGTAGATTTACTGATTCCTTTTTTTCCACATGAGTTCAGGAAGTAGATTGGTGAAGAATTTAAGTGACAGACACCACTTTGTGCCTTGCAATAAAATTATTTCTTCTCTCCAAACATGATACTCTCTTATGCAGTCAAGTTTGGTATCCTTGAATTCATCTTAACTGAAAAACAATTGTATAGCACTTAATTTGTGCACATACTGTTGTAAATACTCTCTCAACATGAACTCATTTAATTCTCACTACAATAACAGTCAGGTACTGTTATTAGCTTCATGTCATAAATGAGGAAGCTGTGATACACAGAGGTTAAGCAACTTGCTCGAGGTCACACAACTAATAAAGGAAAGACTTAGACTTCAAACCCAGGTATTGTGTGCCCTCAGCTGCTTCACTGAAGCAGGCTGCCTCTTTCTTCACAAAAAAATACTTCAGTATCTCAATAAATGAACATGTAGTAAGTCTGATTTACCAGTTCACCATACATTCCAGTTTAGTCTGAAACTGCGGCCCACAATCTAGACATCGTGCACATGAATAGGCTTCAGTCATAAGAAATTGACTACATATGTTCATCAGTCCTTTATCATTTTATTTCAAAGCTGAGGCAATTGCACAAATGCACATGCATTATCTTTCCTTCTGTTTCTAAACATTCATCTTCTTAAAATAGCTTTACACTTGTTATCATATGATTTTGTTTTTGTACAATGTTAGGCAAGTAGCAAGAAAACCATTTAAGAGCCTGTATTTTGCTGCCAGACTGCATTGGTATGAATCCTGATTGTCACATAATATGTGACCTTAGGCAAGTTATATACTCTCTTTGTTGCTCAGTTTTCTCATATGAAAAATAGAGATTATAATACAACTTACATTATAGGGTTGAAATGAGAATTAAATTAGCAAAGTATGTAAAGCATGAACACAGTGCTTAGCATGTGGTAAGCATTATGTCAGTGGATAGGTTATATACAATTTGCAAAGTATGCTACCATTCATATATACTTCAGTTTGGCCTTTTTTCATTATTGCACAATTATTAATGTATTTTTGTAAATCTAGAGGTGCCCAGAGTTTGATTCTTAAGCCTCATTAGTATACTCAAAGAAACATTACACATTAAGCCCATTTACCCATACATTGTTGAGAAGTGGTGAGTTGGAAACTAAAAAGTTAAAAACTTAAATGTAGCACAAATTTCTTTAATTCGGTTAGAGCCCTGACTCTGTAATTCCTGCAGGTCTTTAATCTTCCTTCTAATTATATGGGAAACACATCCATTAAATTACAATGGTAAAATACCAATGATAAATTGGAAATTTGTATAGATTTCTTAAGCTTTTGTCAAATACACACATAAATTAAGAATCAAAGAAATTTCAATATCCCAAACAAACATATCATGGCTCATATTTCTAAATATTTTAGCCACTTATTGTGTAATAGTTTGACTTTTGAAATTACAGACAAAGTAATTTATATGTATATATTATTTTACCTAGCATACGTAGACATAGAGAATGTTTAGTTTCTTATGGAGATCTTATTATGGAATGATATTTTGAAACTCTGATAGAGTAATAGGATTTGATCACATGTGATTACAAATATTCTCACAAATTGAGGTCAAATGTAAGATGATTAGTCAAGTTATATCTAATATTGTTATAATCTTGTGCTATTTAGAAATGTCAACTGAGTAGTGACTTAGAAAAAAAAAAAAATGACACTCCATTTTCTTATCTTTCTTTTAAATGTCATACTGAAGAGCAGAATACATGTGGGCCAGAGGATATTTTGAGTTGTTTTTGAACTAAGGTTTTTATATATTGAAGTCAATATATACTTTGGTCTAATTTATATAACGTAACACCTTATTACAATGAAACATAGAATACTAACACATTGAAACACAGCATAAAAAGGGAAAGCTCTAGAGAGGGGGCAGTGAAAGAGGAAGTTTAACCCTTCAGTGCTTCTTCATGGGTCATTGAAGCTGTGATGTCAATTTTCCAATGTATACTCAACTGGGATAGACTGCTAGAAAAAAAATTATGCTTTCGTAAGTCCTCTATTACTTGTTTCTTTGTTTGTTTTCATATTATTCCACACTTTTGGATTTGGAATTCAGATTCAGATCAGATTCCGGCTTTATTAGCTCTTGACATACATTTACCAAATTTCTACTGGGCAATGGAACTTCCTCGTATTTGTGTACATTTATTGAAATTGTAATATATGACAGTCTGTGCCAGGTTCTGAGAAAATATGTACCATAGAAATGTTTACTGATCACCTAGAAAAATATACAAGTAACTTCACAGTCTCAGTCAATACGGTGAGTTCTTGTCAGAAATATCTACAAGATTGATTGAAGCTTGTGGAGAGGTACCCAATTCAGAGGGCAACACTTAGAAAAGGAATTTGGAGAAGAGACAATCAATCTGAAGTTTGAAGTATTCACTAGAGTTAGTTGAATGTCAAAAGAGTGCAGTAGTGACAAATACACGTTTTGGAAGACGTGAATCTCAGTTTCATCAATAACAGGTTGTGTGACCTCATTAGGGACATCATGCAGAGTTGTTCAGGGTGATCTTCATACCAATATTTCTGGCTAAAATTGCTAATCAATGTGAAAGCCAGCCAGAGGTCTGCTTGCCCACCCACAGACCACAGTAATTTCTGTGCCTGCTAAGGGCAGATATATTTTTCTAATCCACAGGCACAATGCAGTCCTGGACCTTAAATTAGTTACTTAACATCACTAGCCTTCAGATACCTAAAGTGGAGATTATAATAGTAGCTACTTCATAGTGTTGTGAGAATTACATGAAATAATTCTCATAATTTGTTTTGATGTTCTTAAATAAGCTCAGGAAATTTTTTGTCATCATGAGAAAAGATGAAGTGGGGGAGATAAACAAGGATAAGAATGATTACCAACACCAGTATCTTTCCAAGTGGAAGTCTCACAATATGAAATAAAACAAGATTCTGAGATATTAGATAACATCAAACAAAACCTATATCTGACATCTTGAATTTAGAATAAGTTACTTCTCACTAAATGAAACGCTTTAATTTTTATGTTTTTTTAATTTGTATTCACATTATATTTCTTCTTTTCACTTTCTTTTTCTTCTCCTTTTCCCTTTACATTCAGTGTATAAAGAGATCTGCTGGTCTTGTCCATAAATATTGCTTGTAGCAACTAAAAAGCTTCAAATCCACAAAACATCTGCATGGTTACCCATTGAATTTATTTTTCATATAAATGGCTTTGACTCTGCTAACAGATAAATAAATTAACTGTCATTTTAATTTTCAGCAAAATTTAGAGAGAATTGATGTTTCAAATATCATACACTTTGCCCCTGCTGATTCTGTTTCTTCCTTCTGAACTACTCAGACCAGTACCAGCGCCAAGGAAATGACTCCTTTTGATTACAAAATAAATGAAAATTGAAGATCTGTCAAAATGTATCCAGTAGAATTGCACAAAGCAAAATAATTCTTCAACTCTGTGATGAAAGGATGAGCTCCCTCTGTGATCATCACTTCCTAGGATTGAAGAATTCATGGTTGTGTGGTTTGAAATTAAACTGAGTTCAAAAGTGTGAAAGAATTTTTTTTTTTTCCTTTCTGGTTATCTCCTTGAAAACAAACAAACAAACAAGCAAACCCAAAACCTGAAAATTCCATACCAGTAGGATATTTGGATTACTATGCAGCAAAATTCACTATTGAGCTATTAAATGAATGACAGCGATTTTTAAAATTTTCTTATATCATTATGTTATTCAGATATCCATAAAATTAAAGCAGATAAATTATGTTAATTTTAACCTACATATTTTGATCTTTAATTATTTGTTATTCAACTCATGTTGCTACAAGTATTTGAAAAATTCCTAACTGTATAGTTAGAGATTATGATGTATGGCAATTATGGCTAGCTTATGTAGAATATAAACTAAAAGTACCAGAGAACATGCACACATAGCAAATCAAAGAATAGGGAACTTTCAGAAATTTATTAATTTTAAGATTGAAAAACAGGTATTATTCATAAAAAACTCACCATATCATAGATGAGACATTATATGTATCTGATTCAAATTTCTGCAATAGAAAATGTATATTAGCATAAAACATAATAAATAATTAAATCACAAAAATTATTGCTAGAGAACTAGCTAAATACAAAGTTTCTATGTAAAAATGTCAAATGTAAACAGAAAATTTCAAATCAGATGCATTATTTTGAAAACACTATAACTTGGAAGTGAATATTAATTTCTTGGAAAATTATATGAAAAACATCTTTTTGTTCACTAAAAATAATATGAAGAAAATAAAGTGATAGGGAATCACTTTTTTACTTTTTTTTTTTTTTTTGAGTTGGAATCTCTCTCTCTTGGCACCCAGGCTGGAGTGCAGTGGCACCATCTTGGCTCATTGCAACCTCCACCTCCAGGGTTCAAGCAATTTTCCTGCCTCAGCCTCCCTAATAGCAGGGATTACAGGTTCACACCACCACGCCCACCTAATTTTTGTATTTTTAGTAGAGACAGGATTTCAACATGTTGGTCAGGCTGGTCTCGAACTCCTGACATTAGGTGACCGCCTGCCTCAGTCTACCAAAGTGCTGGAATTACAGGCGTGAGCCACCACACCCGACTGGGAATCACATTTTAAGATATTTCATTTCTTGTAAATGTTCTTTGATACAAAAATGAAAATCAATTTTATGAATAAGGTAATTTGGAGAACTATTCAAAAACAGAGGAAGAAGTAAAGGAGAAAGCATCGCAAGTTATTTGTCCATTAATTTATATCTTTAAAAGTAGACAAATCTAAATAGAAGTAGTACAATAATGAAGACTAAATGTTCCCAGTTGTCGTGAATCAAATCAATGCCTCTTGCAATATTTCACTAATGTATAATGAGGAAACAGGCAATAAAATAACAATATGTTGTAAATAACCAAAATGCATGAAGTACTATCCTAATTAAAGAATGTTTCTTGGATCTCATAAACATCAAAGAGATATTTGACACCACCTTACACATGGTTATAAAGCAGTGGTCTTCAATGTTTTTGGCACCAGGGATCGATTTCTGGTTGTATGACAGACAATTTTTCCATGCTAGGGGCAGGGCAGTGGGGGTCCCTGTTACAAAGAATACATTTTCAAAAACCAAAAGCAACTGCACACAAAAATCTGTGGTTGATTTCATAGAAAGCGTGGTTTTGTCCATGATAATGACAATGAGAAAAAGGACTTCTAGTAATGACAGCAGCGTGGCATGTTTGCATTAACTACTTTCAGTTTCTAACTATAAACATTACATAAACTTTTTTGAAATATTATTTCATTTACAGTGTAAAAAAAAGCAAAGCAAAGCTAGGAAGGGGCTAATCTCAAAAACTACAACCAAAAGGAATAAAATAATTGTGATACTGTTTCCTCCTTTTGAAAATTTATTGAAAATTGTAGAGTCACATTGGTCTAATAACAGTAAGTGATTAGGAGATGATGCTATGTAAAAATTTAGAAATTATTCTTATTCCTAATATTATGTGGTTTAGTATCCTTTAATTTTTCACCTACTTTGATATATACAATTGTACATTTTATGATGCAATCCACATTAAGTATTTTTGGAAGTAATTTCCCAAATATGTAAATATGTAAAAAGTATTCTGGGTATGTCAAAAGAAGTAATGAAGTGGGTCCACTCCCATCAAAAGGAAGTAGAAGTCATGTACAACATTGTTATTCCTGTCACTAGTAGGAATACTCATCATAGTTTATTAAAATTACAATTTTTCTGGTGTTGCAATGGTCAGGTAAATAAATCCTTATCACTGCTTAACTGAAATAGCTCTTTACCTGAATTAATCACTCTTTTCTTCCCTGAGTCACTCTCATCTTACACCATCAATAATGGTTTCCTCTCCTATATAGCACAACTCCATTCTTTTATAACTCTTATTTTAATCACTTATTTGATTATTTGTTATCCACTCATTTCAATTACTGTATCTAATATATCATCTTTGGGCACTTCTATTTTTATGTAGATTGGTTCTTATCTCAATTTAACAAAGAACTATTCATATACTTAGTGCCTTATGCCTTGATTATTTCTTTCTAAAATGACTGTTTTCTCCTCCTTTCAAACTTTTAATGTCTTAGATTAGAGTCCTCCCATGGTTGCCCAGTGTGTATATACACTGCTACAAAATTAATTTTTAAAACAAAAGGTATGCTATTTGTAAACTTTTGATGTTTCAGTTTTATCCACTGTAAAATGACTGACACTTTCAGCTCTCTTGTAACAGTTTCCAAAATCTGACCTGACTCTAAGAAGACAACCATAACTCCTGCTTTTCCCAAGGCAAATCTACTTCTTCAGCCTAACCACTCTCCACTCTCCTCATCTATCTTATTCTTCACCACTCCTAACAACTACAAGAAAAAGGGATATGCTCTTCAGGTTTGAGGTGCCTGTCTTTTTCTGCTATCTATATTAAAGCAATATATTTTATCAAAGACAAACTCAATTCCCACTTTCTCTAGCATCCTTTGTCAAACTACATCAGTAACATCTGTGATACTGTATCATGTATTTTCATTATATATTTGATTACTAAAATACATATCCGTATATTTTTCCACTTAATCATCAGTGCCTCACCTCTTTACCTTGGTGGAAGCTCCTCCAAGGAATTCATGGAGGTAATCATTTCTTACATTTACATATTCCCTCAGTGATTAGTAAAATGCTTTTTGTGTAGATAATGTCTAATTAATATTTGCATGAGCACAGTGCTTAAATATTTCCAGCTTATTAACCAGAAACATTCGACAATACCAATTTATTTTTTCAATAAATCTTTATTTGTACTAATTTGCAATGGACAGCCAAATGAATCTTTGGGATGACTTTTTCTGGTGACGAAATTATCAAAATGAAGAGCCACAGCAAGAGGTCTTCCAAATTTGCTTTCAGAAAAAATAAAATACCGTATGATTGTAACAACAACACAATCCAATTCCAGGCAATTTTGTGTGCCTAACAGATTGGCATTTTATCGAAAATATGCTGGTTAGCTAATGAATTCATTTGAGTGTGATTAACTTCTGGATTGCAGCAAACCTGTTTATGTATAAAATTATGGTTTGGAATGATCACTTGTTGGCTTGTGAATCAAATAATTTGGTTTGTATATAGAAAATCCAATGTGCATATGGTATGAATACCACTTGTAAAAATATAACTCATAGGAAATGTATAGTGTGAATTTGTGGTGACTTTGTAAATTGGCTGACAACTTGTTTTGTGACATATGTCCAGAAGGAATGCTTTATGTATCTCACGAAAGAGAGTTTTAAATTTTAAGTTTTATTCTCTTTATAGATTATCATCAAAGGGATATGAAATTATCTCCTTTGGATTCTTCTCTCAACACTTCACCTTAATCATTTCACATAATTATAATAAAGCCTTTTGATTTTAAGAAATTAATCCATGTTTTTACATGTAGCATTTCATAATAGCTGCATAATATGAATTTTAAAAAGCTGTTGTAAAATAGACAAATCTTCAGTGTGCTGATAGGAATTTTAAAAAGTTGTTGTAAAATAGACAAACATTCAGTGCACTGATATCTGTGTAACATTGGCTAAGAGAAAGAGAAAGCCTTTGAACTATATGCTTACTAAGCCTTTTTTTTTTAAGCTGCCATTTCCTTTAGTTTCATCTACCAATTACCATTTTCATCAGTTAATTGGAAACTATTTGTAAAGTCTTTTATTTCTGAGAAGATGGAAGAAGAGCAATCTGAAAGAATTCAGAGAGAAAATGCCTAGAAATGTTTGACTTGATGTTATGCTATTAAGGTAATTATAAATCGATGATATAGCATATGAATTGTTGAGTTTTCTAATGCAGGAATCATATTTCACCATAAAATTAAATGTGTTGCTCACCAATAGCTATATGCCTTAAACATAATCTACACTGGTGGCTTATTCTTTTTCATTAGTGTTGACAGTACAGTGATTCTCTCATAGTTTCATGATGCAGTGTATTTTTATAATAAAGGTATGACAAAGAGAAAGTCCTATTTTAATGTAAAAGGATAAAATGCATTTTAGTTTTGTGTTTTTACCTTCCTTAGTTAAAATCTGACAACCAACAAAACTCAAGAAGAGCCAGAGGTAATTAATTAAACAGTTATTGAGTGCTTATCATGTGCCAAATAATTTTCTTAATTTTAGAATGTACAATGACAATCAATGTTACTTACATAATTTCCAAATGTAATCAATAATGCTGCCCCTTCTGACTGGACATCTCCCCTGGTATGTTCCAAATAGTGTCAACTATTGAAGAAAAAATATACACTACAACAAGCATAAAGCCAGGGAACTGAACACTTATTTTGGCAAAAGTACAATGTCTGTTATCATGGAATAATTTTTAGTGTTATAAAATAATTTTAAATATTAAATCTCATCAATACATAATTCCCATAAATTCAGAATTTTGTAATTAATTTCAAAGTTTAGATAAAGAATGAGGGCACTCAAAAATAATACCAGATATTTGACTTGAAAAATAGTAAGTAGTCCATGAATCTGAAAGATTATATAAATGCATGTGGCTTAAATGTTTATATGCAATTTTCAAGAAAGAGCAAATTTCACATTGGAAATTTAAAAGACTGAAACAGAACTATCTATCTATCTATCTGTGAACTTAAATTCTGATAATGCCAACCAAGGTGATAAGAATGATTTTAAAATTATGATGCATTTAGCATTGCTCTTTGAGTCACAGGATTTAGGTATCTAAAAGGCACATTCAACATAATTATTGTGTCCAGAATTGGTGGGTTCTTGGTCTCGCTGTCAGGAGTGAAGCTGCAGACCTTCACAGTGAGTATTACAGCTCTTAAAGGCAGTGCGTCTAGAGTTGTTCACTCTTCCCGGTGGGTTTGTGGTCTTGCTGGCTTCAGGAGTGAAGCTTCAGACCTTCATAGTAAGTGTTATAGCTCTTAAATGGTCCTGCTAATTCCCAGACTTCAGGGTTGATTCCCTCCTCAAGTATGGGACAACAAATGGTCAACTTGTTCCCCATATTCATGTAGATAATGGCTCCAGCCTTGGCTAATGCATTCCTCCCTAATAAGGGTGTGGGACTTTCAGGCATAACAAGAAAAGCATGTGAAAAGAGCAAAGTCTCCCAATTACAACTGAGGAGGTGGGAGAAATACGTGGTTCCAGGCTGTCCCAGGAGTCCTCGGATGGTAACGAACCTTGAGGACAGTTGTCCAGGACAGGAGATTAACACTGAGAAGGCTGCACCAGTGTCCAGGAGGAAGTCAATTTCCTGGCCCTCAAAGGTTAAGCATACCCGGGTCTTAGTGAGGATGATGGCATGAGCTGGCGCTTGCCCCGGGCACCCTCAGTCCTGTTGTTGGATCATCTGGTTGGGGGCTTCTGACCCAGAGAATCTTCGTCCTCTGGGGCAGTGCAGCTTCCAGTGATTGCCTTGGCATAGTGGACATGGACGAGGGGGCAGCTTGTTTCTCATTGGACAGTCTTTTTTAAAGTGTCCTAATAAGCCACACTGATAACAAAGCCTACTGGGTGACTGGCCTGCTCCATTTTCTGTCCTCTCTGAAACACCAAGGTTTGTTGGTCTGAGGGCCATGACTAAGGCTGTGGCCTTTCTCTGATCTCACTTTTCCTTTTGGGCCTTTTCCTCTTGGTCCCTATTATAGAACACCGAGGTTGCCAGGTTTAATAATGCCTCCAAATTTTGTTCAGGGCCAAGGGCTTGCTTTTGGAGCTTTCCCTGATATCTGTGGCTGATTGGGTAATAAACTTATCTTTTAGAATCAATTGACCCTGAAGTGATTCGGGTGACAGAGGAGTATATTTTCTTAAGGTCTCCCATAGCTGTTCAAGGAAGGCAGAAGGATTTTCTTCCTCTACCTGAGTTATGGTGGACATCATTGAATAATTCATGGGCTTTTTCCTAACTCTCCTTAGTCCTTCTAGAACACAGGTCAACAGATGTTTACGACTCCAGTCCCCATGATCTAAGTCAAGATCCCAGTGGGGATCCATGCTGGGGATGGCTTGCTGACCGGTAGGGAATTTGTCCCTTTCTTCAGCTGTCATTCTATTATTTACTTGACTAAGATACTAGGTATCTCCAAACTCTCGGGCTGCAGCCAAAACCACATTCTTTTCATTAAAAGCCAGTGTTTGATCTAACAGTAGCATGATATCTCTCCAAGTGAGGTCAAAGGTTTTCCCTAGACCCTGTAGGACGTCTATGTACTTATCAGGATCATCTGAAAACATCCCCAGGTCTGCCTTGACCTGATTTAAATCAGAGAGGGAGAAGGGGAAATGTGCCCCGGTTGGGCCAAATTCCCCTCCCCATACAGCTTGAAGGGGACATAATTGATAGCCTGGGGGGTTTTGTTGTCTTTTGGAGATTTATTTGCTTATTTCCTTCTGGGCAGGGGAGATTAGAGGAGGATCACCATTAATAGGAAGGGGAGCTATAGGTAGGCTAGGATATAGGGGTAAGCTGAGAGCTCCTCCTGTGGGATATAAATTGCAAGCTTTACATAGTTGTGTGTTGCCTCAATGAAAAGAAAGCTTGGACATAAGGTATTTCACTCCATTTGCCCTCCCTCTTACAGAAAAGGTCAAGCAGCAGGATGGTATTATAATTTGTACTTCCCTCAGGTGGCCATTTTTCCCCATCAGAGAGAGAATACTGGGGCCAAGCCATAGTGCAGAAAAAAATGAGCCGCCTCTTTTTCAGGGTTTGTGGGTCAAATTGGTCCCAATGGCTTAGGATGCATTTCAAGGGTGAGACTGTTGATGTCTGAGTGTTTCCCATCTGAAAGACAAAACCACCCATGGTTTTGGTTTGTTTTGTTTCTCCCCCTGCCCAAGAACCCACAACGTTCCCTGGACCCTGCTGATCAGAATAGTTGCACTCACCGACGCAGCAGCAGAAACACTAGCTTTTCTCCCAGACCACATGGAGGACCGAGGAAGGTCAGATTTAGTAGCCCTTACCAATGCATTCCCGAAAACCTGCACCTTTGCCTGTCCACCCAGGCCACATGGAGGACTGTATTGAGAAAAATTGGATTTAGTGGCCCTTACCGACGCATTCTCAAAAACCTGTTAGTCCTAAGCATTGCTCCCTGTTAGTATTGGGACTTTACCCCTGTCCTATAAAGATGTTATGCCCCAAAATGAAGTGGAGAGCCATACCCTGGGGGAGGGAAAGGATCTCCAGGCTTGGAATAGTGACACCTTTTGTCCTCATTTATATGAACAGGAAACATTGTGTTATTACGAACAATTATGAACAACTGCTGAGACTCCCCATATCCTAGCTTCAGGAATAGCTTTTGTTAGGCCTGCTTGTCTGAGGAGGGATCCTAAAATTCCAGGTAGTCCCCACTATGACGGGACTTTGGGCAAAAACTATGTCTTTCTGATTGGTGAGTCCAGGTGCCTAAAGAAGGTAACAGTGTCTTGGAGTTTATATTAGAAGTCATTCTTATAGGAGAAATTAGAAAAGCACCAGAGATAGGGACGATTTTTAGAAGTGGGTCTAATCTCAGAGAAGAGAGGCGAGAGGAAGTTTTCTGGTAGGCATTAGGATCCAGGAGGCAAGAGTCAGGGTAGACAGAATAGATGGGCGAGTCTCGCTTGGGCGACATGCCTTTGAGAGTTCCATTCATGGCTGCAGGATCAACCAACTTGTTGTCAGAACCCTGGAGCTGCATGGTTTTCCTCTCAGTGGACCCTCGGCTCAGCCCAGAAGTACAGGAAAAGAGGAAGCTGGTTCTAGGCAAACCAATGCTCCCAACTCTGAAGAGTTGGGGTTGTTAGAGAGCCCTTTCCCAGAAAACCTGACATCCACGTCTTAAGTCCCTTGGCAGTGCTACTCGCCTTTAACTGGCTGACAGGTACCTGGTATTTAGCCCCCGAATTCTAAGGAAAAATAGGACAAAATATCAAGCTAAAGGGGTCCGTTGGTGCTCACCACTCAGCGATAGTCAATGTCCCACTGTTAGGCCATAGGCGAAAATCTCACCACATGGTGATAGGTGAAAGTCCCTTCGTGGTGGCCAAAATGTGTCTGGAATTGGTGGGTTCTTGTTCTCGCTGACTTCAAGAATGAAGTCGGGGACCCTCGCAGTGAGGGTTACAGCTCTTCAAGGAACTGTGTGGACCCAGAAAGTGAGCAGCAATAAGATTTATTGCAAAGAGCAAAAAAAAAAGCTTCCACAGTGTGGAAGGGGACCCCAGCGGATTGCCGCTGGCCGAGTTGGGCAGCCTGCTTTCATTCCCTTATCTGGTCCCACCCACATCCCGCTGATTGGTCTTTTTTACAGAGAGCTCATTGGGCCATTTTGACAGGGTGCTGATAGGTGCATTTATAATCTCTGAGATAGACACAGAGTGCTGATTGGTGCATTTACAATCCTCTAGCTAGACATAAAAGTTCTCCAAGTCTCTACTAGGTTAGCTAGATACAGAGTACTGATTGGTGTATTTACAAACCCTGAGCTACATGCAGAGTGCTGACTGGTGTATCTACAATCCCTCAGCCAGACATAAAAGCTCTCCAAGTCCTCACCAGACTCAGGAGCCCAACCAGCTTCACCTAGTGGATCCCGAACTGGGGCTGCAGGCGGAACTGCCCACCAGTCCCACGCCTTGAATCCGCACTCCTCAGACCCTGGGCAGTCTACGGGACAGAGCGCAGGGGGCTGCGCTCATCATGGAGGCTCCGTGGAGGCAAGGGAGCCCACGGGGGCTTCCAGCATGGCGGGCTGCAGGTCCCAAGCTTTGCCCCACGGGGAGGCACCTGAACTTGAGCCCAGCAAGAACTTGAGCGCAGTACCAGCAGGTCTGCACTGCTGGAGGACCCAGCGCACCCACCGCAGCTTCTGGACTGGGTGCTAAGTCCCTCACTGCCCTGGGCCTGTGGTGCCAGCTGGCCGCTCCATGTGCGGGGCCAGCCAAGCCCACACTTAGGGGAACTCACGCCGGCCCGCGAGCGCTGCACGCAGCCTCGGTTCCCTCCCTCGCCTCTCCCTCTACACCTCCCTGCAAACAGAGGGAGGCGGCTCTGGCCTTGGCAGCCCATAGAGGGGCTCCCACAGTGCCATGGCGAGCTGAAGGGCTCCTCAATTGACACCAGAGTGGACGCTGAGGCCGAGGAGGTGCCGAGAGTGGGGGCTGCTAGCACGTTGTCACCTCCCATTATGACTCCAAAGGCTTTTATAGTAGTAATGATTCCATGCCAGTATTACTGGCTCATGCCTGCGATTCCAGTTCTTTGGGAGGCTAAGGCAGGAGGATTGCCTGAGGCCAGGAGTCTGAGCCTGGACAACATAACGAAATCCTATCTCTACTGTATATATTTAGATAGCCAATATCTGAAACTCTTGTAGGCCCAGCTACTCAGGAGGTTGAGATGGGAAAATTGCTTGGGTCCAAGAGTTTGAAATTTCAGTAGGCTCTGATGGCACTACTGCACTCCAGTCTGGGAGACAGAATGAGACCCCATCTCTAAAATTATACAGATGTATAATAACAATGACCCCACCTTAGGTTTATATTGAACTTTGCAGTTTGCAAAACTCTTTCATAGATAATATCACATTTTGTTCTTAGAAGTCTAAAAAGACTAATTTGGATACACACACACACACACACACACACACGGGTTACTTTAAAATTAAGAACAATAATACATGTTCCATAGTAACTACTGACAACTAAGTTCTTTCCATATGCTGCTGTGATGCTTAATTTTGTGTGTCAACTTGGAGGGCGTTTTGGATGAAATTAGCATTTAAATTGGTAAATTTTGACTAAACAGACTGTCCTCCATAATGTGGCTAGGGCTCATCTAATCAGGTGAAGGTCTGAAAAGGGCAAAAACATCAGTCTCCCAAAGCAACAGGGAATAGTCCAGAAGACAGTCTTTGGACATCACCCTTACCATCAGTTTTCCAGAGTCTCCAGTGGGCCAATCTTTGAACTAGAACTGCAAAATGGACTTTTCTTGGTCCTTGACCTGCCAGTCCACACTGTAGATTTTGGTCTTGTCCACTTAAATTTATTTTTAATAATATCTATCTATCTATCTATCTATCTATCTATCTATCTATCTATCATCTATCTACCTACCTATCTATACATATCTATCTATCTATATATACATACATACATACACATCTTAATGGTTGTTTCTCTGGAAAACACTGACTAGTACACCTGTTCTCTCATTAGTACACATTTCAAACATGATACATATGTATTATGTGTATATGTGCATATATGTTTATGTATATGTTTGAATTTGTGAATATATGTACATCTGCATACATACACACAGAACTAGAGATAGAGATAGAAATAGAGATATATCCAGTGACACTTGAGTAAGCCTGCATCTAGTGGACTGAGGGATCTGAGGCCTTTTCCATGTAACAATACTTTATCATCTATGAATATTTGAAATTGGTAAATTATCACAAGAAGAGCCTATTAGAGCCAGCCTTAAGCCATTCAATTCCTATGATGCAATTTAAGTCAGTTATAGCAAGAAAATATAATACAATGTTCTTTTGTCTTTGTTTTCCCCATTATATTCTGAGAAATTCTTCCTTGCTTGTCACCTTGTGATATCTCTGAGGGTGAGTAGACAATCTGGTTCTTTAGTGATGCAAATGAAAATGAAAGAATTGTAATTAGATGCCATCACAGTCAATCATCATAGGCTTAGTGGAGGAAGGGAGGTTACCCCAAGGAGAAGTGACATGTCCAGATTATGTCCATAAAAACAAAAACTCTTTGTCCACCCCTTTTCAAACATGATACTTGGAATCTAGGATTGGTAGCTTAAAGTATTAAGAAAAAAGACTTAAGCATCAGAAGACTAGGAAAGAGAGTCAACAGCTGTACTTATTATTCCATATTAGCTTTGGTAGAGGGAAAAAAAATAACATCTTCATAAAAAGTTACTTCTGACTGATCTTCCTCAGCTTCCTAATGTCTTAGGGTTCAAATTGACAAAAGACACTGATTTATTAATATAAACCCTGACAAATTAAAAAATATTATTCTTAATATTGTCCCAAGTTCCCCTAAGAAAATATGACTCTCTGAATTCTAACGATAAAATTTCTAAGTTGGAAGGATTACATTACTTGCCCAAGGTCATTCAGATTCTAAATGGGCATGCATTGGTTTCTAGTAGAATCTGATTCTGAATCCTTTTGACTGGAGTACACTATCACTAAACCACCGCTTGTCTCTCCCTGCTGGAATGTAAGTGCCATGGGGACAGGGAGTATTATGTGTATTGCTCACTATTAACTTTTCAGTACCCAGGATAGTGCCTGACATAAAGCAGGCACTCAATGAATATTTGTTAAATGAGTACATATTTGGACTAGTTTGAAGTGACTCACTAGTATTTTTTTATTGTGTGTGTATATGCATGTATACATATATGAGTAAACACTAATTAATAAATGGAGTTTTTTCTGTGTCTTTTATTGTATAATTTATCTCATCCATATTGTTCACTAGTAAATCAAACAAGCAAGAAAACAAAAATAATTTTTATTTTAAGCAAAATATTGTACTTTCAAAGTTCATGATTGATTCAGGATTTTAATTCTTCCTCTAATATCAGTCTTTGCCACAGGCCACCGAGCAGATCAAACCTAAAAAAAAGTCATTTACTTTTGTCAACATCCAGTCCTTAAGTATGTAAATATTTCATATAATATTTTATTGATATTAGAATACTTGTAATAACTTATTTATGTTCCAAATGAAGTCAATAATCTGTGATGTTCATGGCTAAAAAAGAAAAAGATAAAATAAGCTAATTATGATAATGAAAGTTTGAATCCCTACAGTATTGTGTTAGATTTCTTCAGAGTTACAGAACCAACAGGATGTGTGTTGTTGTGTTGTGTGTATGTGTGTGTAGAATATATATACACATATACACATATAACATGTATAATATATATGTATCTGTATATAATATATGCATATGTTATATATGTATATATGTATTATACATTATATAAAGAGATAAAGAGATAATATATGCATATATATGTAGAGAGAGAGTGAGAGAGATTTATTATAAAGAATGGGCTCACGCAATTATGGAGGAGGAGAAGCCCCATGTTCTGCAGTTAGTGCGCTGGAGATCCTGGAGGGCCGATAATGTATTCCCAGTGTGAGTCTGAAGGCCGAAGAACCAGGAGGGTAGATGGGATAAGTTCTAGTCTGAGAACCAATGTTTTAGTTCAAGTCCAAAGAACAAGAGGAAAAATCTCTTGTTCTTGCTCAAGCAATCAGACAGGAAAAATACCCTCTTACTCATATGAGGGTCAGCATTTTTGTTCCATTTTGTGCCTTATCTGATAACCTGAAGTTTACTTACATCAGAGAAGGTAATATGCTTTACTTATTCTAACAATTCAAATATTAATTTCATCTAAAACACCCTTACAGACACACTGAAATAATGTTTGACCAAATGGGCACCCATAGTCCAGACAAGTTGAATCATTAGATTAATCATCACAAGCATCTTCTAATTCACTACTAGAAACGCTCTTCAATAAATGCTTTACTCACAGAAGGTATCTTTATTCCAATACTACAGTGTTTTACCTCTGTGAAAAAACTACATTTCAGTTTAAGAACATTATTAAACTGTGGGTTTATGTTTAAATGTCAACCTCGAAATGTATTGCATTTCAAAAGATCAATAGAGTTTCAATTTATTTTTGGTAAATGTCTTTCATTGAAAAAAAAATAAGAAACTTTCAATGATCTGTTCTCATGTTGTTATTAATGTAGTAATTTTTAAAATTGATGTAGAGACTTAAGGAAGGAACACTTTCTCGGTCAGTGTCACATTTTTGAATTTGTGTGTGTGTATTTCCAAATTCTCGACAATCAATTCTGATAATTTTTTTCTTAATTGCTAGATTGTTGAGCCATGGTTTATTTATTGACCTGAGCCACACAAAATCAGATATTCTAAACTTAAATAATGTATTGCATACATTTATAAAATTGTCTTTCTAATTATTTTATTGTCTGAAAAAATATAACTTTGTTTTCTCTTTGTGTAGTAGCTGTGTGCTTGTGTGTGTGTGTGTATGTGTGTGTGTGTGTTTGTGCATGTGTAGAAGGGGAGTAATTTATGTGCCTAGCAAGATTTGCTGTTGTTGTTTTTCAATCTTTTCAGCTAACCAATGCTGTTGTCTGACTTCAGTTTTTTTTAAGAGCAAAGAAATGTCAATCCATGGATCCAGAGAGAGAAGAGTTCAAGGACTTGTTTCTTCTGATAAACCTGTAGTTGACTCTCATGGTGTATTTGGAATAAATGGGTCAGATTGGTGAAATGTCATTTTTGTTGTTTCTCTTTTGCAGTTTATAAACTTGGAATGCTCCAGAACTTTAAGAGCCAAGAACAATGCTGGCATGATCATAAGGTCAATTATGCCTTAACACTTGCAAAAAATAGAGTAGCAGCCTCAAAATAGTTTCATTTCAGAGAAAGGGATATAAAAAGAGTGGATACCAATTTCTTAACTGAAATAATTATATAAAATTATTATACTAATTTAAACCATGCTCATCTGATGTCCCATTTCTATGACTGCTAAGTTTTTCTCCAAACTGAATAAGCCTGCATCTAGTGTCATATACATTCTATGTGTGAACTAAATATCAAGGATCAATAACACTTGGTTTCCACTGAAGAGCCTTTAGGGATACTGAGAATTTAAAGATGAAACAGAGTCTGCCAGCACTCATGCTCCAAACAAAAACATGTGCTGTCTTAACTATTTTAAATTCTGGGATTTGGCCTTAACATTTTATTATGCAACCCTATTATACTGTCTAAAAATAATATTTTCAAGCCAGTGACTCTCCAGCAAGTCTGTGTAACTACCACCACCATCATCAAAGTTAATTACAATATTTCCCAAGACTCTTCTAAAATCTTTACATATATTATATATTTGTGGCAAAGATTAACTGTATATATGAGGAAAACAATACATTAACTGCAAAGTATATAAACATCATATCTAATGCTATCCAAAAAAAGGTTGCTCTAAAATTCTAAAAATTACTTCACTTTGGCTCAACTTAACTTTATTTTCAACCAGATTAACAAGACTTATGACTCCATTAATACTGGATCTAAAATTATTCACTATGGTGACCTTTCTAAGCTGAAAGGAGGAATATAGCATCTTGAATAGTCAATGTCTATACTGTAATTTAAAGGATACACAATACCTAAGCTAGATTTTAAAGTGTAAATGCCACAGGATCCTTACGGTGTCGCTTTTTCAGTTGGAAACCTCTGTGTCTGGAGGTGCCTTTGCCTGAGTTTTACACGGGCCCTCTGGCGTCTTCTGCTCACTCGGCCCAGCAGGCTGTACTCGGCTCACAATACTGGCCTGGATCCCACACCTGCCAAGGGCGAGCCTGGTGAGGAGTAGCAAGGGGTGCGTTAATGAGCGTGGGCTCTGGCCACTGCACACAGCCAGGCGTGCTGGCTGTAGCGGGGCAGGCAGCTCCAATGGCCAGCACAGGCGCAGGTTCCGTGAGAGACTCTGGCTGGACCAGGCGTACCACAAATGGCTTCCACTGCAGGCTCTGGGAAATACGATGGCACCCGGAAGCTTGGAGACACCAGAAACTGCAGAGCTCCAAAAAGGGTGTCACAGCCCTGGCTCAGGAGTCCCTAGGTCTGGGATTCCTGAAGGGTTACAGCAGCTCGTTTCTCCTTCTCGTCGCCCTCAAAGTGGCGAGCGGTGGACATGTTTCTGCCCTGTTTGTGTTACTGCTCTTTCAGTCCCACCATTCATTGGGTCCCAGGGTCTTGTCCCATGACGAGAATGGGGTACACGGACAACTGGAGGGTGATCAAGGCAGAGAGGAGCTTCATTCACAGAACGACTCTCAGAGGACTGAAATGGATAGCTCCTTTCCGCAGGTAGGTTGTCCCAATGAGTGTCCACTTAGGTAGAGAGGAGACCCGGAGTGGGTGGTTCCTTTCTCATGCAGGCTGTCTTGATGATTGCAGCTCTTAGTGGAGCGGAGAACCAGAATGGGTAGCTCCTTTCCACAGGCAGGTCATCCTGATGTCTATGTGAGTTTGGCTGGTTTCGGGTATTTTATGGTGTCAGAAGGGAGAAAGCACGTGCTGATTCATCCATGAGCAGTTATGGGCCGGCTGTTAAAAGCACCATGAGTTCTCAGTCCACCTGGAACTGACAGCCCGGCCCCCAGGCTTCAGGCCGTCCCTGCCTTGAAGGTGGGGCTTCACGAAGGACCCACAACTTTCTGCTCAGGAAACTGTCTGCCTCTCGCCATCAACATGCAGTCCACAGTGCCCAGGCTGTTCTTACCAAGCGGTGTCTTCTGCAGGCCTGTGCCAAGCTGTCTTCAGCCCCTCCTCAGGCTGCATCCCATGTTCGTCAGTGCCCAAAGTCCAGAGGGGTCTGATGTGGCAGAAGGCTGGCATTTCAGTGCCACTCTGAGCATGCGCACACACACCCGGTCTGGTTGCAACAGCACCCAGACTTTGCCACACCTTTGATCCACACCAGAATGGGCGCCAGGAATGGGGAGAGATCAGATAGAGGGAGCAGGAACTTTCAAGCCTGCGGGGGCAAGGAGCTTCCTGGACCCCTGAGAGTACAGAGATTCTGGAGTCTGAAGCCACAGCTGGGCAGTTGAAGCTGAGCCCAGGACCACAGGGCTCCCACTGTGCCGCCTCTGTAAGGGGAAGGGCTCCTGCCTGTTCCCAGTTCCTGCTGCCCTGAGGAGTGTGTAACCCTGGCTGCACCTCCTCCCCTGCAGCTGGCGTCTTTGCAGTGGCTGTTCCAGACGAGCTAACATTGCCACGAAAAACATGCGGTTGAGTATGAAAGAAAGCAAAGATTAAGAAGATGCATTATTTTCTGGTCTTCTTATTTTCAATATACAGTTGACCCTTGAGCAGTGCAGGCGTTGTGGGTACTGACTTTCATGAAGCTGAAAATCTGTGCACAACCTTTGACTGCTTAAAAAATTAAATAGTAGAAGCCCACTGCTGACTGGAAACCTCACCCATATCACAAAGATTCAATTAACACCTACTGTATTCTAACAATAAAGTAAGCTAGAGAAAAGAAAACATTATTAAGAAACTCACAAGGAAGTAAAAACATATTTACTATTCATTAAGTGGAAATGGGCCACCCTTGCTCTCATCACGTTGAGTAGGCTGTGGAGAAGGAGGAAGAAGAAGAAGGGTTGGTTTTTCTGTCTCAAGGGTGGCAAAGGCAAAAGAAAACTTATGTATAATTGGACCCACGCAGTTCAAACTTATGCTGTTGAAGTGTTGATTGCATTTTACAATATTAATAATTTTACTTGATTATAAAATTTTAGAGGTAAGGTATACTACCAACTGAAAGTGTGGTTATAATTACAGAATAACCATATTAGTAACTGCTGCTTCATTTCTGACCATGTAAGATGTGAAAAATATGGACTACTGAGGAAAAGGCAGA
The DNA here is from genome assembly GCF_008728515.1 of Papio anubis. NCBI lineage: Eukaryota > Metazoa > Chordata > Mammalia > Primates > Cercopithecidae > Papio > Papio anubis. Next base: position 109,553,554 of record NC_044978.1, read on the forward strand.
ACAAATTGTAATAATTGATTTCCCCGAGAATTCCTAAATGGTGATGAATATGAACGGTGATGGTTAGTTTAGGAGTAAGTGGAGAAGATCCACTTTTAATGTGGGTGGGCACCATCCAACCTGCTGGAGGTCTGGAGAACAAAAACAAACTTGTCTGTCTGTTGGAACTGAGATGCACTCTTTCAGCTGTCCTTGGGCAGCAACTCCAGACTCCACGGCCTTTTTATTTATTTATTTATTTATTTATTTATTTATTTATTTACTTATGTATTTATTTAGAGGCAGAGTCTCGCCCTGTCACCCAGACTGGAATGCAGTGATGTGATCTTGGCTCACTGCAACCTCCGTCTCCCTGATTTGAATGATTGTCCTGGCTCAGCCCCCTGAGTAGTTGGGATTACAGGTGCCTGCCACCATGCCTAGCTAATTTTTGTATTTTTAGTAGAGACAGGGTTTCACCATGTTGGCCAGGCTGGTCTTGAACTCCTGACTTCATGATCTGCCTGCCTTGGCCTCCCAAAGTGCTGGGATTATAGGAGTGAACCACCGCGCCCAGCCTTGCCTTTATATTCTAAGACTTACACAAGTACCAAGTCTCTCCTGGATGTTCACACCTTTGGCTTTGGACTGAGAGTTACATCTTCAATTTCTTTTGTTCTGAGGACTTTGGACTTGGACTGAGCTACACTACCAGCATGTCACAGCCTCCAGCTTGCAAGAAATCTGTTACAGGCCTTCTCAACAACCATAATCAGGTGAGCCAATCCCTCTAGTAAATTCCCTCTCATTTATGTATGTATGTATGTATGTATGTATGTATGTATGTATGTATGTATGTATCTATCTATCTATCTATCTATCTATCTATCTATCTATCTATTGTTAATTCTATCTCTCTAGAGACCCCTGACCAATACATGGACAAAATGTGACTTCAACTGAAAGCCAAAAATAGCAAACACAGTTTGATATGCTACCTTGCCTGTCAAAGTGTGATACAGAGTCCAGTAGCATCAACGTCTCCAGGGAGCTTTTCATAGATTAAATACCTTAAGCCCCACTGGAAAATCAAGATCTGCATTTTTGTCAAGATCTTCAGATAAACTGCAGAAACATTTATGGATAAGAAGCACTAATGTAAGGAATGTATTCAATGTGGGTACAAAAACATTGATGAGAAAGATGAAATTCTTGGATTTTTATCTTATTTTATTCAATTACTATCAAGTTATCTGATTTTTAGAGATCAAAAAATAGCTATATAATGCCTCCTCTATTTTTCTTAGGATGATCAAAGGGATTATGAAGAAAATGTCTTGGAAAAGTTGAAAGTAATCTATTTATATAATGAATAAATTATTGTTATTTTTGGATAAAATCTATTGCTTTTATTTCAACTTGAAACTTTGTTTCAAATAATTCACAATAACACATTTGATTTGGAGAGAAGTTAATAAACGTATGAAATAAATACTGAGAAAAATTTCAAAAGAGATTTTTACTTAATAATGAATTAATACTTCTAAAACTTTTCTATTAGTAGAATCTTCCCTTTTTATTCTAGATAATGATCTATATGAAAGGAGTGGGAAATTACATAAGCCAATTTGAAAATAAGTTTATTCTCTAACCATCTCTGGGCACAATGACTTTTTTCTTTCCTTAATGGCAAACTAGGCTTGCCTGATTTGTGCACCATGCTGTCTCAGGGTGGTGAGTGGTTTAGAGTTATTTCTGATTCATTCACTTGTACTCTCATATTGGACTAACATATTTTGAGATCATAAAGATAAAGAATACTTGGTTAAGTTCACTGTTCACTGAGTCCTCCTAAGGAGGTTCATATGGGTCAAATCAGGTAATGTAATGGGTTTCTGTACATTTTATCAAAATGCCCTGTCTCTTTTCTACCTGATCCGACTGGACAAAAGGTGTAGGTATGAGTAGAAGATTATTCAACAACAACAACAACAACAACAACAAAAGGCAAAGTTACAACTCTTGGAAATAGAGGCACCAATTTTTTGGAAAACAACAGCCAGAGTACCTGGAGAGAAAATATCTTAGATCACTGGAGATATGAGGAGGGAAAAATATTAATGATCTTTTTTTCTTTCAGAACTACTCCAGAAGCTCCCTCAAAGAATGTATCCTGGTTTGACTATCCTAAACTGTTGCAAGTGAATTAAATTGTAAATAACTGCTGAATGTCATTCCTTGCCAGTCTCTGACCATGATTTCATAGATATTCTACCTGATCTTAGACATCTATTAGAAACAGCAGACCATGATCCTATTTCTTACATCTCCATGTAAAATAACTGTTGTACTCTCTGAGTATCTACCCCAATTGCATTACCACGGCAGTCACTCGGTCATTCCAAGGATAGACAAATGTTGTCCAGTGAGTGTCTGGATAACACAGGTTAAATTGATGGCCTTCAGGCAGTTTTTTTTTTTTCTTTTTTTTTTCTTTTTTAAATCAAGCCCTAAATGTAATTATTCTAACTTAATTGGAAACTCTAAGGTTTACCAGCCGAAGAGAGGCCATGTTCACTGTGCCATCAACTAGTACTTCCTGAGTGATGCACGTATACTCTGTAGATCTCCAACATAATTAACTTTCCCTTTAGGGACACCATATACATCCCTGCGGCTATACTTATGGGAAGCCATAAAATTAAGCTGCTTCGCTCCCAGAAACATGGTAATTGCACCTAAGGGGTGGTAGGGTGATAGTGAAAGACTTTTAATTGTTTAAGGAAACACGACAGTAGGTTATGTAGCCTTCAAATAAATGCTTAGATAGCTAAAAAATGAGGCTACGCTTGGTTACTTGGTGCACTTGGCTGAATGATAAATCCCCTCCCCAAATATATATCCATATCCTGATACTCAGAGCCTGTGAATGCCATATTATTTGCTGATAAAAAGAGTCTTGGCAGATGCTTGAGATAAGGATATGATTTGTATTATCTATGTGGAACCTAAGTGATTAATGACAAGGGTTCCTATAAAAGAGAGGTAGAAAAAGATTTGACAGACAGAAAGGAGAAGGTAATGTGACCACAGAGACAGAGATAGCAGTGAGTCCACTGCAAGCCAAGGAAAAACTGGGACTTTCAAAAGCCGGAAGAGGCAAGAAACAGATTATTCCCTAGAACATGTGGAGGAAGCATTTTTCGACCAACAAATTGACTTTGGACTTTTGCTTTTAGGAACTGTAAGATAATACATTTTTGTTGTTTTAAGTGACAAAATATAGCAACCAGAGAAAATGAATGCACTTGAGAAAGCTTCCCAGAAAATAAATGATTCATAAATTTTGTTTCTTACATAAAGGTATCTCAAAGAAGGAAGTAATTTAATTAGAAAGTTCATATGAAATTTGTTACTGGCTTTAGCAAAGTAATCAATGATACGACCTTGGCTCTTGGAGGTATTCAGGTCATCCGCTATTCTCTGGGCAAAGGTGTCATGAATGATAGGTTTGCTCTAACTTCCTCCTTGCAAACCAAGACAGTGGCTAGAAAATTGCTAGGGCATCTTGCTTCACCAGGAGTGATGCCTTCTGCTAAGTAGAAAGATCATAATATAATTAATAAACCTAAGTGAAAGCTGCTTGGCTTTTTAGGGTAGATACTGATGGTTTCTGGGTTTGTTCACTAGGTTGGATTCTGGACCCTAAGGTACATATGAAATCAATATGGCAGGAATCTTGTTGATAATAGTCTTGACTAAACACTGAATGGACAAACTGAACAAATTTGGTCCCAGCTTCTGTTTTCAGATTAATCAGAGTGGTCAATGGAATAGTGTACTCATGGGAAAAGTCACTGGAAGTCAAGATGGTACAGCAATAAGGTGGGTTTACTGTTAAGAGACAATTTAAATCTATCCATGGGTCTTTTATGTTTCTGAATGTCTTACAGACAGAGGCAGTGGCTTTTTTTTTTTTCCTGAAAAACTTTTCAGGAATATTTGTAGAACAAAATATTTTATAAAGCAGAAATAGTTTATCCCTTTAGAATAGAAAGCAGGTTGATTTACCATCCAGTATAATAAAGGTAAGGTGTCCTTCTGGGAAAAGGCTTACTGCCATTATAAAATATTCAAGTTCTTTAAATAAGGGATTTTTCTCTCATAATGCCCCCCCACCCCACCCCACCACTGCACATGCAAATACCATCTGGCCCTCTTTGCATTGTGTTGTAGTGATTGTGGCTCAGCAAATTGGAGCAAATACTACTGCTGTGAGTAATACCATTCCTTGTTTCTGATCCAGGAGCCTCTTCTGCTAGCATACATGAAATTGTGGCAAGCTAGCTTGTAAGCTTGCAAGTCAGGTAAAACTTAAGTTCCTCAGATCCTTCACTGTTCTTGCTACTGTACAGCAATCCAAAAGGGATGAACTTCACTGTATGCATATCATATCTCATTAAAAAATTAATTAAAAAGTGATTGAAAACAACAAAAAGACAAAATTTGTAAACCTTTTTTTCTGAAAATACAAATTACTTCTGTTAGATTTACCATTTTAAATAATATAAATCTTACTAAATGTAGTCCACTTGGGATGCTATTTTTTGAATGCTTGTGTCCTCTCCAAAATTCATGTTAAAATTTAAGCCCTAATGCAATAATATTAAGAGGTGGGGCCTTTAGAAGGAAATTAGGCCATGAGGGCTCTGCCCTCATAGATGGGATTAGTGCCTTATAAATGAGCTAAGGGAGAACTAGTTAGGCCTTTTTGCTCTTTCATCCTTTTCACCATGTGAGTAAGGACACAACATTAGTCTCTTCCAGAGGATATGTAGGCAAGGTACCATCTTGAAAGCAGAGACAGGGCCCTCAGCAGATACCAAACCTGCCGGTCCCTGGGTCTTAGACTTTCAGCCTCCAGAACTGTGAGAAATCAATTTCTGTTCTTTATAAATTACCTACTTTAAGGTATTTTGTCATAGCAGCACAAATGGACTAAGACATGGAGTATAAGTGTTATGGCAGAAGTATAGAGCAGGTTGTTTTCTCTGGAATTACATGTGAGGGGCCAAGAGCAGTTATGTGGTAGCATGTGAGAAGGAGGAGAGTGTCAATCACAGAAAGCTTCCTGACTGTCGTTACAAAAATTTTACATATTGTGACACCATATCTTCTGGAGATATACAGAATCTAATCAGTCATCATTTAAAAATATATAAAATTTATGACAAGAATGTTAAAATAATGTATTATATACTAGAGTAACAAATATATCAGTTGAGTTCCATCAAGATGTATATATAGCAACAGGAGGTTTGAGGGTTAGACTGTAAAATGAATTATGGAAGTATCGACTATAAGACTACTCTTTTTTGACTTGAAATCACTTATAGTTGTAGACATGGTAGAAGACATTTCATCATGGCAGTTAATGCGTTCAAAATCTGCACCAGAGATTTGTTCCTTAGTTTTTATAGCCTGCCTTAAATTTCTGGCAAGTATGCAGCACAAATCATTTGAGGTGCTATCTTCAGAACTTTTATGAGACTTGTATTAATTTTATATTGCTTCTGTACCATATTATTACTAATTGAGTGGTTTATACCAGAGAAAATTATTAATAATATTTTACAGTTCTACAGGTCAGTAGTACCACACAGGCCTCATGAAGCTCAAATCAAACATTGGCAGGGCTCCATTTTTTTTCTGGTGAGTTTCAGGGAGAATCCATTTCCATGTGTATTCAGGTTGTTGTCAAAATTTTGTTTCTGTGATTATAAAACTGGGTCTCAGCTGAGGGACATTCCCAGCTTTTAGAAACCCGCTGTTTTTGGCTTGTGCCATCCTCCTATTTTTAAAGTCAGAAAAAGTGGATTGAGTCCTTCTCCTGTCATATCTTTTGAATCCTTCTTCTCTTGTTATATGTCTCTCTGACCCAGCCAGGAAAGCTTCTTCCTTCTAAAGATTTATGTGATTAGATTGGGTCAAACCAGAACATTTCAAGGCCCATACCCTTAATCACATCTGAAAAATCTCTGTTGCCATGGAGGATAAATATTCACAGGTTCCAGAGACTAGAATGTGAACAAATTGGGGGAATCAGAGGACTATATACCAGAGGACTCTATAATTGTTTCTTGGTGGTTTTGAGTATGTTACCCACAGAAAGATTTAAAATTCAGTACAGAAATAACAAAATTGATTACATACATAACGACTGTTTTTATATTAAGGAATATTCTATGCATATTTGGTATTATTAACATTTATTATACTTGAGAGAATTTAGCTTAATTGAGTAACATCTCTTCCCAAAATATTTTATGCCATTTGTTATAGGTAATTATTATTATAAATTGAAATTTTAGTCAGATTATATACTTTACTAGAGCACTTAAATGAACTTAATAGTAAAAATATTTATAAGTTTAATTTGTTAGATTCACAAGTATTATTTAAGTACTTGAGAAGATTTATTAGAGTACTTAATAAGAAAACCAGATGTGTTCGTATGTAAATGTAGTTTAAAATTTTAGCAAATTTATCTAAGTTTTTAGAATGAGTATTAATCAATAGACCACTTAAAATAAGTGTTACTATTTGCCAGTTTTATAAATAGCAGAGTAATATTTATAAGGTATAAATAAGCATTTAATTAAAATATGGAGTTTTGAGTTTAATAATATGAATTAATAGAATAAAATTTAATTTTACATCAAAATAAACACCTGAGTATAATTTTCTGTGCATAGAATACACAGACACACACACAAACTTGTGTTAACAAGTTAACACAAATATCATGTCTTAGATAGCTCCCCAAAATTATGCAGGAATTAGCCAGGCATAGGGTAGAAAAGGGAAGGAAGGACAATGGACAAGTAGTAAATGAAGTGTCAAGGAAAGAGAAAAATTGATGTTTTTCAAGTCAACAAGCCAACAGAATGGCTATGTAAAGACATCAAGATATGAGAGCATAAGGCACCTGTTAGCTTAAGCCATTGGATCTCCTGTTTTTTAGTTAATATTAACAATCCATTATTGTGAGAAATAATAAAAGGGAAAACAAATCAGTCATAAATTAAACATTTCATTTTAATTTCAAATATATGCACATGTTTATTCAGAACTTTGAGTATGGTGTCTACAGGTTAAAAATTTATTTAATTTTTGTCATAAATTATACCCACACTTCATAATCTATGTTCCTCAATTTTGTTTTTCTTTTGAATGGAGCTGGAAAGTAAAGATAATCATAAGCTTGAAATTTCTCCTGTCTTTTATAGTTGTCCATTTCACTTAAATAACTCACATTTATCATTTTTCTGAAACATTTCATTTAGTTTTAATGGAAATAAGGTCTTTTCTCACAAATGTTTTATTCATTTACTCAATAGTTAATTAAATTGAAATAGCAATAAGACACAGCTGCATAAAAATTTGAAAACAAAAATTATATACTTTTGACAAGGATCAAGCTAACCAGAATGGGACCTAAGTATTGTTTTGTAAGTGAAATAATTCACATAATTGTAGACTCTGTTAGAAAGGATTACAGAGGGAATGAAGAACCTTAGTTAATATGGCATACAGGTAAAGAGGAGGTACATTTTAAAAATAATTCCACTGTATTTGTTTATAATGTAGTGTAGAGTTTGGTGGGAAGAAAAAAAGAGTTTCCAAATTAGGCAAGAATTAGATAATTAAAGGCCTCCTATGCCATAATATTAATAAATAGGATAGATTAGCCTTAGGTAAATGTCTTAACATTACATGTTTTCTTACCTTTTATCATCTTGAGTTATTGCATCATCTAGCTCAGGGCCTTGCACACAATACATATTAAACAGTTGCTGTATGGATTTAAGTGAGGTGGTACTATCAGGAAAACTACTTGAACAGTGTTCCATAGTGTTTATGCACCACATTTTCTTTATCCAGTCTATGATTGATGGACATTCAGGTTGATTCCATGTCTTTACTATTGTGAATCATGCTGCAATGAGCATACGTGTGCATTAAAAAAAAAAAAAAAAAAATCATGTTTCTTGCAGGGACATGGATGGAGCCATTATTCTTAGCAAACTGACACAAACAGAAAACCAAATGCCGCATGTTCTCACTTATAAGTGGTGGCTAACTGATGAGAACACATGGACACATAGAGGGGAGTAACACACTGGGGCCTTTCAAAGGGTGGAAGGTAGAAGGAGGGAGAGGGTCAGGAAAAATAACTAATGGGTACTAGGCTTAATACCTGGTGATGAAATAATCTGTACAACGAAACCCCCTGTCACATTTACCTATGCAACAAACTTGAACTTGCACCCTTGAACTTAAAATAAAAGTTAAAAAAAAGGACATTGAACAGTGGATGAGCACCTCAAAGAGAGTTAAATTATACTGAGGAGGCCAGGCACGGTGGCTCAGGCCTGTGATTCCAGCACTTTGGGAGGCTGAGGTCGGCAGATCGCGAGGTCAGGAGATGGAGACCATCCTGGCCAACATGGTGAAACCCCATCTCCACTAAAATACAAAAAATTAGCTGGGCATGGTGGCGCACGCCTGTAGTCCCAGCTACTTGGGAGGCTGAGGCAGGGGAATGGCTTGAACCTGGGAGGCGGAGGTTGCAGTGAGCCTAGATCATGCCACTGCACTCCAGCCTGGCGACAGAGCAAGACTCCATCTAAAAAAAATAATAATAATAAATAAATAACAAATAAGTAAATAAATAAAAATAAAAAATTTATACTGAGGAAATTTGAGGGCCTATTAAAGTTAATAATAGTGTGTAATTTGTTGTAACTCATTAATCTGTGAATCATTTTTATGCTCAAACACTCACACATTATTAAAATAATCTCTTTTCAAATGAAAGAAGTGGTGTGAAGTTCACAAATTCCACAGTCACTAATGCAATTGACATAAGTGATTCTTTTTCACAAGTCAATCTCAAAATTATCCAAATCATCTTCTTTCCTGTTGATCTACCCTAATTAAATTCACAGTCACAAAACTGCACTCAATATTTGGCTCACACTGGATGATTTCTCTTATCCAGTTCTTATGAACTAAAATGAAAAGTGAGAAACTTACATTGTTATTTCTTTTGGAGACAATGAGGCTGTAAGTGTGGAATGAAAGATGTTCACAAGAATTGGACCCTCAAGAAATAGCTTTCTAAGCCAGATATTTATTTTCAAAAGTTCTCTTTTGGGCCTGGTGCGGTAGCTCATGCCTGTAATTCCAGCACTTTGGGAGGCCAAGGCGGGTGGATTAGGAGATCAAAAGATCGAGGCCATCTTGGTCAACATGGTGAAATCACATCTCTATTAAAAATACAAAAATTAGATGGGTGTGGTGGTGCATGTCTATAGTCCCAACTACTTGGGAGGCTGAGGCAGGAGAATCACTTGAACCTGGGAGATGGAGGTTGCAGTGAGGCGAGATCGCTTCACTGCACTCCAGCCTGGTGACAGAGCAAGACTCCGTCTCAAAAAAAAAAAAAAAAGAAAAGTTATCTTTTACATCAAAAAAACCCCTAAATCTTTGTAGCTTGATCACTCTCAGTACTTTGCATCCAATACATCTCATATGAAGTCTCATCATTATACCAAATAAAATATCTGTTCGTCACACTGGTTTGAACATGTAAAAGTCAGTGAAAGATTGGAGAGATGAGTGAAGAGAGAACATAGGAAAATGAACAAAGAACAAATCTAAATGTCATTAGGCCAGTTGAGGTTTTTAATTTAGCCAATGTGTTATCTCATTAGCAAGGTGTCTTTATACCCTGAAAATGTCTTCATTTCCTCTTTCTTTATTTTCTTCATTAGAAACAAATTACTCAGTTGGTTCTTTTCATAAACAGCTAAGACCTGCAGTAATCAAGTCATAGGTTTCTCATGGTTTGTAACATGAGGACAGGAAGACTAAAGGACTGCTCAAGTTCATCATGACTAAGGTCTCGTAGAAATTACATGGTTTTATTTCTAGGAATTTTGACCGCTCACTATATGGTAGAATGTTTTGTCTTTTCAGCTCCATTTCTTTATCAAAATAATTTAAAAATATCAGTTGATAGTTCATTTCAAACATGACCTTAGAATTAACCTATTGCTGATTACTTAAAGCCAAATTTATACTCAAATTATTTTGTCCTCATGCATATCATTATGTTACGTTGTTGGTATAGTAATAAATAGAATACTTGTTTTAAGTTAATGGAATATTTTTATGTTAGTACTAGTTTTATTATTTTTAATTGTTTGTAAGTTTCCAGATACATTTGGTAGCACCATAATATTTTGAATTTGTTCTATTATTCAGAACAGGCAAATAACTTGTTGATAATATCTCAGAAATCCCTTATTATACACTCTAGAAGAATGTTGATTTCCAATTAAATGTCATACAAACTCTTGACTGGAAGTTCTGCAGATTGCCAAAATCTCCCCGCTCCCACTCCGAACTTTCAGCTGGTAATGCTGCAAGAAATACAAACCATCAAATCCCACTAAACTTTAAAAAATGGTTTTACATCACAGATTGACCTCTATTTTCTTTTTAAATAATAGCATTTCTTAGCCTCCCCTCCTTATATTCTAGGCATAATTTATATGCAAATAGCCTCCTTATTATAAACCTCGATCTCCCTCAGATGAAGCTTACAGATGATTGTAAATGTACTTTTGGCTTGCTGACAACAAACATATTTAGGAAAGAAAGACCGCAACTTACAAAAGCTTCCTTACAAAAGCTAAACTGATTTCAAGGCTTCTAAACTAATCAGAGAGAATTAGCAGGGAGGAGGGAAGGATGATGAGTGAGGAATGTGTAAAGTGTTAGAGAACCTCATGGTGGTTTGCTTCCTCTCATGGCCTGACAGCCTTGATCAGCTAATTAGGAAACCTTTACCCAAACTAGTGTTAATTTGTTATTTAGCCCCCATGGGAAATTTTCACAGCTCGAAGTCACTTGTCTTAGAATATGTAGAGATATTTAGTTTGAAAACAAGGAGAATCTAGAAAGATATGAGATGATGAATGGAGGATATTTGTTATGAATTATCTATTACTTTATGCCATATAAACAATGATGTTAAGAATGAGAAGAGCCATTTTGTGTGCAGTATGCCAACTTGTGATCATTTGTCATATAATGTGAATCATGGGCGGATTAAATCCATCTCCTATGCTAAGCATGAAACTTAATTGTATAAAAATCACCCAAGTACCACTGGCTGCTTGGGCCTGACTGACAGGAACAGTATTTACTGTCAGGTTCCATCTAAGCCTGGCCCTTCATTTCTTAAAGCTTTCATATATCAGACAGTGTGAATATTAAACCCCATCTCCTGGGATGGGACTTCTCAAATAATAATAGTGAAGTACTTCTCTTAATGATTTACTTACATTTTTGAAAGCTGGCTACAATGGGCACCAACACTGTAAAAAGCAGTGGCCTGCGTGGAGGACTAATCTTTGATCATTACCTAGAGAATCATGATTTTTAGAGTAGTACTGATTTTTCCACATTAATCATTTTTTATTTCTAGGACAAAATGGCCTTTCACAAAATCCAAATATTTAGAGAACTTCAATATATTAAACAGCTCCAAAAATAAAATACTTCTTAGAATATATTTAAAACTTACTGATTTTATTTCATTCAAATTAAAAGAAAAACCTTTAAACAAAAACAATTTTAAAATTCACTTCAATCTTTAAAAATATTAACAATAGATTTAAAATAACTTGAAGAATTGCAGTTTAGAATAATGGTGGGAAAAGCTAATACATGTTACCTACTCATTATATATAAGGCATTATTCTAAGTACTTAGTAAGTATTAAATCATTTAATCCTTACAACAACCACATGTGGTAGGTTTATTATCTCCATAATGAAAATTAGAAAATAGATTCTCAAAATTTTATATAACTTGCCCAAAGTCATATATAAGTAGGTGTTAGAAATTTGTTTCAAGTTTACAGGCTTTAAAATGCCTCCAAGGTAGTATAACAGACAATGTATATAATTATCATGATCATTCTTCCATGTGTTCATTGCATTTCCTAAGCTCCTTGAATCCATTTATTAGCAATTTATATAGTTCTTTCAGTTACTGCTCTAAGCATGAAACATGCCAAAAAATAATCAACTTTAGCAGACACTCCATTGTTGAACACCATATCCTTCATCTTAGAGCCTGAAGCCATTTGTGGCTGAGGAGACTACTCTAGTAGCCCTTGGCATTTCTCTCATCCTCTGCTTGTTTTGAATAAACTTTGGAATATAGGTGAGTTCTCATTTTCTGTTTCGGAAGGCCTGAGATCATCATATATCAAAAAGCTAGAACCTTAAGAAAAATCTTAAATACATTTTTGCTGAAATATTGTCAATTCGGACATTGATTTCACAAATACTTTTTAAAAGAAAAAATTCAATTGTTTTCAGTATAAGAACTAGAAAGCAAAGATTTTCTGGCTAAAAGTAAAAATTATATTTCTCTGAAATATAATACTTTTGCATTTAATTTTTAAAATATCAACATAATACCCTATCTGCCTTCAAAATAAGAAATAAAGAAAAAATAATTTATAAAACAATAATAATTCTTTAGTTTAATTTCTAGAACATGATTTTACTAGAAAATCTGATGTAGTTGTTGAATGGTTGTACTGAGAAGGAAAATTCATACTAACATAACAGGTACAGATATGCACTGTTTCCTATTGCATTGTATTTAAACTCAATTATCTCAAATATAATATGCTGTGATGCTGGGGGTAACTTATTTTTCAAAAATAGTGAAGAGCTATTGGTAACTTTCTGAGCAAACTGAGTACAATCTTCTCTCAAGAATACATCCTGAATGAAATAAACTGCAAATTCATTGTGTAATAAAGACAGGTAAAATTGTCCTTATGTTCACCTTCTAATCAGAACTATATTCTAGACACAGGTAGCAGATTTTTATATACATGAATCAATGACAAGACAGTTAAAAGTTGTAAGGTATACAGGAAAACACTTTCATGAGGGTATGATTGTTGGGTTTGTTGCAGTTTTTATAGTAGCTCTAGCTTCTGCCATCTAAAAGCAAGTATTACCCCTTCCCCAATTATTTCACAAATGAAAATAAACCTGGGAATCTTTAAGATTACTACGGATCTATAGTAACACAAGTAAAGGCAGAGGAAGTGAGTAGAGGTGCAAGCTGATTGGCTAAGGTGTGGAGAGGAATGAGTAGGACCAATTCTATTTTCGAACTGTGAGAACGGGGAGGACATATTGGAAGTTAAGGAGGAAAGAAAATCTATGAGGAAGTGGCTGTAATGAATTAAATAAATACTGTCTTAAATACTACAACAACTGAATACCATTGTGTGAAGACCACAGCATTTGTTTAAGAAACTTTGAGGCTTTCTGATTTTATATATATATCTTACACTGTTATCGTTTGTTTGTTTGTTTGAAATGTGTAAGCTTTGATTTAAACCAAGTTAGTTCAATATATTAATGATACAGTAAAAATATGTATTGAAAGGTGAATTAGTGTATTTTAATGTTACACCTGCCATTTTTTCCTGAAACATATTATTTGCATCTGCCAGTGCCATTGTCAAAACGTATTTTTTAAATTGTTGTACATTTTTTATTAAACTAAGTGCTTACAGTATTATGTTGCAATCACATAGTGTATAAAAATGTATAATTGCCAATTGATTGTAACTATTATTTATTTTTAGATGAAAGTATACGAATGCTTTCTGATTCAAGAAATTTGTTATCAAACTGTTTCTTTATCCTCTTTTCTGATGTAGCATAAAAGTTGTCCCTGTTTGAGTTATAACTGCCAGTAGATGACAAGTCACCAGTGAACCACTTCTCCGTTGCCAGTCTTTGCTTATACTAAATATTACTTACAAATGCTTAGTTTCTGTATCTAATCTCTCATTATTAAAATTTTTATAAAGTTTATTTTTACCAAAGAGGATGCAATTCATTATGACAAAGTATTGCATAACAGTTTTGTTGTATAACAACAACAAAAAAGGAAATATTGTAAGATTGTTGAGAAGAGTTACAGGCTCAGATAATGCTGGTGATTCAAAAATTGAGATCAGCCATTATGACTTTGTAACTTTTTCCTCGCCAAATTACCTGCATGAGTTGGAATTAACCAGACTTTAGCAATCTGAGGTTGAGAAGAGGAGCATTTAACAAAAGAACTATTTTAAAAAATCTAAAGGAGGAAAATCATAAAGGAAAGTGAGAACAGGGCACCATTTTTTTTCCTAATCATGAAAGAGGCAAGACGAGAAATGTATAGATTGGGAAGGAACTGTGTGAAGAAGCTGCCTGATAGAAAATGCTAACCCATAGTGGCTTCACAGGGAAGAAGCTTGAGGAATAAATATACCAAACTCACTCTTCTCTCTTTTTCTCTCAGATCTTCTGTAGCTGAGACCCATTGGTTGCATCTAATCAGAGGATAGTGCAAGAAAAATGTTGATGTAGCTTGTGTTAATCACTCTCTGGGACACAGAACAGAATGGAGATGCTTGGAGAGTAAATTTGAAGATGTGGGAGATGAGAGTCAGGTTATGGGAAGCATGGGCTTCTCGGTAGACAAGAATTCACGTTATGAGAGATGACCCGGGAGCCTAGGATTTTGTGTGATCTGCATAAACAGGGGAAGAAGGGTATGATAGGATTAGTCTAAATGGTCTTGGTAAATTTTGATGACGTAACTGTGAATGTAAGAGTTGAGAGGAAATAGGAATAACAAACTCTCCTAGGATCATATTAACCTCTAGGACCCTCAATTTGTTATACTTTGTGTATATTTTACATATATTTAGTTCCACAAAATTTCTGATGAATTTCAAATGTAAAAAGTGCATTTAATACTTAAGGAACATTTTAATAATAAAAATAAAATCTGTATTTATCACATTTTAATAAGTTGTGCTATGTTCCATGTACTTTATATGAACTCTTTGATACTTTACACAAAACCATATAAAATGTGAAATTCTATCATTCCCATTTTCTAGTCGTTGAAACTGAGGCAAAGGAGACTAAGTAACTTGCCATGCTTACACAGGAAGTTAATGACAATGCCAGAATGTAAACCCACCTTATATTGACTATTAAAAGCCTAACAAACATGCAAGAAAGAACAATACAATTATATTAATGATCAGTTTTGAAAGTGAAAATAGAACATTTCACTTATTAGTAAATAGAACATTCTGAATTATAAAATATTTTAAGAATAATTTCAAAAATTACATTTTAAAATAATACATGTCACCTAGGACATTAGTAGATTTATCTAATTTAATGAGTTAATTCATTAAAATGTTAAATCTACCTATAAAAGTAATACATTAAGGTGGTTATGTGTACAGATACAGAATTGAATTCCCTGGAGTTAAGTCCCTGTCAAGGAGGCCTTGGACAAGCTTCTCTAACTTCCAGAATTCTCAGCTGTGGAGTGGAAATGCTAATACAGTAGAATCAAACCTATGGTGTTGCTATGAGAAATAAATGAGAAATGTAATGTAATACTCTTAAGAGACTGGCCCATAGAAACTGCTCAATACACGCTGTAATTAGTAATTCATTGTAATTCAAACTGTTAGGAGTTTGGACTGGAAATGTACTGGAGAAAATGAAAATGAGTCAGGAGTTTATATCTTCAAGGACTAAGGGGAAACTTATAATAATAATCATGTCACAAGTATACTCTCTCTACTTAATAATTATTTGCTAAACACACCAGTTTGAAGACAGAATTGCTGTTAGAGCTAAACAGAATTTTAATGAATATCAAACATATTTTCTAAATTAGTTGGGTCTTTGTTAATGAACATTTTGTGTGATCAGTTTGTGATCAGTTTGTGATCAAATCTAACTGAATTAGATCATGATCTTTTGGAAGAGGGTGAGATTAGAAAACAATTATCAGGGAAGATCATCATGGCAACTTAGAAAAAGTTATAAGTAATTCATTTAAAAATGGTTTAGAGTTGCTTACTATGTAATATATATACATATGTATATATATTGTTTAGATATATTTTTTCAAAGCTTGAGACTTACGAAAAATATAATTGTCTTCTATAGCAGTAAAATTGCCTATTTTAAAATTGAAGTTCTAGGATAAGGTTAATTTTATTAAAACTTCCACTTAATAGGAAATCACATGTGAAATATTCAGTTTATTTATGGAACATTTTATTAATACCTCCAACTTATTCCCAAAACATGTAGATCTTAATGTAGACAATAATATTAGTTGGCCTTCTCTATCCATGATCAGTCCATTTTCAGTGACTTCTAGATCACAGGCTCCATGACAATGGGTCTTTGATTTCTCTTTCTCTCTTCAGTGGTAGATATTGTCAAGGCTTGAGCATCATTACTCCCTGATGTTTCAAGAGCCAAATCGCTTTTTATTTTAATTGTAATTTGAATCTACTTACAAGTGTACAGAATGAATAATCAGAAGAACTCAATGGATTAGGATAATGTTTTTTGTTCCAGGAGCCTCTCTTATTAACATTTTGCCTTTTGTATTAACATCTGATTTTGCATTGCCATCTCAGTTCCCATTTTTATGTAAATAATGACTGACCTCTGGCACTCAATGTGTTATTAAAAATGCACCCTTGGAAGCACATGTATTTACTAATTAGAACCACTCAGAGGCTTTGCAGGAACAGTAAAGAACAGCATTTGTGACAATTAAGTTTTACCACTTCTTTCTTACTGTTGCTGAAATTTTAAAATGTTATTTGTTCCACCGAACTCTATTTTTCAAAATGATATTTAAAACGTATTTTGCCAAAGATGCTTGGAAGATAACTTAATGAAATATTACTCTGTGGAGCTAAAAGATTCTGAGCACAATAAATCTAATATAAATTTTAAATATGGCATTTTTCTACTAATGTTTATATGTAGAAGAACTTAGACATTGTTGCTGTATGGAAGGCTTAAATTTTATTCTTATCAATAACATCAGTAAAAATTAATCTGCAAAGTGGATCTCGTAAGGTCATTCTTCAGAAGTTTCTAATTCCAATTTATTTTGAATTGATTTTTGCTTTAAAATATTTTTAAATCTCATTTTTTGAAAATTTTGAGCCCCACACAGAAAAAATTATATTATTACTCTATTTACTTCTGTATTTGAAAAGATTAAGTATTAACAAGTTGGAATTTCTCTAACTTTTATAGACCATGCCTTGTGTTATTGAGAATAGAATATCTTAGGGCATCTTATGATTTTAATGATTTAGGTAGAGTGAACTACTTTTAAAATTGGTGAGGTAATGTTAATAACAATTTATGGGTTTTTAAGATAGGTGCTTAAAACATTTAGATTTGTTCTCTCTCTCATCTGATCAAATAAACAATTCAGTTCATTATAATTACTCTT
Organism: Papio anubis; assembly: GCF_008728515.1. Taxonomy (NCBI): domain Eukaryota; kingdom Metazoa; phylum Chordata; class Mammalia; order Primates; family Cercopithecidae; genus Papio; species Papio anubis. The sequence goes on from NC_044978.1 coordinate 109,570,993, forward strand.
ACATTTGGACATGTATGTGTGTGAGAGTGTGTGTGTAATAGTATTAAAATGTTAGCAAATCATATATTTATAATTAAAATGTAACATATTCTCAGATTTAAAAAAAACAGAAAACACAGACGATTTTTAATGAAACGTTGCCCACAAACCCACCAGAAAGACATAACTGCTTTTAACAATTTGTTACATAATTTTCCACACTTTCTTCTGTTTATAATTTTGTATGTCTATATACTCAGTGCCTCCATCTCAAAAAATAGGCTCAAACTTCCACTTTTTATAATCTGGTTGTTTTGAACCAACATTATATGGTGACTATTTTATGAGTTAATAAAGAATTGTTATTATCTTTATAATGACTATGTTGCTTTATATTATGCTGAGATTTCATAATTTATTTAACCAAGCCTTTCTCAATTGACATTTTAGTTGATGTTGCTATTTTTACACCATAAATAATAATGTAAAAAATATTTTTTGTACGTCTTTGCACTTTTCCAATTATTTTTCTTTGCATAAATCACTGCAGGTGAAATCGCTAGGTCAAAGTGTATGCACATTTTTAATTTTTATGCATATTGGCTTTCAGTAAGGTCAAGCAAATTTTCCCACTGGTCAGTAGTATATGATGGCGGTTATTTCCATATGCCCTCACTAATTAAAGTGTGTTAAAGTGCCAATGAGGAGAAATGGTATCTCCAGCTTGCCTTTAAAAAACATTACTGATGATTGCATGCATCTTTTCATATGCATAGTGAACCGACTTTTTAAAAATTACATTTATATGTAGTACATTTTTCTGTTATTTTTTTTCAATATTTTTTACAGTAGTAGTTATTTGATGTGAGAACTTTAACATTTTTATGAAATACTAAGTAAATTAGTTTCTAAATTTTGGAATACAAATGACTATGCTCAGCATTATTTTCAGGGAGTAATTTTACCCTTTTATTTACTGCTTCAGCTTACAGTCAAGAAACAATAGGTCCTTCTTCCACAAACAATTTAGCCTTGTATTTTAATACACTACTCTTTCCAACAAAGGAGAATTATGCTAATCTGTATGTAAAATAATTACGGTAGAAATAATGTACTTTAATTCTTCCCCAGGACTAGTAACCTCCCTTACCACTTTAAATGTCCTTTTTCTCTTCTTCGCATTCCCAAAATCTCTTGGATATGAAAATTGATTGGGCACAGGCAGCTCCAACCCACATATATTTCATAGAAATATTTTTTATTTGTTGAGCAGAACATTTTCTTGAGAAATGTTATACCAATAGTTACTGTGAAGTTATTGCCCCTTTGCTCCTAAGAATTTTTTATAATATTCTGTTACAATTTTCTCCCTTAAATAAAAGATAATTTAAGCCATTGTAATATTATTATTGTACTTATACCCAAGCTTTTATTGATGTAAACTGAAAAGCAGAGAAAGCATTTCCTTCATATAAGGTAAGTGAATGCTGTTGTCTAAGAACAAGAGATTTTTAAATAATGGGCATTATTTTAAATGTATTAGTAAATATTTTTTTAAGTATGATTTTAAAGTAAATATTAAAATGTAAAATGTAAAAGAAACTGAAGCAAGGATCAGGGAGATTTTTCCCAGAAAGAGATTGCTGACTTTATATGGATAATACTCAGACAAAGCTTGATCAAGGAAGAAATAATAAAATAAGATCATATAGTTCTACTCAACTATATTCATGTAATTTAATTGAAATCACATAATTCTTACATTTCTTATTTATTCAAATGTAAATTAGAACACTTATGATTGAATCAGGCACAATAAGGCAAATTCATAGGAACTGTCAATCAAGTGCGAACATAGAATAAAAACTTATTTAGACACCTTAAAACTCAAAAAAAACCCTCACATCTATCATTTCTTACAAAACCTATGGGAAGTGTACTTCTGGAAATTAAGGAATAAACCAAGTAAGAGAAAATGATAGGAAGTAAGAAACAGAAACTCAACAGAGAAAAATGGTGAAGTGATGTCCTAACATGTTACAAGTGCCACAGACCCTGAGAATAGTCAGCTCAGAATAGAGCGGAAGAAAGAAGAATGGAAAGGGAGGATAGAAAGGTGAAATTGGTAGATTATCTCACAGAGTTTCTCTTTGAGAAACATTAGATATACAAGAGAGCATGTGGAAACGAAGTAACAGCAAGTCTACAGACAATTGAACAATTGAAAAAATAAAATAACCCATAACTTCTAGAAAAATGCAAATATATAAAAAAGGAAATATAATTATATATAATACATTGACTTGGTCCTTCAGTGAACATTTATTATGGATCATTTTTAAAAACGTAATTACTAGTTTCATTAAATAGCAAGACAACTATATTGAGAGAATGAGAAAAGGGGGAAATCAAGGTGTGGGGCTTTGAGTGGGGGTCAGAAGTAAGTCCTCACCCATCATAACAACTGCTAAATAGAAATGTTACAACTAGTAAATAAAAAACAGCAATAGACAATAATATTTAGAAACATAACATAAATAGTACAAGAAATATCTGGAATAATTAAAAACAATCACCTATAAGGAGCAGAATGTACAAAAAAAAATGGGTTGGAGCACAACTGTTTGCTCTTATGAAGCTTTTTGTAGTATCTAATAATTAAAAATCTTATGTATACATGATCTTAATAAAAATAATTAATTTAAGATAATTTTTCAAAAGAAAATATTTTAAACATTACCTCAATATATCAAATATCACAAGTTTGCTGCTGCTCAATTATTTTAATGCTGTATTTGTAATAAATGTTCAACTGACATGAAAAATTGGCTAACACAAGTATTATTCTTATGCCAAATATTAATGTTTTCTGATTTTTTTTTCCTGTTAGTCTTTAAAACTCCAATTCCCATAACTAGCAGTTTATTACTTCATTCTTTTCCCCATCATTTCTATCTTGAGGCAGTTTTGAAGGTAATGTGATTTTAAGCTTCTAGAAAAACTAATTACAGAAGAGATGGCATGGCTTCAAAAAGATGTTGCCCAGCACTCACATCACAAAACCAGTTTTGTTTTCCTTAGCACCAAAAGCTATTATTATCTTTTTCTCCTCTTTTGACTGTCTTTTACTTTTTCCTTTTAAACTGAGTTAATCAAAGTCAAGGTGCTCTCACTTGCTATATTAAAGCCTTATAGTACAAATCTAAGGACAACAATTATTTACAACACTGAGAAGCACATCAATCAAGAGGTGTTCAGAAAGAGAAAACAATGTAATTAGATTATAGATCCATTACCTTATTGTTGAAAAATTAAAAGTAAGTCATCCTATTTTTTTCTATTTGTGCTGTGTTTAAATATGTTAATATAAGAAACAATATTTTCTTTTACAAGATGTTAAATCACCTTTTGCAAAAATAGGCAAAATAGAACAAATTGGTGACATTCTTATAAAAGGAAATAAACAAAAAGATCATAGCATTTTTGTGTATGAAATATAATAAAGTTTTGGTGATGGTAATTGGAATTTAGATGTTAAAGCTTTTAGATTAAAAAAATTTGCATGTTTGTAAATATATTTTTTAGAAAATTTTAAATTATTAAATATAAAAATGAAAGATAGTGAGCTGGGTGCAGTGGCTCACGCCTGTTATCCCAGCACTTTGGGTGGCTGAGGCGGGCAGATCTCTTGAGGTCAGGAGTTCGAAACCAGCCTGGCCAACATAGTGAAGCCCTGTCTCCATTAAAAATACAAAATTAGCCAGGTGTGGTGGTGAGCTCCTGTAATCCCAGCGACTCAGGAGGCTGGAGCAGGAGAATCGCTTGAACCCGGGAAGCAGAGATTACAGTGAGCTGAGATCGTACCATTGCACTCCAGCCTGGACAAAAAAAGTGAAACTCTGTCAAAAAAAAAAAAAAAAAAAAAAAGATAGTGAATTGAATACTGTACACATTAAAAATCAAGAAAAGATGAATCAGTAGTTTAAAAAATTCAGTTTGTTGATCAAGTAAAAAGGTTATCTTAGATTTCTAATAATGTGACAGTATATACAGCACAGCTCCAGGCAGAGTGATAGACAAGATTACCTTGAATCCTTTACAGGCATATGATTCTAAAGCATTTGAGCACAGATAGTTGAGCTGAAACAACATCTGTATAAATGAGCTGCTGGCTTTTGTGATTATTTAATCTAAGATTTTTATTATATGAACAAGATTTATTGATCGATTTATGAAAGCATAACAATATAACTGCTTCAGATTAAACGAGATTATGCAATATTCACTATAGAAAGAGGAATGCTCTAAATTTACTTACAGGTCAGCACTACTAACCTAAATCTAAATTATTAATTACACTCAATATTAACTTTTGGATGATCTCTAAGAATATTTGAAATCAGTTTTTTACAGAAACAAAGTAATTTTTTTCCAACGTGAGTTTTAATTTCAAGAATTTTCAAACTATCATGACTTAAAGTATCACATTATTATTTTAAGCTAATAAAAATTAAATATTTTATTGAAAGAACATGTGTGCTATTCAAGGTTTTATAAAACATCTATAGATTCAATTCTGGCATCCAAGTGAATAATTAGTCAAGTTGCATTTTAATTCTTGGCCTACCTCTCTGTCACCCTTAATTCCAAATATTTAATAAATATTTTTACTTTGAGGCAAAATTATGTTATCAAATTAATTTAACTACTTTTACATATAACCTTTCTACTCATTTTTAGATTTCTAACCTTGGGCTACATCCCATTAACCTATTCTTTAACCTATTCTTTTATTTATTTATTTATTTATTTATTTATTTATTTTGAGACGGAGTCTCGCTGTGTCACCCAGGCTGGAGTGCAGTGGCGCGATCTCGTCTCACTGCAAGCTCCGCCTCCCAGGTTCATGCCATTCTCCTGTCTCAGCCTCCTGAGTAGCTGGGACTACAGGCGCCCGCCACCACGCCCGGCTCATTTTTTGTATTTTTAGTAGAGAGGGGGTTTCACAGTCTTAGCCAGGATGGTCTCGATCTCCTGACCTCGTGATCCACCCGCCTCGGCCTCCCAACATCTTTGCCTTCAAATCCCCTTCTTGGTTTCCATTCTGCTTATCACAACTATTGTTACCTTATTAAAGACTTTTCTGATCATGTTGCCTGTGATAGTAAATTTTGCTTCAACTTGATTGGGCCATCGGGGCAAAATATTTGATTAAATTTTATTCTGGATGTCTCTGTGGTGACGTTTTTGGATTAGACAAACATTTAAATCAGCAAACATTGAGTAAAGCAGATTACCCTCCACAATTTGGGTGGGGTTCATCCAGTCAGTTGAAGACCTTCATAGTACAAACTCTGGCCTCTGCTGAGTGAGAGGGAATCCTGCCAGGTGATTGCCTTTAACTCAAACTTTAACTCTTCCCTCAGTCACTTAGCTTTTTTGTCAGTGGAAGATAGTGGTTTTGTTCAGAGCTTTTGGAAGGTCCTTATACCTGAATCAAAGTGCAGGCCCTTAGGATTTTATATCAAAACACCACCATCCTCAGCAGATTACTATTCTCCTTTTGAGGAACAGTTTTTGGCCTGCTACTGGGCCTCACTAGAAACTAAGTTCTTAGTCATGGGCCACCAAGATTCCATGTGGCATGAGCAGCCCATCATGAACTGCTGTTATGTGACTCCAGTAAGTCATAATGTTGGGCACACATAGAAGCATGCCATCATCAAATGGAAGTGAAAATATAAAATCTGGCCCAAGCTTGTAGTAAAGGCACAAGTAGTTACATGAACAAGTGGCCCAGTGCTCATGAATCCCATTTGTGCTACACTGCCTTCTCTCTCCCAGCCTACACCTATGGCTTCATGAGGAGTTCCCCATGATCAACTGACAGACGAAGAGAAGAGTCAGGCTTGAATTTCAGATGGTTAGGTATAATATTTAGGGAGCACATGAAAGTGGACAACTGTAGTAGTATAGCCCCTTTCTTAAGACATTCCTAAATGCCAATGGAGAAGGAAATTCTCCCTGTAGGCAGAACTTCAATCAATGCACCTAATGTTCATTTTTCTTAAAAGAAGAAATGGTCATATGTGTTATTATATACTGATTCATGGGCTGTAACTAATGGTTTGACTAAGATAATCAGAGACTTGGAAAGAACACGATTGAAAAAATGGTAACAAGAAAGTCTGGAGAAGAGATATGTAGGTAGATCTCTATAAATGAGCAAAAGGCATAAAGATATTTGTGTGCTATGTGAATACTTACCAAGAGTTACTCCAACAAAGGAGGACGGTAATAATCAAATGGATAGGATGACTTTTTTTTTGGATACTAGTGCACCTCATCCCCCGACCACCTTTTTTCCAATGGGACAATAAACAAAGTAGCCATGGTGGTATGGATGGAGTTATGCATGGGCTTAGCAATGCAAGCTTCCACTCATCAAGGTTTACCTGGCTACAGCCATTGCTTTGTGCCCAATCAGCTAACAACAGAGACCAACACGGAACTCCAGTATGGCTCCATTCTTCAGAGTGATCAGCCAACTACGTAGTGGCAAGTTAATTACATTGAACCGCTTTCATCATGAAAAAGGGAGTGTTTTGTGCTTACTGGAATAGACACCCTGAATATGTATTTGCCTTCCCTGAGTGCAATGTTTCTGCCAAAACTACCGTCAGTGGACTCACAGATGCCTTATCCACCATGTAGTATTACACACAGCATTAATTCTGACCAAAGAACTTATTTCACAGCAAATGAGATGTGACAATGGGCCAATCTCATGAAATTTACCATCCTGAAGCAGCTGATCTCATAGTACAATAAAATGATTTTCTGAAGACTCAGTTACAGTACCTGCTAGGTAGCAATTCCTTACAGAACTTGGAGAATCTTCTTGAGGAGGCTGTATATGCTCTGAATCCTTGTCTAATAAATGGTGCCATTTCTCCCATAGCCAGAATTCGTGGGTCCAGAAATCAAGAGGGTGCAAATGGAAGTGGTATTACTTGCTATTGCCCCTAATGACTCGCCAGCAACATTTCTGCTTCCTGTTTATATAAACCTAGGAATTTTATATAAACTTCTGCTGGTCTAGAGGCTTTACTTCCAAAGGGATGAATTCTTCCATAAAGGGGAACAATAATGATTTCATTGAATTAGAAGTTGAGACTGCCACCAGGCTACATCAGGGCTTCTCACACCTCTAAATTAACAGACAAAAAAGAGACTTACTGTTCTTCCAGGAGTGATTGATCCTGACTACCAATGAGAATTTGGACTGCTATTTCACAATGAAGGTAAGGAAGAGGGTGTCTGGAAAATAGGAGATGCCTTAGGGCATCATTTAATATGACCTTACCTGTGACTAAAGTCAATGGACAACTAAAACAACCAAGGCCAGTCAGGAATACTAACAGCCTACATCTTTCAGGAATTAAGGCTTGGGTCATCCCACCAGGTGAAGAACCACAACCAACGGAGGTGTTAGATAAAGGTGAAGGAACTAATGCATCATGGAATAAGACTGTTAGGAATACTAGCTAGTGCCTTGTGATGACTATATTACAGAAAGGAGACTATAATAATTACGAATATTTCTTCCTTCTTTTGTTATAAAAATAATACAATTTTGAGATTAAGTATATTTAAAGAAATATGTATGAGTGCCAAGTTGGCAAAAGGTGGACTGTGATTAATTTTTGTGTCAACTTGGCTGCACACAAATGCCAAGATATTTAGTCAAACATTATTCTGGATATTTCTGTGAAGGTGTTTCTGGATCAGATTAATATTTACATCAGTGGACTTTGAAGTAGATTACCCTCCATAATGTGGTTGGGCCTTATCTAATAAGCTGAAGGATTTAATAGTAAAAAGATTGATTTTTTCTGAGCAAGAAGGAATTCTGCCACTGGACTGCCTTTTGACTCAAACTGCAGTTCTTCCTGGTTTTCCAGATTGCTAGCCTATCCCCTCAGGTTTTGGACTAACCACTCCTGCAAAATTGTGTGAGCAAATTCTTAAAAAACAAACAAAACATCCTGCTGCTTCTGTTTCTCTGGAGAACACTGAATAATTTATCATCCCAACAATTGAACATTTAAAAGTCTTCATATTTGTTAACACATACAGTTTGATGTCTATATACAGTTACTACATATCTTCTGTAATATGAAACAATGCTGTTTTTATTCTTGTTTGTTGTTTCTGTCCTGAATCCTATTATGCAGTCAGTATACTACCAGCATTTTCTAAATATATATTATGATTCTACTTCCATGAATTGTTAAAGGAAGTTTCTCTACCTGAATTTTGACCCATTCTACTCCATCCTAGCATATAATACACAAATCTATTTTTCAAGGCCAAATTAAAAAGATGTGTATTTCAATTTCCTAGATAGTGTCAGGTTGCAAAACTGTGTGTTTGAAACTGTACTTCTGGCTTAAAGATAGAGAACTGAGCTTCCTAAGGAAATCCAAAGCAAAACAGAGACGAGTTTTACAAATATGTTCAGAATAGATCTCAAAACAAGAGAGGGTACTCTATGTAACTCAAAAGTTGGTATTGGAGAAGAAGTAGACAGAAAATCATAGTAGTTACTACACCTGAAAACCTCAGCTATTACTGTCAACTGCCCCAAACTAGATGCTTTGCTCCTGCAATTGCCATAATGTAATGAATAAAAAATAGTTTTTTCAACAAATGGTGTTGGAATACTTGAATATACACATGCAAATAATAATAATAATAATAGTAATAATCTAGACACAGATCTTACACCCTTCATAAATATTAACTCAAAGTGGATGAAAGACCTAAATGTAAAATAAAAAAATACAAAATTTGTAGATAATAGATAACATGGAGAAAATCTAGGTAACCTTGGGTTTGGTAATGACTTTTTGGATATAACACCAAAGGCATGATCCATGAGAGAAAGAACTGATAACCTGGATTTCACTGAAATGGAAAAATTCTGCATTGCAAAAGGGACTGCTAAGAGAATGAAAAAAACAAAATAAAACAAAAAACAAAATAAAACAAAACAAAACAAAAACAAGCCACTGACGGAGAGAAAATATTTCTAAAAGACAAGTCTGATAAATATACCAAGAACATTTACAACTCAACAATAAGAAAAAGGACAGCTTGTTTAAAATATAAGCCAAAGACCTTCACAAGATATCTCACCCAAGAAGATAATCAGATGGTAAATAAACGTAGGAAAAGATATCCCATATCACATGTCATCAGGACAATTCAAATTAAAACAACAACAAAGTAAAACTACACACCTATTGGAAAGGCCAAAATTAGGAACACTAACACTACCAAACGCTGGTGAGGATATGACGGAGCAGGAACTCTCATTCATTGCTGGAGGGAATGCAAATTAGTACAACTACTTTGGAAGACAACTTTGCAGATTATTATAAAACTAAATATACTCTTACCATATGATACAACAGTTGTGGTCCTTTATATTTACCCCAAAGAGCTGAAAACATATAGAAAGCATATATCCACGCACAGGGGTTTATAGCAGATTTTTTTTTTTTTTAATGGGCAAAACTTGGAAGCAACCAAGATGTCCTTTGGTAGGTAAATGGATAAATATACTACAGTACATACAGGCAATGAGCCTTTATCAGTGCTAGAAAGAAGTGAGCTATTAAGCCATGAAAATACATGGAGGAAACGTAAATTCATAATATTAAGTGAAATAAGCCAATTTGAAAAGTCAACATGCTTTGTGATGGTAACTGTGCAGCATTCTGGAAGAGGTAAAACTATGGAGATAGTAAAAATATTAGTGGTTTCCCACGGTTAGAGGCAGACAGGGATAAATAGGAGAAGTTCAGATTTTCAAGATAGTGAAAGTGCTGTATATAATAATATAATGGAAGATATATGTCATTATATATTTGGCCAAACCCAAGAATATTCTATTTCATGAGTTAAACCTATTGTAACTATGGATTTTACATGATAATTATCTTCATTCATTCATTCATTCATTCATTCATTCAGGCTGCTATAGCAAAATAGTATAAATTGAGCAGCTTATAAACAACCAAAATTTATTTTTACGGAGGCTGGGTAGTTCACAGCCAAGGTGATGGCTGATTTTATGTCTGTTGATAGTCACCTTTTGGCTCATAGATGATACCTTCTCACTGTAGTCACATGGTAGTTTAGAAACTAGCCTTTTAGGGTCTCTTTTATAAGAGCATTAATCCCAATCAAGAGGGTTCTGCCTTCATGACCTAATCAACTCCCAAAGCACCTACTTCCCAATTCCATCACCTTGGGGATTAGGATTTCAACATATGAATATTGGGAGGACATAAGCTTTAGTCTATTGTATAATTACGTGTGGATTCATCAGTTGTAAAAAATGGACCACTCTAGTAGGGAAGTTGATAATATGGGAAATGAGTGAGAGCAATCGATGTATTAAAAAAACTATAATTATCTCTTAATATTTTTGCTTAGGCAAAACCTGAAGATGCTTTAAAAACATACAGTCTTTACAGAAAAAAATGTGTGGTGGTTTGTGAGAGATAATGAGGGAAATTGCCTTGGTGGAAAATGAAAGCAAAAAGAGATAGTAACAAATGTATATTATTGTTAGACCTTAGAAGAGAAAAATAACATTTCTAATAAAGATTACAGAAGACAACTAACAAATAAAGAAGCTGGAAGATCAATGTAAACAAATACAATTTAAGAGAATGTTATCGCAATTAAATTATCCTACATAAAAACAGTTAAGAAAAACTATGAAATATAAATTATAGGATGTATTTAATATGAAATTTCTTTTTTTTTTATATATATATTTTTAATTTATTTATTATTATTATACTTTAAGTTGTAGGGTACATGTGCATAACATGCAGGTTTGTTACATATGTATACTTGTGCCAGAAAAATAGAGATAATGAAGAAAAACAATATTGGAAGTAGTAACAGCTACTACTTTCTCAGAACTGTAGAAGAAGTGGAATGCTCAGATTCATGTTTAAAACCACTCTTAATGCTAGGGTTACAGAGATAGAAAAGCTAGACCACATTGAGCGTTTTTCCTTTAGCTGGGGGGGGAGTGCATGTGGAAGGCATCTCTTCATAAATATTAATTCCTCAAATTGTCATCTACGGTCAGCTTCCTTCTCCAGGCTCTGTTCTCACTTTTACTATACATACAATTTTTACTCCAGATCCAACCTACTTTTATTTACTTGTACCAATATTGTCCTCACACTAACAAATTTATTTTTCATAGAGTTCTCAACTATTTGTAAGTAATAAAAAATGAATGCTTGAATAAATAAATAACAGATAGAAAGAGTAAACATAACATTTGGTAATCCTGTTAAAGAAAAGAAGGGATATTTTCGTCATTAAATTCAGTTTTGAACTGAAAAGAAGACAAGTATTCTAAGAAATAGTAAAAATCTCATTGGCTCATCACACATTCTAACCCATTGAGCCAATAATAGTGTACTATACATAGATATAGCCCAATTACAATTTTGTAATTTGTCCTGAAAACTACACCCATGCAAATGTTCATACACGCACACACAGACACACACACACAGACACACACACACAGACACACACACACACACATGAGATGTTATGGAAATTAATGGGTTAAATTGTTTGTGTCCTAAGCATTTCTCTTTTTATTCTTTCTGTATTTACTTTACCTTTAAGCAAAGCAACTTATTTATCTGTATTTCATTACAGAACAATATAATACTAAAGTTGAAAGAGTCTTTAAAACGATTTCAATTGCTCATCTTTGGCATTCATCAGGAAGTAGACTTAGGTTTCCCTCATGATGCCTATATATTGTTTATGAAGGTAATGTATACTTTATGAACAAGCGATAATCCAACAATGGGGTAGGGTAAGATTTTCTGCTGCAATATACCTTCAAATTCTAGTACAGATAAAAGTTGGATGACATAAACCAGAAGCATCATTTTTTTCTCTCTTCTTTTTTTTAAGTTTCTAAAGAGTGGGAAAGCTGATATAGTTTACTCTTGAAAGGTTATATCAAGATTCTCTATCAGTGAGATAAATATTATATTTGACCTTTCAATTATCATGATATGCTGTTCTAAGACTAAATATGAATATTTAAAAACTGGAAGTTATTGAATGCACTTTTATTCTTTCATAAATTATTACACATATATTCCTATAAGAATATAAAGGTGAATGAAATAACTTTCCTTTCTACAAGTTCTCCAGATCTAGAGTGTGAATTAGATTTGAACATATATATGTATACGTACACTGGAGTTTCAAAGGGGAGTCTCATAGAAATACAAGTTAAATGTTGTTGTAAGGATAGTTTAAAATATCAACTAGGGTATCATGGTGGATATGCTTAATAGACAGTTCATCAAATTGAAAAGGAGGGGCTGAGGAGGTATTACTTTCCAACCAGAAGAAAGAGCATATAAAGTGTGCAGAGGCAAGGATTATCATAAGAGTTACAAAAATTACAGATGTTTTATAGGTCTAGAGAACAAAATTTGCATATGACTGTGACATGATTGGGCTGTACCCAGGTCATCATAGACCTTATATGCCAGGGATTTGGATTTTATGTTAGAGAGATAGTGGAAACTATTACACGTATTTGAACAGCAAGATCATCTAGTTGATCTTTTAATAAAATGATTATGGTGGTAGAATAGAGGCACAGTTTTCAATTGTTTTGGATGAGTATCTTTTTCATATTAAAATATGTTGTGATAATGTTGCAGTGTTTCAGAATTGGGGAATGTTGCAGTATTTAAAAGTTGTTTGGAAGGCCTGAAGCATTTAGAGCAGCTTCTCAAAGTTTAGTGTGCATATGGATGACCTAAGCATCTCGTTAAATGGCTGTTTGTGCATTTTTCACAAGCTCCAGCTGAACATACTGAGTAAGAGTATATTGCCCTTTGTACAGCCAAATGAAAAAGTCCAGTTACTGGTTATAATTACTGTTCTCCAATTCTGGAGAGGGATTTTAGTATTTCTCAGGCTAAAACATAGTACTTATCTCGTATGATAAAAATTTAAAAAAAAGCCAAAGCCTGAATCTGATAGATTATCCTCCAACACTGCTACTACCAATTTCATGTAAATCTCAGAATTTTCAAGATACTTCTGCCTGATGTTTTTCACAGTGATAGCCTAGAATTCAAGCACATTAAATGCGTACTACTGAGAGAAATGTTCCATAGTTTTGGAGTTCAAAATGTTTAAAATATTTTTAAAAATCTGTCTGCATTTTACTTTCTCACCTGTATTGTATAATTTTAATGAGAATTTCAGTATAATCTTTCTAAATCCCTAGTATCTGTCTTACTTTTATCTCTCAAGACAAGTCAAAAGTAGCATCTAACTATTGCTATTTACATTGATATGTAAATTTGGTCATACATATTTTATAGAGATGTGTAAATGACTCAGCTGAAGCAGAGTCACCTGTTTATCCCTTGGATAGATGTGTGTATCCCTCTTAAGAGCACAACAATGGCAGACACCTGATTAGCATAAGCAGCTTATTAAAATGCAGTAAGGAGAAGAATACCTTTGTGAGCAATTTTCTTATAGTATTAATAATCCCGATGGAAAAACAATAGGACACAGATATGAGTCTTTTTCACCACTGAACCATCTAGACTTTTCAGCTGTGTGAATTAATACAAAAGGCTTAATGGTTTCAGGGAGGTTAATGCCCACAGAAAGGGTTCACATTACAAGAAAAAGGAAAAAGGGAAGGAGAATGAAAGATTTATCTTTGACGTAAAAAAAAAAAAAAAAAATCCGTGGAAAACAATATAGAATTCTCATTTGAGCCCTACCTGAATGTTAGCAACTAATAATATCATTTTTGAAACTGATGTAAATGTATTTTTTTTTGTAAAAATTATATGATCTGTTCCGATTTATCTCACTGGATTCTGATCAGAAACAAATGAGTACTAAATTTAAAAAAACTTATTTCTATGTAAAGTCAGATCTTACTCTCTGTAGTTGTCAAGAGTTTAATTGTGAGTTAAATTAGTGTTTTCAAAATTTAAAGACATTAAACATGTAATGAAAAGAGTTACGATTTTTTCTATATGTCTTTAAATAATTTTTCAGAAATGTAATATAGACGTTTTACATTAAAAATTGCTAGTGCTAATCACTAAAATGAAGAGTTTTGTTACTTTATATTTTAATGATAATATCATTAGTAATCTATTTTCCTTTTGGCATGTATATAGACAGAGGTAGAAGAAGGAATTTTCAAAAAAATTTCCAGTCCGGCAATCTGCTCTGTTTATAGCAAATTTAGTATGAGTTTGATAGAGTTTTGTTTCAATAATTGTATGTCTATCTGAAAATTAAGCATCAAAGATAAAACTTTTTTTATTTTCTTATTATCTTCTATGAGTGAGTCTTCATAGGCTGTCACCTCTAGAGAACATATGTGTATCAGAAAAAATAGTGAAAAACTTTGAAGTGAAGAAATGATTACTGGTATCTTTTCCCTGGAATGCGGTGTTGCTCATGGGGAGTTAGGGGTACCTGATTTTATAGAGGTTTGTGAATTTCATTGTTTTGAGAAGCCTATTGTGCAACACTGTATGGAAAGGAATGTGGAAGGCTGATGGTGATGCAAACCTTTTCTTGTTCACAGAGATGAAAATTAATTATGTTTGATGGAGATGTGATTGATTTCTCCCATATCAACCCACCATGCTGGAAAAAAATGATTTCAAACATTACATTTTACTTTCTTTTTATACTGAACAGTTGTGCATATATTTGACAATTTATTTCAGCATTCTTGGTTCTTTATGGTAAATACAGTTATCTAGATACACAAAAAATGCATGCTTTGGAATCTCTTGAATCAGTTTTATAATCTTGCTGGTTCCCTTATCAGTTACTCAGTAAAATAAAATCTTTGACTCACGAATAATTTGTACTAATATATGAGTCTTGATTTTACCTTTTAAAATGCATAGCTTTTAACACTTGTTGATATAAAAATATAATCACTTATCACTAGACATGGTAAATCTTCCAAATGTTTAGAACATGAAGGTCTAGATGAGAATATATTACACTTAATAAAATATTCAACTAGACCCTGTGCAGTGGTTGACACCTGTAATCTCAGCACTTTTGGATTTTGGAGTGGGCAGATCACTTGAGGCCAGGAGTTTGAGACGAGTCTGGCCAGTATGGTGAAACTGTGTGTCCACTAAAAATACAAACATTAGCCGAGTGTGGTGGCAGGCACCTGTAGTCTTAGAGACTTGGGAGAGCTTAGAGAATGGTTAGAATCTGGGAGAGGCGGAGGTTGTAGTAGTGAGGCGATATTGCACCATTGCATTCCAGCCTGGGTGATAGAACAAGGCTCTTTCTCAAATAAAATAAAATAAAATAAAATAAAATAAAATAAAATAAAATAAAATAAAACAATCATTCATATTTTCAAGTTGAAATGAGGATCTCAGGCAAGTAGAGAAAATTATTTTGCTATGAATACCATTGAATTATTAAGTAAAATAGTTCTTAAAACAAGTTATATTAGAAAGTCAATTTGGCAAATTGTAATTTTTTGTATTCCCCATCAACTGCTGTAACTTCCAAATCTATTTTCTTAATGTTCAGAAAATTATATGTCAATATTTGCTTTTTAATTCCATGTCAACATTTGTTTTTGTTTATCATGCTGCAGGATTATTCATTTATTTTGTGTCAATAGCCTCCAATTTTAAAATATGCTGTATGTCTCTTTAGTTTTCTTTGCAACAAAGAGGAGTCATTATATGCATCATTTATGCTAACTAAAGTATTTAGGAAACTTAATATATGAGTCAGGAAGCTTAGAATCATACAACAGACTAGATGCAGAGCTTTGCAACTTACGTACTGTAAATGGGTTACATTTTTAATGCTAATGTAATGACACAGCAAAGAGGGAGAAATTTATGAATCAGACTAGGAGTAGAATAAGACCTCTTTCTCAAGCTTTGATGCAAAGACCTTGAAAAAGAATAAAGGAGTAGGCTCTGGAGCACAAGGGAGGGTTTAGATTTGGATAGGAGCATAAACACCTAATTTACTGCACATAGTTAGAAAAATATATAAATTAACAAATACGATAGTGGGCAGTTCTTTTCTTTTTTCTATTTTCTTTTTTTTTTTTTCTCTCTCTCCTTCTCCTTTTTCTTTTTCCCCCCCCCCCCCCCCCCAAGAACTCACTTTGTTGCCCAGGCTGGAATACACTGGCATGATGATGGCTCATGGCAGCAGCCTTGACCTCCCAGACTCAAGTAATCATCCCACCTCAGTCTCCTGAGTAGTTGGGACTACTGGTGAATGCCAATATGCTTGGCCATTTTATAATTATTTTGTAGCGACAGGAGTCTCACAATGTTGCCCAGGCTGGTCTCAAACTTCCTGTCTCAAGCAATCCTCCCGCCTCGGCCTCCCAAAATGCTGGAATTACATGATTGAACTACCTCATCTGGCCAGTGGGAAGTTCTTAAATAATTACATCAACTTTCTCTCCAAAGTATGAGGTAAGTTCACCAGGTGAGATTGAGACATTATTATTCTAGCTTTAGAATGACAATGATACTTGGAATAAAAGGGAATCATACGGATGAATGGAAATATATACAAAAATTTTAAGGAAATTACAAGCTGTCTAATGTAGTTGAATAGCTAGAAATATGTGTTAGAAATGTGAAGAGGGGGAAACAATAATCACCCGAAGCCAAATGGCAAGGGTCTTAAATATTATTTATTGATTAGGAATATATTTGTAGGTAATGAAGAAATGTTAACCTTTTTAATAAGTTGATTAATCTCATGAGTGCAGTTAAAAGATTTATTCAGTGGCTGAGTGAGAGGCAATTAGAAACAAAAGATATTAAAGACCAATAAAGTGGTTAAGAAGCATTTGTAATTGCACATATTCCAGTCCATCAAAGGCTAAATTAAAGTAGCATAGGTAGAAAAAGAAAGGTGAGAACAGGAAAAAAAAAATTATAGAAATTGAGGGAATCCTTTTTAAGATCCTCAAAAGAAACATAAAACTTTTGTATAGTAGTTTATCCAAATAAATATTTACTGTGGCTAAGTTGTCACCTACAGTATAGTAAATGAAAGGAGACTATATTCTTTGTTTATATTCTTTCTTATTAAACGTCTAGGCTAGATATAATTTCGCTAATGCCACTTAACCTCTGTATTTTATCCCATTGTTTCCAATGAGTTTTATAAACATGTACCTAAACAATGAAAGTAATTTCTAGAAAAAATGCTGCTTTATTGCAGGATGGTTTAAATATATTTACAAGGCGAGTGGCGGTGTCAAACTTCATAATCCCAGCACTTTGGGGGAGGCTGGGTGGATCAGAGGTCAGGAGGTCAGACCATCCACAGCAACTGGCATGGTGAACCCGTCTCTACTAAAAATACAAAAAAAAAAAAAACTAGCACAGGCGTGGTGGGCTGCAGAGTCCCAGCTTCACTGGGAGGCTGAGGCGGGAGAATGGCGTGAACCAGGTGCACGGGCACGGTGAGAACTGAGACCATTTTCACCACTCCAGCCTGAGGCGACACAGTGAGACTCCGTCTCAAAAAAATATATACTGCATACCACTCCATATATATATATATATATATGTATATATATGTTAAATAAACATAAATAATGCAAAGTGGTGCCATGTAATTTATATATATCACAAAATCGTGTATTTCTAAGCTTATCCAGAGACGGGCACCAAGCAGCAGTGACAAGGCTAGGACCTCCTCTGGTTAGGGCTTGAGTCTTCACTCCTGGGGCCTCTTGGGTCCTCTAAGGAAGAGGAGAACTGTTCTAAAGTTACCTGTTTTCTAGCTAGTAAAAACCTTAGCAAGCATCATCTCCATTTTAGATATAAGGAAAATAAAAGAGATTAAAAACCAAAGTAAATATAGAAAAAAAAAATTGTGCAAGGTTACTTAGAGTTAGCATGTTTTCCTTAGAGGCTTTTGAGAGTCACTGTCTAAATAAAAAGATCACTTAAGTCAAGATTCCTGGTCTTTTTCAAGGATTGATTTGCTGTATTAGCACATAACAAAAAAATCTTTTATCTGTAAACGTGTAGCCACTTTGTTGGAGTTATTTTTTCAAAGCACTTGTGATATGGCTGCTTACATTAGCCAATTCCAAATGTTCTGAGACCAAATCTTTGGAGAGACCTTGAAGTGTCTCCACTTTCATATCCCTGAGGTCACTCTTTTATTGGCCTTGTGACAGCCCCACAGGAGTCGACTACTGTAAGGACGAGGGAGACATATATGCTTCTGACGCCTTTATTCACTGTACAGAAATTTGAAGACATTTTAAAATAGAGTCCATAACTGTGTCAATAACTAAGTTTAAATTCAGGTTTACTTGAAAATCATGTTTAGAATTTGCCTAACTATTTAACATTTAGGCTTCAATAGGTGTGTGGTACTCACATGGTAATCTTTTATAAAAATTTATTTTTAGGATTTTTTTGATCTTTCAATATACATCAGAAAAAACGTTGAATATGGATAAAAATAATAATTAAGCTGTATATTTTTGTAAGGACTTAAATTATATTGCAAGGGATATACATATATTCAGCAAAACAAAAGCCAATAGATTTATTAGGTTGGTGCAAAAGTAATTGAAGTTTTCTCCATTAAAACTATTTTATCAATCTATAAGAATAATACCAAGAGCGAAGTTAAGGAGATGCTTCCAGCAATTGCTTAGGCTACTGCTGGAAGATTCCAAAGGAAGGCAAGGGTGAAGGTGAGTGGGTAGATTGTCTCTGAGAAGCTGGGACACCTATTGACTAGTTCCTGTCCTCCATTCCTTGAGGGTTGTCCATGGCGGCATTCATTCCTTTTTGTATGATTACATGTTTCTTCCTAGTTTGTTAAATAAGAGCAAGGTTTTTGGACCCATATATTTTCTTCAGCCTTTATATAAGCTTAAAGGATAATGTGAACAAAGCAATTAACTGCTTTCTCTTCAAACATACACTGTGTTAAATTTCTACTTCCCTGATTATTTTATATGCTTAGACCTTAATATATTATCATCTTTAATATTCATTTATATTAATTTGAAAAAGTGTTTTCTTTACTCAATTGAAAATCGTCATTACATTTTACAGCAAATTTTGAAAGTATATTATTTATCGTAGCACCATTTTATAAAAATACTTGACTATGCAACAAAGACCAAAAACAAACAAAAACCAAAAAGGGTAACAGAGGAGACACTTGATGGATGAAAAAGGAATAGGGGAGATCATTAAGCCACCCACCTATCTCTCATAGCTGGTGTGGTTGTGAAACAAATTGCAGCACAGGCTGATTAATTTTGCTGAAAAGACAACACATCTACCCCCTTATGACAGAGAAAACTTTAATTTCCTTACTTTTAATAACTAACCATTGTGGAAACTAAATATATTCTTTAGTATTACATTAAAAATGACAAAGAAAAATGAGTAGAGTTTTAAAAGCTTTTTAAATCAGGTTTCATGCTTATTCTATTACTGCGTTCCAGTAAGTAGATCTGAGTATCTCTTCTTCTATGACCGTTTTTGTTGTTGTTGTTTTAATGCACAGGCAGAAAAAGTAGACTTTATTATAGATCACCCTTTAGAGAATTTTCCTTTTGATTGAGTTTTCTCTTTTTAGTGTTTTTAGACAAAATTATTACAGCAATTAGAGAAATGTGGGCTTATTTAATTAAAATACATTTTAAAAAGATGGCATGAGTTTTTTAGGTTCTACTCCTGTCTATGATAGAAAATCTTAGCATATTAACCAAAGTATCACGGCAACTTGATTGTTTCTTTTCTGAGTTGTAACTATATGTTTGTCTAAAAGCCCAGTTACTAAAATATATATGATGAAGTTAGACCATAATATCCAGAGATCACATAATAGGCTCCTGAATCTCTTACCAAGTTGTTGTATGAGGTTGCATATTATTAAGGTATCTGAGCCTACAGATAAAACTATAGAAAGAAGACTGATTATTGGTATAAATGCATCCACTGTCTTATTGGGGCCGGTTAAATCCCGAAGTACCTACTCCACTAGATAAGAACCTACTCCATTAAATAAATTATGAGGGCATCACGGTTAATACATCAAAGAAAATCTGGTAAATATATTCTTCATTATAAAACAGACAAAAAAATTACAGCAAGAAACTGAGATGAAGCAAAACTGTAGGTTTAATATGTATTTTCATAGAATATCCTGGGGAGATTGGAATGGGGAGACAAAGCAAGGAAGTTCATTGTGGTTAATATCTTTTAATCTTAGAATGGAAAATTAAACACGAGTGGTTAATTGTTACCTATGTGTTCTTTGTAAATATGGATTGCAAAATGTGCACTTTCTCTGAATGATAGTTTTGTTTACATCTCATTTTGGGTCACTTTAGTAATCTACCAGTTCCCAGGTAAGTAAAATTTAACCTCATACATAAATAAAAATTAAGGGACTTGAAATATTACACAGTTGTGATAAAGTGAATATAATCTGAATTTGAATCAATCCTGTATTCTGTACTACCTAATATTAATTGTTATTGTCTTCATATTGGCTTTTAGGGCTGGGATATTCAATTAATTTGGGCCACAAACTAGGCTGGTTATTTAAAATGCAATTCTATGTTCATAGACTTAGAACCAGGTAGAAGAGATAGCTATTAGCCTAATAAAACCACACTAAGAAATGTTTACTTTTAAGTTCAGAAAAGTAATTCAGTCTTTCTAAAATTGTCATGTGCACACAAATCACGGTGAAACTTGCTACAATGTAAATTCTGTGTCAGCAGGTCCAGAGTGGAGCCCAAGATTCTGCATTTTTAATCAAGCTCTTTGGTAGTACTGATGCTGCTAGACCGCAGACCACATTTGAATAGTGCATTAGTCAGCAGTCTACTAATACATTCTGCCATTCTAGAGAAATGGAGTCAATAGGATCTCTCTCTGTCTACATGAGAGAGAGACTGAGAGAAAGAGATTCTCTCTCACTCTCTCTCCATGTATATATACATATATATAATACACACATACAATAAATATATTTCTCTCTATATAATATATATTTCTATATATATATATTTCAGCACCCCATACATATGTATATAAATCTATCTATATCTATCTGTCTACAAAGACAGATTTTTTTATAAGAGGTTAAACAACATATATATACACACACACAAACACATATATGCACACATATATATACACACACGTGTATATAATATATACATATAAATAATGAGAGAGGGAGATAATTTAAGAATTTGACTTGTGATTATGGGGGTTAGCAAGTCAGAAATTCATAAGGCAGGCTGGAAATTCTAGTAAGAATCAATGCTGTAGTCTTGAGTCGAATAGCCATCTGGAGGCAAAATTTCTTCCTTTTTAGAAGACCTCAATGTTTTCTCTAAGGTCTCTTGCTGACTGGACAAGGCCCACCCATATTATGGAAGGTAATCAGTTTAACTCAAACTCTGCTAATTTCAAGGTCAATCACAGCAACATTCAGACTGATGTTTAATTATAAACTGGGTGCCACAGCCTTGCCTAGTTGACATTTAACAAAATGAACCATCACAGGTAGCAGAACTCTAAAGCAGGGATGGACAAACTATGGCCTCTGGGCTAAATCTGGTGAACCACAAGCCTGCTTCTGTATATCCTACAAGCTGAGTTCAGATGGTATTTTACACTTCCAAATGATTGAAAAAGTCAAAAAAGAATAATATTTCATACCAAGTGTAAGTATTATATATGAAATTCAAATTTCAGGGTGACTAAATAAAGTTATACTGGAACACAGCCACATTCATTCATTTACATGTTGTCTGTGCTTGGTTTCCTAGATGCAGAGTTGAGCAATTGTGGCAGAGAGCATATGGTCCACAAAGCATACAATATATACTATCTCATCCTTTATAGATAAATTCTGTTTGAATCCTACTTTAAGAAAAGAAAATGGTTTTATCTGAGTAGAATTGAAATGACAATATGAAGTAAAGTGACAATAATGGAGAAAAGTGGTTTTCAAACTTTAGTGTTCATCAGAGTAATTCAGATCACTTGTTAAACTACAGATATCCGGCTTCTATTCTGAGTTTGCAATTCTGTACGTCTGTGATGGGAACCCAGAATTTGTACTTCCAACAAATTGAAAGTTGTTGCTGATACTGCTAATCTAGAGAACATACATTAATATCATGTTTAAGAAACATCAACATTTTTTAGCCGTACAGCAGAAAATAAACCTGTAAAGGAATCAGGAAAACAGATAAAAGAGAAAAATCAACACAGCATAAAAGATAATTATTTCAAGGGAGAGGGGGAATATTTCTGGCTGTCAAAAGTGCTAAACGACAAAAACAAACAAGCAAACAAAAAACTGATGACTGAAAAATAGCCTTTGGATTTGTGGAAAGAAAATATCTGCTGGTCTTTCTTAGTCTGATGGCCCTTCTTAGTGAGACTCTCCTACCATACTCTGGGTATATCATGGGAATACAACTACTTTACATCACATTACTGGAAACTGAATTCAAGAAAGCTGAAGTTAATAAATCATACATACAAAATTATAATTATGTCACTAGGTAACCTTGTTATATTGGAGACGGACACATGCCATCTCATTAAATGACTAAATATATATGTGATATTAAAAGAGTTGGAGCAACTTGATAGGTGTTAGAATTACTATTAGAAATAGGAAAAGGTTTGCAAAATTGGGTCAAAATTACTAATGTTAAATCTGACAGTCTTTTGCTGTGCTCTACCATTGGCATATGATATTTGAAAATAAGTAATCTTTTGAAAATAAATAAATAAAAACAGAACCCTATTTAAAACCTAAAATAAAACTTGTATGTTTCTGACATCTTCATAAATGAATTACTCCCAAAGAAATATTTTATCAAATTGCTGTCATTTTCCTAATGGTATGTGCAAGGGAAAAAAGAAAAATTCAACTATCTGAGAAAAAAGCTAGATTTCCTTTTTCAGATCTTGTTTGCTTTGATTTTTTAGTCATGAAAAATAAACTGAACAGCCATTATAAAAAATAAATCATCTTTTCTTACATTTGAATGCATTTTAGATATAAAACATGAAAGGGATTGCAGTCCTTATTGAAAAATAAAATCTAATCATAGTTTTACTAAAATGTTTTTCCAGTTTTTTCCCTTTCTGCATTATGTCAAAGTGACAAAGTTTCCTAAATCACAACCAAAATGTATGTATCTCCAAGTGCATGCACCAAAAGCCGTATCTAGAAGAATATCTTGCAGTTTATTTCTTTTCTTCTTGGATGTTCCGCCATGAGTTAATAGATTTAAGGGGCAGGCATGCATGTGTCCTGTAAAGGCAAGCCACTGAAGTAGAAGATCAGCTCTCCCTAAATGATATACATATTCTTAGTTATTAAGTTTCTCCACTGTGTGGTTGCTTGGACAGAAAAATGTGTGTATCAATAATTATTTAACTCTTAGAGACTATGCTTGGAGCCTACTGTATGTTATTTGGTTCACTTTTTAAGAACTGGGATATAAACCATTGCAGATAGGACTACACCAAATTTTACCTTTTTAATGTGTTTTTTCAATTCAAATTTATCAACCTTAAAGGTCTTAAATTAAGGAAAATATTTATTTCTTAGACATGAATATAATTATGGTCTATGAATAATAATCTCAATTTTTCTATTTGAATAATAATTTTTCATTTTTTGCTAGATAACCAGTACATAATATTCTGTGAATCATATTACCATTAAGACACAAGATTGAATTGAGTGATTATTCTGTCACACCATATAGTATCTGGGAAGATTTTGAATAAATATTTGATTCAATGTAAAATAAGTAAAATACACAGAATGATTTTTTTGAAAGAAAGAAAAAAATACAATAATAAATTCAATGACCAAAAAGAAAAATAAATGGAAGAACAGTCTCAGAGATAGCAGCCTGCAGAGTGACTCTTTCCTACACCTGCTCCTTTGCATGATCCTTCAGATCTTCTGTGGAAATTGGGCAAGTAAAGGGGACATGATAGGAAAAAAAAAAGACTCTATTCAGGGTAATAGAGGAAGATGGACAAAAATAGAATAAAACCAAACTGAATTGGACATTAGAAGAAGAGGTTTGAAGGATGAGTTTGGGAGTTGGGCTCACTGGATTCAAATACTAGCTCCACCACCAAGTGTTCTTGGGCAAATTATTTTTCACAATGCCTTTTTCCATACCTACAAAAGTAACTGATTCCAACAGCTGTTACAAAGCCTCTAATACAAATGTTTAGAAGAACACCTGGCAGTTAATAATAATTAAAACTTACTTTATTACTAAATTCTTATCCTTTAGGTCTTTAAAAAGCAGAATTAGTAATGAAAAATAATGATTGTATATAACACACCCAGTATGAGCATCTCTTAATTGGTTTGTGTGGATAACTCCAAGAATTTCTGTAAAAGTTACATTTTCTTAGAAAGTTTTATATTTATAATTATAATAAAATCAATATCTAAGTCTATGTTGCTGAACACCCTCCAAATACTCCTATTTTATACTATTTTCTAATGTCTCCAGTAAAATAAATAAATATATATATATGTAAATGTAATTACAAACTCTAGTACCTAATTGTAATTTAGATGTTCAAAGTCTTATATATTTGCTCAATTTTATACACAGAAGATGAGTTTTATGTGGCGCATTAGTCTGTTCTCACATTACTATAAAGTAGTACCTGAGACTGGGTCATTTATAAAGGAAAGACATTTGTTTGACTTACAGTTCCAAATAGCTGGGGAGGCCTCAGAAAACTTACAATCATGACAGAAGGCACCTCTTCACAAAGCTGCAGGGAAAAGAATAAGTGCTGAGCAAAGGGGGAATCCCCTTATGGAACCATCAGATCTCGTGAGAACTCACCATCATGGCAACAGGATGGGGGAAGCCACCCTCATGATTCAATGATCTCCACCTGGTTCCTCCTATGACATGTGGGGATTATGGGAAGTACAATTCAAGATGAGATTTGAGTGGGGACACTGCCAAACCATATCATGTGGCACGAGGAAAAGATAACTAGTTGTCACTGAGTCATGAAGATACATTTTGTACTACTGTGTTCTTTGCCTTTTTTCTGTTCTCTATATCTCATCCAAGTTTAATTTCTCTGACTTGAATTTCATGTCATTTATTACGAAACATTTCAGTTTCTTTCCTGTATTACAGGCAGAAACCAAAGCTGTCTATTTTGAAAACATAGTTTTAAGGAAGCTCTTTCGTATAGCATCATTTTTATTCCAGATTTATATTCTAATTCATATTATTGTCTCTGTGTATCAGGAGGTATATGTAAAGACTTGTCAAAGCATTTTCTTTTAAGATTATTAGATTATGATAATATATATGTGGCTAAAATAATATTCTTATGAAAAAGTAAAGCATCGGCCGGGCGCGGTGGCTCAAGCCTGTAATCCCAGCACTTTGGGAGGCCGAGACGGGCGGATCACGAGGTCAGGAGATCGAGACCATCCTGGCTAACACGGTGAAACCCCGTCTCTACTAAAAAATACAAAAAACTAGCCGGGCGAAGTGGCGGGCGCCTGTGGTCCCAGCTACTCTGGAGGCTGAGGCAGGAGAATGGCGTGAACCCGGGAGGCGGAGCTTGCAGTGAGCTGAGATCCGGCCACCGCACTCCAGCCTGGGCGACAGAGCCAGACTCAGTCTCAAAAAAAAAAAAAAAAAAAAAGAAAAAGTAAAGCATCAATTTTTTGTGTTTTTAAGTACAGATAAATCATTTTAAGTTATTTGTTTTTATTTTATTTTTTTACCACAAATAGTATTCTTTCCATAAATACTTCTTCTTTATAAAAGTACAGAATTGTGAAAAACACTATGTTCTCTACTTACTGTTTAAGGCTGAGTTGTCTATCAATAGTGGAATAGCTCTGGTCTAACAAAGTTAAGTTTGTTTATTTATTTATTTAGTTTTTATTTTAATACATTTTTTATTATTATACTTTCAGTTCTAGGGTACATGTGCACAACCTGCAGCTTTGTTACATATGTATACATGTACCATGTTGGTGTGCTGCAGCCATTAACTCGTCATTTACATTAAGCATATCTCCTAATGCTATCCCTCTCCCCTCCCCCCATCCCACACCAGGCCCTTGTGTGTGATGTTCCCCTTCCTGTGTCCAAGTGTTCTCATTATTCAATTCCCACCTGTGAGTGAGAACATGCAGTATTTTGTTTTCTGTTCTTGTGATAGTTTGCTGAGAATGATTTTTTTTTTTTTTTTTTTTTTGCTGATTTTAAAAGCTGGAGGATGTATTTTTGTTACTAAAAATCAATTTTCTAGAGAGAATGCATTTCGTCATAGCCAATTTTCCAAAATCATATAAAAAGACAGTAATTTTCAAAGAATAAAGCTATTTTCAAGGAAAAGACAATAACTTTCTTATAATGTATTAACCATGTTGTAATATCATCACTTTTAATCTACTAACAATTCTGAATGGCTATAGAATGTCACTAAATGGAGATGCAAGTAAAATACAGTATCATATACAAAGCTCATGAGACAACTCCCTGTGCTACAAATACACAAGTTTCAATGATTAAGCAGTTTCCATTTGTACAGTGTTTTTAGTTATTTCCACTTAAAAAAATATACCATTATGTAAGCCATTGCATTTGTATGGTTACTTGATTTAAAAACATGAATGAAACAATAGCAATAATTTATTTATACAAATCTATTTCCAATTCATATTACCTACTAATAACCACATGCTTTCTTAAATAAAAGAAATAAAGGGAAGAAAAGGGAGACAAAGAGAGACAGATGATGCAAGAGAGCAGGGATGTGGAGTACAAGAAAAGAAGAAGCTACAAATAGCTAATACTAGAGCAAAGAAAGAAATGAAGACACTACATAAATATTGTGTTTCTTTAGCAAACTCAGGCATCTAAATAATAAATTATTAAAAGGTGCTGCTTAAACATTCACTAACTGACAAAATGATAAATATTGCTGGATTTTAGTAAGGTACTAAAACATTAGAGAGTTGGGTACATGGTCATTTCAGTAGATGGATGCAGGGAAAACAAAGCTCTTTAAGAGTTCTGTGTTCTGTATATTTTACCCTTTTATTTCTATTCTATTTTCCCGTCTATTGTGGACATGTGATTGTATTCTTAGTTTCAAATTTCTGACTAAATTTTTAGAAAATGTTGTATATAATAGGAAAGTTTGTTTCAGTTGCTTATAGAAATAAACCTCCAAAACATATAAATTGTTACTGCTGTGTTAATCATGTACATAAAGTATTGAGTAACGCATAAAGCATTTATTTCACTATATTACTGGATGTTCATAAAATGGATTTTAGCCTTTTTCCTACTATTAATTGTTTTGCAGTAAAAAGCATTTAGAAATTGTTGATTATATATTAAATTAATTCAAAGTCCCTTACATCCTTCACTTCATGCAAATTTTCCTTAGTTCTTTCATGAACGGGGAAATATTTTCATCACCATTATAGTGAAAATTTATGGGAAATGGTATTGATTTTCCTCAGATGGTATTAAGAGGGTTACTGCATAGTTAAACTATACTGATTTCATTCTTGGGTATATCCTAATGACTATGCTTCCTTCTTATACTGGTTGAATCTCAAGGCTGTTTTTTAAAAGTCTATTCTAAACCAGGGCTACGTTTAAAATTTATTCACTCAACAAGTATTTATAGGGCAGCTAATTTTTCCTTTAGGCATAGTGTTATACAACTGAGATGCAATGGTAAGCACAAATATTACTTGATGCCCTCTGGACATCATAATCCAGAAGGACAGATAGATAATTAACTATGTGATTACAGTACAGTCTGGCAAATGTAAATACTATAATTCCTGTTACCAAATTGTCATCTTAATTTTTAGTCTGTTTTACTTGTGCATGATACAATACAATCTAAATTATGCCCCTTCTTCTTCAATGATGACTTCTTAATCAACTTTCTCTCTCACTGAACAAACACTTGTACGTCAGTTATTCATCTAGACATAAAAATAATAGCAATAAGGAAAGCAGATACAATCATTGTTCTCAGATTACATTTTCCTAGTAGAAACAGACAATAAACAAAAATATAAGTGAATTGAGATAATAAGTTCTGTTATGATAAATAAAGCAAAATTTTAAAAAGTCATGCAGAGAGAGGATGAAAGGTGAAATCTGAGCGGAAATTCAATGAAATAAGGAGTATCATGGAAATATCTGGAGAATGAGTTCTCCAAGAAGAGAGAACAGAAAATGAAAGAAACTTGTATGCTTTAGATACAGTAATAAGACCAAGCAATGTAACTATGATTAAGTAAAAGAGAGATATATATTTATTTGTTTCAAGATATAGTCCAACTAGAGTTCTGTTAGACATGTTTAAAAGTTAGATTTTAGAACAGGAAACTGTTATACAGTTTGAGAGCAGGTTAATATGATCCAATTTAATTTTTTAAAGATAATACTGGTCACTTTATAAAATATTTGCGTAGAGAAATAAAAACAGAAGCAAGAAATCAGTTAAGAGGTAGTTTATGCAAAAGAAATGGATGTGATGAGAAATGGTCAAATTTGGAATATATTTTGAATATAGAGCCCATATATCTTGTAAAAAGTTTGTATGGGATTTAGGTACAGAAAAAAGTAGTGACTTCTAGAGTTTCTGCCTGAGCAACTGAATAAATAGTTGTTCCTTTTATGGAAATGGAAAAGAATAAGTGAGGAGCAGGTTTTGTAGCACCAAACCTCACAAATTTGACCTGTCAAATTCATGATGCCTTTTAGACATCCAAATGAAGCTATCAGGAAGGCAGTCAAATATGTGTCAGCAGCTGAAATCATGTTCGTTCTGAAGGCAGAAGTTTTGCCGATATTAGCATGGGTGATACTGTAAAAAATTATTTACAGTTTTAAAATTGGGTGTGGATTGAGCATAGATTGGGTATGGATAAGGATTAGCATAAATGAGACCCAGAATACCCAGAATTATGTGTCTGCTCTAGAGGCTAAGTGAACAAAATGTTTCAGGAAAGAAAACTTGGTAATTTTAGAGGCTAAGAGGATGACTAAGAACTGACTATTGCATTTGTTAGTCAACACTGGTCAACACTGTTAATGAACTTGACAGAAGAAGAGTAATTGGAATGGTTTAAGGAAAGCATATGAGTTGAGGAACAGCAGTTATGGTAAAAAAAAAAAAAAAAAAAAAAAAAGCAATTAAAAAATTTTTTCTCCATAATGATATAGACAATGAGTGGTAACTGGAGTGAGCTGAGGGATCCAAGAATGGTCATTTTAGGATGGAGTATATGACCATGTGTTTGTATGCTGATGAGAATGACCTAATAGAGATGATAACATTGATGATGTTGTGGAGAGAAGAGTTTATTTCTTGGAGGAAAAAAAAAAAGATCCTTAAATAGATGTGGGGAATGATAGGGTGGCTGGACAAGATAAATGCAATGATTACTAGGTGATGCTATGAGTTCACTTGAAATTTATGAGACTGAATATTAAGTGATTCAATTTGGTCTGACTTTAATTACATTTTGGAAGTTATTCAGTTACTTATGGTAGGAGTTATAGTATAAGCCTGGGTGTTAGTGGCAGAGATAGAGTAGAGGTAAAGTCATTGACAATGATGAAAAAAAAAAAAAAACAATTTAAAAGGAAAAGGAATTGGAGGAATCATTTGCTTGGGCCGTTCCACAAACCAACAGATTCATTGGCTAAACGCTACACAAGTTCTACTTCCAGTCATTGGCCCGGGAAACAGGCTCATCTCAGTATAGAGGAAGGGACCCCTTTTGAATTGATCTGCTCATGGGAAATGCCTTTATTTAAGTTCACACACACAGAGGGACATTTTAAAATAATTTGAAACCAATATGCTCTGGTTTGAAATTACAAAACCTGTAGGTTAGGGTGTTAAAGTTCCAATGAATGATGACTGCCAAGAAGGTATGTACATGACCACAGCACAAAAGAGTGCAGTAGTCCTCCTCTATCTATGGTTTTACTTTCCATGGCTTTAGTTACCTACAGTCAACTGAGGTCTGAAAATGTTAAGTGGAAAATTCTAGAAATAATTAATGTTTTAAATTTCATACTATTCTAAGTACCATAAGTGATAAAATGTGCTGTACCACTTCTTCCTAGCATGTCAGTCATCCCTCAGTCAAGTGTATCCATGCTGTCTATGCTATCTGTTCCTGAGTTACTTAGTAGCTGTCTCGGTTATCAGATGAACCGTCATGGTATCTCATCAAGTGGGCATTTTATCATCTCACATCATCACAAAGAGGAAAGGTGAGTACAGTACAATACAATACTGTGAGGGAGAGGGAGATTGTTACAGATAGTTAGACAATCATGAGAGGGGCAGGAGGGGACTCTCCTCTGACCACTAAAAATGCCAGATGATGGTTTGACAATAATCACATTGCCTCTCTGAAAGTGATAAATTGGCAGCCCATGCCAGAGAGAAACCATTTTCTGATGGTCCGCACCTGTTGCACTAAAGTGCTTATTGAATGCAGATTCCAGGGAGAAGCAACTTCCCTGGCAAGTGCACTAAGAGATAAAATGACGGAGTATTTTACTGTCCCCTTCTGGGGACAATCCACCAGAAAAAGGAAGAAAGCCTCAGATGAACATGTGTACCACTTCCTAAACACACTGTGCATGGTCGCCTCCCAAGGGTAAGTAGGGCACTGAGCATGCAGGCAGCCCACCCTGAGAAAATAATCCTGGGAAAGAGGAGAGCCTATAAAGACCCAGGATCACAGTTAAAACACCACATTTATCCTTCGTATGCCTGCTCGAGTCTCTTCCAAGTGTACCTTCCTTTCTTTCCTAGTATAAAGTTTTTGGTTTTGTTTTTGTTTTTGAGACGGAGTCTCACTCAGTCGCCTGGGCTGGAGTACGGTGGCACAATCTTGGCTCACTGCAACCTCTGCCTCCTGCACTCAGGCAATTCTATCGCCTCAGCCTCCCAAGTAGCTGGGATTACATGTGCCCACCATTATGCCTAGCTAATTTGTTGTATTTTTAGTAGAGGCAGGGTTTCGCCATTTTGGCCAGGTTGGTCTCGAACTCCTGACCTCATGATTCACCCCCCTCGGCCTCCCAAAGTGCTGGGATTACAGGCATAAGCCACCACACCCTGCTCCTTTTTAAGTAAACTTCCACTCCTGCTCTAAAATTTGCCTTGGTTTCTTTTCCTGCCTTATGTCCCTCTGCCAATTTCTTTCTTCTGGGGAAGGAAGAATTGAGGTTGCTACAGATCCATACAGATTTGCTGCCAGTAACTCAGTTACCTTCCACTGGTGGGAAGATCACATTTACATAATTTTTATTATAGTATATTGCTACAATTATTCAATTTTATTATTCGTTATTGTTAATATCCATTGACACATATTCATTAGTAATATATTCCTTAATAATATATCTTACTGTGCATAATTTATAAATTAAACTTTTTTTGTTTTGTTTTGAGAGGAGTCTCACTCTGTTGCCCTGGCTGGAGTGCAGTGGTGCAATCTCGGCTCGCTGCAACCTCTGCCTCCTGTGTTCAAGCGATTCTTCTGCCTCAGCCTCCCAAGTAGCTGGGATTACAGGTGCCTGCCACCACACGCAGCAAATGTTTGCATTTTTAGTAGAGACAGGGTTTCACCATACTGGCCAGGCTGGTCTCAAACTCCTGACCTCATCTGTCCACCTTGGCCTCCCAAAGTTCTGGGATGACAAGCATGAGCCACCGTGCCTGGTCTATAAATTAAACTTTATAAGAGGTAAGCACATACAGGAAAAAAAAATACACACACACACACACACATATATACATTGCATATTGCATTTAGGGTTTAGTACATTATGAAGCTTTAGGCATCCACTATCTCCTGGGATCTTGGAATTTGTCCCCTGCAGATAAGGGGAAACTATTAGGCAGTACATTCTACTGGCATATGTTACAAAAGGATTGAGATTTTAGAAAGGGAAAGGAGTAATTATGACCTGAAAGCAGTTACAGAAAGCATAGAAGACTCCTCTCCGTAAGCAGGAAGTGTAAACTCATTCACCCTTTGATAGGGCTGCTGGGTAAGCAGTATCTTGAGGTAATAGAAGATTATAATTAGATTATGAAGATGAAAATTTCTTTTCAGAGCAGAGTTTGTATCCTGGCTTTACCACTAAATGTACGTTGTCTCCTAGTTACTCAGGTTCTTTGTGCCTTGTTTCTTCATCTCTAATGTGGGAATAATATTAACTAAATTGTCAGATTCCAGTGAAGATTTAAATACATAATATACACAAAGGACATAAAACATTTTCTAACACATAGTGTTAGTGGTGGTAAAATCCCAAATCCCAGTCCTTCATAAATGAACTATATTTGGAGATATGGTCTCTAAAGAGGTAAAATTGAAATAAAGTCATTATAGTGGGCTGTAATCCAACAGGAACTGGTGTCCTTATGAAAAGAGATTAGGATGCAGAACATGCACAGAGGGAAGACCATGTGAAGACACAGAGGGGACAAAACAACCATCTGCATGCCAGGGAGAGAGGCCCCAGAAGAAACCTGGGATCCCTTGGTCTCGAACATCTGGTCTTCAAAATCATAAGAAAATAAATGTCTACTGTTTAAGCCATGCGGTCTGTGGGACGTTGTTATGACAGCCCTAGCAAACTAATACGATGACCAGCTTGCAAACCTTGTATTTTTTTTTTTTTTTTTTTTTTGAGATGGAGTTTCTTTCTTCACCCAGGCTGGAGTGCAGTGGCTTGATCTCAGCTCACTGCAGGCTCCGCCTCCCAGGTTCATGCCATTCTCCTGCCTTAGCCTCCCAAGTAGCTGGGACTACAGGTGCCCACCACCATGCCCGGCTAATTTTTTTTGCATTTTTAGTAGAGATGTGGTTTCACTGTGTTAGCCAGGATGGTCTCGATCTCCTGACCTCGTGATCTGCCAGCCTCGGCCTCCCAAAGTGTTGGGATTACAGGCACCAGCCACCATGCCCGGCTGCAAAATTTGTGTTTCTGTTTCTGCATTTTGGTCTCTGCTGTACTGAATGTGCTGATTTGGGACTGAAAGAAAATGTTTTCTCTACTGAACCTGAGAGTCTTGACTACTGAACTAACAGACAAATGAATTACTACATTGTAGTAAATGAATTATTACATTGACAGGAGTAATTGACCCTGGTTATTATGAGGAGCCAGGATTGCTTTTACATAATGTGGGCAAAGAGAAATACGTCTGAAACTTGGGGAAGTCACTGGGGCATTTCTCCAGGCTTCCATGCTAATTGAATAGGCAATTGCAGCAACCAGAGTGTGAGAAAGCCAAGGCAATCAAGAGCACAGGCCACTCAGGTTTGAAAGTGTGTTCGCCAATCAGGCAAGCAAACTAGACTGGCTACAACTTTGGCTGAAAGCAAAGGGAATCTAGAATGGAAATGAACAAGGGAGAAAATTAATATCATTTATAGCCCTGGGGGTGGTTACAGCAGCCTGTTTCTTCTGTATTTATCCTTTTTTAGAAATTATAGAGAACCACTCTCTTGTAATAGAGTTGGCTACGTGATTTGTGGGGTCCAATGTAAATTGTAAATGTGGGGCCCTGCATTCAAAAAGCAGAAAGAAAATTACAAATACTAAAATATTGTATAAACTTTTCCCCCTCTTTCTTCTTATCTCTCTCTTGACTGCTCAGGGTGTTTTAAAGTCCCTATTTAAAGTTGTGCTCCTTCTAGTAAGAGGGAATCCGAGGGCAAGTACGGACATTCGCAGGTGTCAGGGATTTCCCCATAACACAGCATGTGTGTGAGAGACCTACAGGTTGTCGGGTTTGCCCTGCTGCCAGCTGCAGGACCAATACACCCTGAAGGCAGGAGGAGATTGTAAAGTGGTCAGTTTCTCTTTTTCAAAGGCTCTTAGCTCCAGCCACAGAGGATGGGTGACGCCCAGGGATTGCCATCTCTGCAATGGGAAGTATTTGGTATCTGGGTTTCGAGTAAGCAAAAGATTCATCCCTGACTAGGTGCCTGCCATGATGCTGCCAGCTAGGACTAGGATTGTTATGCCCTACTCTGAGACACTGTGGGGCATATGACCCAACAACTCTCCCTGCACCTGTGCCCATAATGCTGTTGCGGGCAAGAGTGGATGATAGTACACAGACCTCCCTCCGTTAATGTGACGTTATCTCGACAGGAGAAGGGCAGGTTGGCAGCAGTGGTCTAAGGGCCAGGGCAGGTAGAGAGAGTCAGGCACCAGCAGTGCTAATGCTTGGGGAGCAAGCAGCCCAGAGCTCTGCCAAAAGAGGTGGTGGGAGGTGGGATAGTAAAAGAAAAGTAAAGATTCCTAGTTCCCTTCTCCCCTCCCCTGCAACTCCCATATGCTTTGTTGATCTATTAGATTTCATTTACAAAATACAAAATCAAAAATAAATTTTTAAAGCAGCAACTGCAGAGCATTGAACCTTACAGGTCAAGCCCTACTGAGCATGGACTCTGTAAAACTGCATAGGCCACAGGTCAATGAGGCTACCTCTGCCTTTAAGACTGGACTGAATATAAGGCCTGATTGGATCTGAGTAGTTCAAGAGTTGAACTGCAGCAAACACTTGTGTCTTGAATTACACTATTTTGACATGTCTCTGATTTTATCTGCAGTTACGGTTGATAGTTCTGACTAGTGGTACAACGCATAGCTTGATTGTCTATTGCCTATCTCCACTTTTGTATTTCAGGATCGCTTCCACTTCAGGATCATTCCTGAAGACAAAGGAATATGTAGAGCCCATGCACAGTGTGGCATGAAAGTTTGCAGGTGGTAAAGCCCCTGAAGTCATACGGACTGGGAGCTGGTGGACAAATGCGCCGTCTGGACAACTCTTGGAGGCTCATTTCTGAGAGGCATTCTCCATGTTTTCCAGAGATCTTTGTGACAATGGAATCCTTGGTTTCCACACCATTGTCATATTGACTTTTCCTCCTTTCCCTTTCTTTATTCTTGCTTTCTGTGGTCACCTCCCAGATGAATCTCCTGCACCCAAGTCTTTGCCTCAGACACTGATTTCAGGGAATACAAATTAAGACGTGGGTGAGGGAGAATGAGTAGCTAGTGTCATTACTTCTTTTTTTCCAACTATATTCTTCAGTCATTCCCCAGTACCTTCACAATAATTCCTAGCAATGTGATTATGTGAATTGTAGAGTGCTGAATTAAATTCCCAAATATTTATGAGACTTCTGGATACAGGGGAAATAAAACCATCATTTCAAAGCTGTAAACAATGTCCTTTCTTCCAAAAAATGTGGAGATCTTAAACTACCCTTCCACGACACTTTTTGGATTTTTTTTTCTGTTTTATTCTGGTATTCTGGGAGAGTCTCCAGAATTATTCTTTTAATCTCAGATGTATAGGTCAAATAAACAAACCATTATTTAGGATGAAAACTTTGAGATAGTAATGGAGATTTAAACTTCTGAGCTCAGTGTTCTTTCAATAATATAGATTGATGTTCATGACTTTTTGAGTCACAGGTTTGTCAATAAAAATTGTGTTGCTCTTTTTGGGAGAAATGTTTCTTTTCCAGATATAGATTGTAACTGCACTGTGCTGCATGCTAATGTTTATTTGTGAGGACATGAATGTTTTCATATTTGAATAGTCACTGGGGCCAGAACTGAGTTCCAGGGAACTGCAGACAAGATGTGTAGCTTGTTCTTTGTCATTGGCCAGAAAAATTACTATTACAAGAACTGAGCTAGGTTTGTTGAAGCTCATGCTGGTTCAAAGATTAATCTCGTTTATATTTTAATCACTTTAATTGATGTCTTAGCCACCTGAGACAGAAACTTTGCACTCAATCCTTCTCTTATCCTAATAAAATGTCATCAACCCATCTATGTGTCCTTTGATGCTGCCTCTAATTTTTTTAAAAAACAGTTCCCTTCTTTCTATTTCCTCCCACTCCACTACTATTTCTTTACTTTAAGCATTTCTCATCTACATTACTCACTATACTTCTATTCTAATTGGTCTTCATAACTCTATTCTTGCTCTGTCTGACATCCCCACACAGATTAAAATGTCAGGCTGTCAGTTACCTGGATCAGTGTTGTCTAGTAGAACTCCCTGCTGTGATGGATGGATTCTATATCTGTGATGTTCAGTTGAATAGATACTAGTCACCTGTGACTATTGAGTACTTGAAATTTGGCTAGTGAGATTAAATAATTGAATTTTAGTTTATTTAATTTCAACTAATTTAAATTTCAAGTTAAATAGAAACATATGACTGGGGCTACCACATTGAACAGTACAACTGTGGAGTGTAAACTCCATGAAGAGATTCTTTCTTAGCCACTGGAGATTGACTGTTCTGAGTTGCTCCTAAAATCGCATGACCACATTGCTTTACTGTACTTAATTGCTTTACTGATAGAACTCATTCTGCTAGGTTATAGCTTCTTGAGGGCAAGGTCATATCCTGAGTACAGCAATAACAATAATCTCAAGAAATATAAGAAATATAAGTGGATAGAATGACCATTCATCTGCTCTGTGTTCCTGCTGCCCTTTTCCTTTCCTCCATCACGTACTTGCTATTCTTTATTGGGGGAAGATTATGGACTCTGATTGCAAAACTTCTAACATTCACTGGATCACATCATATGTACTATTAGTAGTATGTGAAGGCCGGGCGCAGTGGCTCACACCTGTAATCCCAGCACTTTGGGAGGCCAAGGCAGGCCGATCACCTGAGGTCGAGAGTTCAAGACCAGTCAGATGAACATGGAGAAACCCTGTCTCCGCTAAAAATACAAAATTAGCCGGGCGTGGTGGTGCACGCCTGTAATCCCAGCTACTCGGGAGGCTGAGGCAGGAGAATCTCTTGAACCCGGGAGGCAGAGGTGGCGGTGAGCCGAGATCATACCCTTGCACTCCAGCCTGGGCAACAAGAGTGAAACTCCATCTAAAAAAAAAAAAAAAAAAAAAAAAGTAGTATGTGGTATTACTTTGCCTCAAAGATTGGTAACCAAGAAATAGAAGCAGTCTTTTAGAAAAATCCTTGGGGACTAGAGACTGACTATTCTACTTTCTATTATGACAGAAACTATGTTTGTGAGGTAAGCCACAATCTTCTATATGAAGAGTAAATATATTCAAAGTCACCTTTGTATACCTAACTTTAGGTGAATTCCAACATCTTGACTGGGTAGGGATGGAGGGAGTAGAAAAGATAAGGCTCCAATTTGCTCCCAAATTCAAGCTGCTGCTTCAGTTCAGTAATACCAAGAAGCTCTATACTTTAGGGGTCATGAGTGCTTTATTTAATTGTGATTTGACACATTGATTTCTTGTATCTTGTCTCCACTGGTTAAAACCCAGAAGGGAAATTTATGTGTGTTTGGTATTATATGTTATCCAAGATTAACAATTGCTAACATTTAATTTCAGACTTACTTTGTGTCATAAAACATGGGATACTTTATCCCTTCTTTATTCAAATGATGTATGTTGATGTCTATGCTGCTCTAAGAACTATGCTAGGTGATAGAGACACGGCAGTCTGCAAAACAAACCTGTTTTCTGCTTTTATGGAGCTTAATATTACAGAGGTAAAGACAGTTAATAAACTTACAATAAGATAGGCAAACAAAATAAATATATATTTGTAAGGTGTTTTGAAGAAAATAAAGTACTATGATGAAAAAAGATAGGATGTGGTGGGATACTTTTAGACAAGCTTAGTGGGTAACCCCAGTTACCCACTAAGAATAATCAGAGACCTTAAGAATAAGAATAACAAGCTATAGGAAGTCCTGGGAGAGGAGTGTTCCCCACTAAATAAAACAACAGATCCAATGACCTCAGGTAGATAGTAGCATGAAAATTCATGCTAAGTGACAGTCTGGAGTAAACTTCTTATTGCCCATACTGCAGATGAGGAGGTTGATCATAGAGGTATAAACTGACTTGCCAAGGTCACACAGCTAGTGAGTGGCAAAGGCGGAATTTGAATCACATCTATTGGACTCAGAGTCCATGACTTGATAGTGAGCATCTAACATAAAAGGTTCCTAAATGAATGAAAAGATAAGTAAATACGTGTTTGAAAATAAATCTATATAGACTATTAAAACTGATCTGATCAGAGAAAATATCAGTACTAGTCTTAAAAAGGGGACTTTATTTAAGTCAAAAGGTCTTGTTAATTATAACCACTGCAGTAATACACGGTTATAATGCTGCCTGAGGATAAGCTTTAGAGACATAAAGATTCGACATCCTTCGATTTTGACAGCCACTTAATATACTAGTTAAGTGACTTCTTACTATTTAAAAAATTGTTTTTAAGATCATATCATTGCCTTAGCTATATAGTAGAATTTGTTTAGTGTTTAATCTAGTTTTCCACTTAGTTCATGAAAAAATATATGTCAGATTATGCTATCTCTAGGTCCTACTGTATTATTATTATCAATGTCTTTTACCATCTGTAACTACTATGATCAAGATCTTTGATCTACTGGAAAGAGCTACAATGAAGTTAATCTCTCAGGAGTGATATCTCAGAAAGATTCTCCAGGACTTAGATTAGACCTTGAAAAAATAAGTCAAAGTAGTAGGAGAGTCTTATTACAAATTGTTTACCTACAGGTATAAGATGTCACTGGCTAGAGGACATCCAAAGATTACTTTAAGTCAATGATTTGTGACATTTGATTGTCAGGTAGCCCTTTGTGAATTTAATGAAGGCTGTGAGTCATTTCCTTCCAAAATATATGTACAGAAATTATGAAGATTTATAGGGATCTTCAGTTCCCTAAGGCTATCATCCACTGATGTAGATATTGGTTGACTAAATTTAATAATGCCAGCTTTAATGCCTTAGGTTCTAAGTCATTTCTCTGGAAATATCCTTGTGAAATTGACATGCATATTTTAATTATTTCATTCATTCTCTGTTTATTTGAGCTTCATATATATGTTTTTTTGAGTTTCATATACGTTTATTTTATACATCTTTCTCTTTTTTTCACATTACACATAGCCTTATGTTAAGGTCTAAAAACATGTTTATGTATGTGTATGCATGTATATATTTATATGTGTACATACAAATGTAGTATATACACATATCTAAAATGCTTTATTGATTTTTAGTCTTGTATCTAGCTCCCAGGCTTTTTCCTTAGTCCCTCAGAAAGGATGCAGTGTTGTGATGCACTCGTTTCCTCTGAGATACTTACTCTATCAACAGTTCCTTGTTACATGTGTCTATTCTTTCACATGAGTTTCATTGTTCTTTTCCTCTTTCCCCCAAGTCTACTGGCTTAAAATATTTGTGTTTTATATAACTTTCATATCAAGTGACACATTCACCAAAATAACAAGGATAATAGATTCAACATCATGGTTCAATTGTTATATAATATTTTATTTTTAATGTAAAAGTTTTTTCTTTTAAGACGAAATTTCTTAATATCGGAAATTAATGAAACATAATTCATGTTCCAAAGTGGGTACATTTAATTAACTAGTTTTGTGTTTTTTAGGGCCCATCCAACTCCATCCAGATTCATCATACTTGTGCTATTGTACTAGTCCCCAGGAAAATTAGGCATGAGTATGGATGAACTGTTATGCAGATATATTGCAATAAAACAGATGCATCTCTGAGTGGGTTTCTTTTTATCAGTGTTCCCCCAGAATGACACTGATTGAAAAAATAAGACATTCTTATGGTTAATTTGAGAAGCGTTCATGTGGATGACACTCCACTCTTAGAAATGCCTTGTAGTAGTAGCAATACTTGTTACTAACAGGGTTCTGTGGTTAAACACTTGGGGAATCATTGAACTAAACTTATATGAGCCTTTTTATTTGTAGGAATTTTGTGATGCTCTAAAGAGAATGAGATATAAAGGGTTTTAAAACCACTTTGACTTTGGAACAATTTTTCTTAAAGAACAAGGGACATTTACTTTTTGAAAACCTTCTTCTAAAAAGAGTAAGGATATTAATTTTTTGGTAGGGAGGGACATTCTTCTACATTATGGATAATCAGGGCCGTGTGCTTTAACAGGCCATAAAGGGGAAGCACATGATTAAACATGGGGAATA
This sequence comes from Papio anubis, assembly GCF_008728515.1. Taxonomy (NCBI): domain Eukaryota; kingdom Metazoa; phylum Chordata; class Mammalia; order Primates; family Cercopithecidae; genus Papio; species Papio anubis. The sequence continues at coordinate 109,611,315 of NC_044978.1, forward strand.
TGCAGCAAATTGCAAGACCTGGGATTAATCACATAATTAGAACATAATTTTTAACTTCTTCCAGAGCATCAGTCAAGCAAAGGACTGAGAAATCTGCAACCCACTTGTCCTGAGAAAAAAAACTTAGGCTTCACATTTGTGACATGTTTTCTTTTATAATGAATATAAATTTTTATTTTTTATATTGTAGATCATAGGATGATTGAAATCCAGTTGTTTTGTCTCACCTCCATATCTAATATGGTTAGTGCTATTACTACTCTACAGAATGCGCAATAGATCATTTTCCTTTATTCTTATATCAGAGTGGAAACCTTTCAAGTGTTATCATTTAAAATGTCTATAACAAGAGTTTTATTTTATTTTATTTTTAATCTTCAGCATAATTTATGGGAATTTATTTGCTAACATGGCTCAGAGCACCTTATATATAGGCCATATCTTTATTTGGACAATCAGTTAACCATATGCTTTCTCGCTTCTACTTTCATGATAAAAATACACTAGTTGGCAAAATTTTGGATACAAACATATTGTTTAATGCATATAATATATTTCTTAGTGTTACAAGATTTGTGTTAAATCCCCACTATAAAAATACTTAAAATAATGTGTTATCAAGCAAGAGTGTCTTTTTGGTTCTGGGTGATACATTTAATTTTCTAGGCTGTTTTCCATTCAGTGGTACCTTTATTTTGTTCTTGCTTTTGTACATTTGCAAGTAATATATCTGAGAAACATATATGACATGAAATTAATAAAATGTTACGATAAGTTTTAGTGTAGTTGATTGAGGTTAAAGAAAATTTAAAATACAAATTTTTGATACCTACTTTTGTTTACCATATGTAAAGTAATGTCTTTTATTGGTTAGAAAGTATGGGAAGAGATATAAGTTGTTCCCAAGGTAAGGAGGTCAGTTTGGGTATTCTACTTTTAAAATGCCTACAGCACAGCTGATAAGAGATGTTTAGTAAAAAGTTATATATAAGAAGCTATATGTTACAAAAAAGACCAGGATTGGCGATTTAGTATGCAGTGCCATACTGAATATTATTCATTAAAATTGAAGACTTACTAACTTCTATTTCCTAGGGAAAGCATACTGTGTGAGATGGGAAGAGTATAAAATATATGATCTTTATGATATCAGCATTTAAAAGGAAGGCAGAATAATATTTTTTAAGCGTAAATGATTGAGAATAAACAACCAGAAAAGTAGGCAAATCAGAAAATGGGTTATTGGATGCCAAGAAAAGGGAATTGAGGAAAGGTCAATATAGTGTGTCATCAAGCCAAAGGGCCACAGATGAGACAAATTGAGCCTTTGCTTGCTTTTAAATAATGATAGCACACACATACAAACTCACCAATCAATTTGTGCTTTCTCTATATAAACTCTGTCTCATCATAATTAAGTAACTGATGAGGGAAAATCAGTCTTTATTAAGATAGTGTGGTAATTAAATGAAAATGAATAGCGAAAAAATCAGCATTGTGAAATTATTAATGAATAATGATTTGGCAATGATCATCAATTACTCTTAACATCACAAGAAGTCAGTTTGGCTTTAAGTGTGGCCTGATGGAAGTATACAAAACTACCTATGATGTTTTCTTAAAACCCTCAACCCTGAATCTGACTGAACTTGCAGACCCGACTACTAATTTACCAGAAATGAAGGGAATATAAAAACACATTAAATGAGTAAACAGTAAAGTAACTGATAAAATTTGGGGCATTTTCAAAAAATAAAATAGAGAGAAGAAACAGGAGGAAGGAAGAAAGATTATAAATTAACAGAGACTTTATTTGAATACTGACACTAAATTCTGTGAAAAAAAAAGATGTATAACAAAGCAGAGGAATGCTGATTGGATATCTGAAGATAATTTTAAAATATTGCACATTTTTAGGTGTGTAATGGTATTATAATTAGTTTTAAAATAACCTTTCTGCGTTAGAGATACATCTGAAATAATGACTTATAAAAGAATTAGATACCTGGGATTTTTGTTCAGTTCATCATGGAGAAGAGACAGTCGGTAGAGTTGTTAACATAATAAGATTGACATTGAGTTGATAATTATTGAAGCTGGGTTTTATGTTCAAGGAAATTTTTTAAAAGTTTATCAAGTTTTATATGTGTTTAAAATTTTCAGTAACATTACGTGAAAGCAAAAATAGAATGAGAGAAAAGATTGCAGTGAAATAAATGAGAAGAAGAGATAAAAAGTGAAGGTAACTCTTTTATATGTTTTGACACTGCAGAAATTATAGAGTAGGGTATATAAAAATAACATTTACTAAAGAATTATTATGTGCTGGATACTATTTTCAATTCCTCTATGAATATATTCATAGATTTTTGCTAGTTATGTTCTCATTTAATAGATGAGATACCTCAGGGCTAAGTGCCTAAATGGCTTGCCTGAATTCACACAATTACTAAGCGACAAAACAGAATTTGGCATGCTGTCCCCAGAGAACCAGGATGCCTTACTCCCTCACGATGACACAGGATATGGAGAAGGGAATCATGGGGAGTGACTGACGCGGATATTCAAGAATAGGAATAATTAATGGAATAGTTTCTGAAGCAAGAAAGCTGGAATCATCTGGAACTTGGAGAAGGGTTATTTGAAAGAGCAGCTGAGATACAGTACTGAACTACGTGATCTGAGGAAAGTCACTTAGCCATTGCATAGTCTCTTTTCTACTTTTGTTCGAAACAAAAACAGAAGAAATCTCAGTTCAAGAACTGTCATGAGAATTAAACGAAAATATATGTGAGTATTCAATACATTTTCTGGGAAGTTGTGGGCCTTTAACAGATATTTGTATTATTGTTATAGTCCTCACTATTTGCATTATATGCCTTAGTCACTAGATTACAGGAACACATTTATAAGTCTTGGAGTTGCTAAAGACTGTCAACTGACGAGATCCGTGATTTTAATTGTCAACACTATTGAACTTCCAGAGTTTCCTCATTCACAAAAAGAAGAGAGTAATCCTGGTCCTGTTTAATACACAGAATCCCTTTAAAAATTAAATCAGAAGATATTTGAAGAAATGTTAAGAATTTTATGAACTTCTTCCAAAGTCTCAATATTCAAACAAACAGAGCTAAGATAAAGACAATAGATCTCCAGTTGTTAGCCCAGGATGTTTTTATTTTTTAAGGAGGAGCAAGCTTCTTTCTTGATACTTTTTCTGCATTTGTATACATATCAATTTTTGTCTTCCCAGAGCACATGAACACTTGTTGCCAAAAACGTCATCTCATCTCTAGCATCAAAGACGTGATGGAAGATGTCTATATGTTACGACATGGAAATTCATGGCAAGCCCACTACATGATGTTTTATAGGATATTCACTATCTAATACTCAGATGGGGTGCAATTATATCAAGATAATTAGAATGCCCAATGGCTCCAGGATATAAAAGATCCTCATACTTGCATGTTGACTTATTCTTGCAGAACAGTCCAAGAACTAATTTTAAATTGTCAGTTTATTTGTTTCCCACTTAATCTATAATATTTCTAATTTCAAAAATATAGTAACAGCTTAGAATATTTTGTTTGGGAGTCTTAAAGGTACAAATTTATTTAGAAAAAGTGTAAAGGAGTTCACCTTGAAGCTATATATTCATTGGAAAAATATTTTTATTTATTTATTTTTTCCTCTGGAGCCTAAGATAAAGCTACTGAAAATTATGTAGGAAGAGGATGGACTAACTATAGTCTTCCCTATAAACGTTGTGTGATCACTTTTTTGGAAGTCCCAAGTTTTTTTTGGTGAGTTTGTGAAAAATTTTTAAGTGAACTACTAGCCAAAAAATGGGGCTCACTTCCAATTCTATACCATTTAAAATTAAATAAATAGGTATTGCCAGATCTGCCTAGCCCCCATAATAGAAAATATCAGAAGTTTATATTTTTCCTATTTTTTTGCACATACCAAAGCCAAATCTACAGATTTATAAAGCTCACTCAGAAACAGGCCATATCATAATTACTTGGTTAGAATCTCTTGTATTGCATACAGACATCTGATTTACCTTTATCAGGCTTTTCTCCAAAGAAACAGAATTTTCTCCAGAGAAACAGAATTTGGACACTGAAGTCTATGGACTGGCTGGTGAAGAAAGAAAAGATAATGGCATACTTTATTCCATTTTATCTTCTCATATTAATTTAAAGTAATATATATATATTTTTCTTAGAAAGTATTGTGACAAAAAAAGGTCAATCTGAGGCCTTTTTTGAGGTCTCAATCTGAGGAAGAGATATAAATCAAGCCTAGAAGTAGATTTGTGTATATCAGCAACTATAGCAATAGATGGCATTATGTTCAATAGAGAACAGAGTCCAATCAAGGATATCATTTCTTGGTACCTTAAGGTAGATAGAAAGTCTCTGACCTTCACTTAGAGGCTAGGGTCTAAGAAGGATCTTTCATACATACCTCCTAAAACAGAAACTCTTCAATGAATTTAGAACATGTAAACCACATCGGAACTGAAACTTAACTTCTCAGTTCTAGCAAAGAGATCATCTTCTCCTAATGGATAAATTATCTCATACTGTGAACTTGAAAGTATTAATAGCTCACACTGGCTGTACCTGTATTGAGATCATATTTACATTGCTGAATAAAGAAACCTGGTGCTTCTCGTCGAAGATATCGACTTACTCCTTTTTGAGTGTGTGAGTTTTAAAGATTGATTGATTGATTACATGAGTTAAATACATGGATGAAAATGCTTGTTGTTCATGATAAATGTTTCTTATCAGCATGGTTTGAGACATTTATCATGTGAACCAATACTATGAACCATATAAATAATATTAAAGTACATATTTTAGAAATAAGAGAAAGTAAAAAAAAATAAAATCATAATCTCCTGGCTGATTTTTAAAGTTATCTATAAATAATAAAACACATTTATAGATAAATGTTTAGAGCCCTGTTTAGGTGGGAATAGCGTTTGGATTGTGTCCCCACCAAAATCTCATGTTGAAATGTAATCCCCAATGCTGGAGATAGGGCCTGGTGGGAGGTGATTGGATCATGGGGGTGATTTCCCATGGTTTAACACCATCCCCATTTGGTGCTGCCCTCATGGTATTAAGTTGTCCTGAGATCTGATTGTTTAAAATTATGTGGCACCTCCCCACAGCCTTGCTTCTGCACCTGTCATGTAAGTCCTGCTTGCTTTCCCTTCACCTTCGGCTATGACTGAGCTTCCTGAGGCCTCCCCAGAAGTCAAGTAGATGTTAGCTTCATTCTTCCTGTACAGCCTGAAGAATGGTTTTTGTTGGGAGCAGTGTAAGAAACCATGATTTTTTGGAAAAACACAATCAAATTTCTACTTGTCATCTAATTGAGGAAAGAGGCCTAGACCAAACTCTGAACACCTGCAAAATCTCTTTGCATTTATAAGTTATGCTAACTAAAATTGTTTACCTGTGGTGAGTGTATTTTATCTCTTGAAGTAACCTGCCACATATAAGCAGTGTTTAATTTTAAAAAGTCTTTTTTTATTACTCATTTTAGAGAGTCAACTTTAACATGAGATTTGTTGTTGAATTTTATGATCATAATAAAAATGCTAATTAATAGAGAATTTTTTCTTTTTGTTTAAAAATTCAATATCACAAAATTGGATTCTTAACTAATTTCTACTTTCTGGAAACATAGATCACTTGGAAATGTCAAATTGAAAATAATAATCACATCACACATCTTAATATTTTTCATAATCAATATTTTTTAAAAGTAAGGAATAAAATGTAGGAACAAATAACTCTTTCTTTCTAAAAACATTTATCCATATATTAGCATTTCTGTCAGCTTCATCTGACTTATTATTTTTTAACCTGCTAAATTAAAGTAAAATTACATATAATATGTTATATACAACTCTGCCTGATTTAAATAGCTACTGTGGGTTTTCATAAAGACAAAATTATTTATTTTATGTTGGATGTAGCAAGAACTTGGTAGACAATCTCTTGTAGATGTCAAGGTTCTGTAAGTGAAATTCAGGTATTATAGCTGAAAATAACTGACAGATATTATTTGCAATTTTCTGAGCTTGTAGTTGCAGACACTATGACCTATATTTTAAAAAAATCCTGAATTAGATCATGTTGCTACTCAGTGGCAGAATGATAAATAAGGAAAACTATTTTTGATTACCAAAGTTTGGCTTATTCCAAAAGCTGAACATGTTAGAGGTGTATTCAGTCAGACCCTGGTTTCTACCCAATGTTGACACTTTGCTTGTTGTAAACGTGCAATTCATTGTTTCCCGATGACTCTCAGTCCTTGTGTCAATTAAGCCAGAACGTTGGAATAAATGATATTATCATCTCAATAGCATGGGCAACAGTGTGGAATCAGAATTGTGTGATGGGAAGTTCATAGTTTTACTCTCAAATAAATGTGGATTTCATCCAGCCTTTGAAGAGCAGTCAGGCCTTGGGCAAATTTTCGACAGCTTTAAGCTGTTTTTCCTTCATCATTAAAGTGGAGTCAATAATATGTCTCTCAAAGGTAAAAGTGGAAAATTCAAATACAGAATGGTGTATTCTCATTAAATGCTAACGTGTTCACTACCACTTCATCCTTTCTACCTGGTCATATAATCTTTACTTCTGAAGAAAAGCAGAGGCAAAAATAATAGTCTACCTAGTGACAAAGAACTCGGAATTATTTACATACAATATATACTAAAATGTTAAATAATATCATTTGTAGTAGTTATTTTATACATATGCAAAGGAGTTATGGATTATTTCCATAGGCATGGTGATGTCACATATTGTGATATAAATGCAAACAACTACAAATATTTATTTCCTTGAATACAGTGAATTGTTTGCTATGCTTTTTACAAAAAGAGACCAGTATGATACAACACTTACACAAAAAGAGGGAGGTGTTTGTATTAAATGACACCTCTTCCTGTGACAATGAAACTCTTCCGCTCTTTGCTGTAAGCACATGTATGGTGATGAGAAAGTCTTGGTCTGATGCTGCTCAGTGAAAGTCTCTTTTTGTTTGTTTGTTTCCAAGATAGTGTGCATAGTTTTCTGTTTTTTCCAAATAATATATTACATTGTCACTAATCAACTTCTAATTAGATTTTCACATGGTAATGCACCTGTTCTACAATCTCAGTGTCAATCTCCATATGCAAAAATTATTTAAATGCAGGCTCATGAGTATATTTTTGAAGAAAATGGATGCTGATGGCCTTTAAAATATTTAGCATAATCAGTTGAAACATTTTTATTAGAAGTAACTGAAATCATTACACAAAGGCTATAAGTTTAAACTCTCCGGAGAGGGTCAAGCATGACAATCGGATGTAACTGTATTCAAATGGTTTTTTTATTTTCTGAAAAAATATAAAATTTCATATCTTACACTACAAAAAACATGTACACAAACCAAATGCACTTAAAGGTTCAAATGAGAAAAAATACAGAAATCCTAATCCTTCTTTAAATTAACTGTGAGGCAGGGACTTGAGATAACCTGATGTATATCACAGAGTAAGATATGCTATAGAGCTGCTTCTGACATGACTGAAACTAAGAGATTTTGATAAAAATACTAACAAATGACTGAGTCTAAGTATTCTCAGACTTTTATAAATGCAATTTACATACTTTTTAATAATTGACTATAAAACTACAGCAGCCTAAAGAGCCATAGATATGCTGACCCCTGAAACTTCTACTGTTAATACAGTTCTCAGCCCGAATAAACATGACATTTTGCCACATTCAATTTTCCCCATTAAGGTTTAGAAGAAACAAACAACATTTGATTCTGATTATTATAAACAGACTTTTTTTCTTTTAAAATAATTGGTGTCTGCTTCTCAGCAATGATTATGTGGTCATTCTGAACAAGAACATTCAATCATTCGTGTGTGAAAAGATTTCTTCATAAATTAATAAGAAAGAAAAAGAAAGCTCTTATCTATTTCTCTTTTGATACACTATTATATAATTAACAGCATAACAGAGAAAATTATTCAATGAAACCAGCTGTACTACAGAGTTGAAAAAATGATGACTTATTCTACTTATTAATGTCAAAGAAAGCTAGCATTTTGATTCAAGTTATTCATCATCATCATCATCATCATCATCATCATCAGGATCATCATCATATTGTATCTACTTTTTACTTACTTTGAAGTTAAACATCTGGCAGGACGTTAGTAAAAGACAGTTTACTATCACACTTATCTTTCTTTTTTTTTCTTATTTTTAGGAAGAACAAAATGAGAAAAGGACTTATTCTACTATGTAATATAATACATCCGGTAAATTTCTAACACCTAACTCAAATAGTGTTTGTCATTCAATACACCTTTATAGCCAAAAATGTCTTCCAAAGGTAAATATCTGTGCTTGTGATTCTGACAGCCCGCTTTACATGGCATAAATAATGGTGTTAAAAATATTTTACTTTCAGATAGAGATTAAGTAGCAGACATGCAAACACATAAGTACTCAAAAGATATTAATTTTCCATTTTGAACTTGAACCATGAAACTGTGTCTTCACTTTTTCACACTGGTCAAAACTCTTTTACAAATTGAATTAAGGGTATTCTGTACTGTTTAGGCAACTCTGAAACCAGTAATGCTGGCCACACTTAAATTTAGACAAAATATTGGAATATATATATATATATATATTTTTATATATATATATATATATTTTTTGAGACAGAGTCTCGCTCTGTCGCCCAGGCTGGAGTGCAGTGGCCGGATCTCAGCTCACTGCAAGCTCCGCCTCCCGGGTTCACGCCGCCATTCTCCTGCCTGAGCCTCCCGAGTAGCTGGGACTACAGGCGCCCGCCACCTCGCCCGGCTAGTTTTCTGTATTTTTTAGTAGAGACGGAGTTTCACCGTGTTAGCCAGGATGGTCTCGAACTCCTGACCTCGTGATCCGCCCGTCTCGGCCTCCCAAAGTGCTGGGATTACAGGCTTGAGCCACCGCGCCCGGCCTGGAATATAATTTTTACAGTAATCTTACAACCTTAGAATACTGACTTGGTAATTAAAATGCAAGAAATGAAAGATCATGCACATTATAATTTTTTAAAAATGGGAAAATCAAAATCTTTACATTTTTACATAGAAATAATACATTATGAAAATAGCAACTGATTATATTAATAATATACATGAGCAAATGACAAGATTAGAAACAAATTATGATTGGTCAAAGTAGTAACTGAGTGACTTCAAGTATCAATGTCTGTTGAAAATTACTCCCTGTACCGATTTTTCAAAGGCCAATACTGTGAAAGAGTAATGTCCCTTAAGATGTTGCTACTGGCGGTTATAATATCATTATGTATTATTTGCAAAATCTATTGTATGTACTAAAATTGTCATGTCTGTGCTTTATTTTTGGTAGTCTGGTGGGTGACAAAATGAAGCAACAGAATAAGAAATCTCACAATCAAGATTTGTTAAACTTTGCCTTGGATTATGGCCTCATTACATTTTACTAGAGTTGCTCCTCTCCTTGTTCCCTTTCTCACATTTGAAGATGAGATTGGCATTTTCCGATTGGTGACATATAAAATAGAAAACAAATATTTTAGAAAGACACTCTTTCCTCTTTTTTAGGGAAAGTACTTTTTGTTTGACAGTCTCTTTATTCATTCTAAAGTCATATTAACCTTCCTTAGAAATTCTCAACCAAATTGAGATGCAAAAGAAAACTATGTGGCTATTTAAATTTCTTTTCAATTTACTTTCCAAAATGATCACCAAGATTGCAAAGAAGACAAATAAATTTGATCCAAATTAATTTATATTCTTCTTTTGTTAAAAAGAGAAAATCTATATTGTAACTTAAAGTTCTAGTCATTTAGATATACTCCACCCTGACCTCACAATTATCTTTCAGCATATAAAGTTGGAAAACAATGTACAAAATATCTTTGTTATATCTAAGCAATTGTGGCAAATTCATCAGCCCTAAAGGATATGGTAATTTTCCTTTTGAATCAATAAGGCTTTCATTTTGAAGTTTCTCAATTGTTACTTTATCACTTAGATTTGAATATTTCTATAAAATTCAATAAAGTGCAACACAATCTCCATTTATTTTGTACAAAAGTAATTTGTTTCATTAATTTTCTGTTTATTGAAATGAACAAATGCATCTTTAATAATGGTGATGCCTATTTATGATTTTATCAAGAAAATATTAAATTCACATCTCTGGAAATTTCACTAAACTAATAGATTATATGTTTGCAGCACAGTTTGTGTGGACCCATGGTATATAGCCCTTATTATAATGAGAACTGAATATATCATTTGAAAATTGTTTAGATTTTTGTTGTTGTTTTGATGCTTCCTGGTTCTTTAGAAAAGAGGTACTTTACTGCTTAAGTAAAAGGTGGGCAGAATAGGAAGGAGTTATTTCCCAAAAATTTATTCTTATATATGCTAACATTCAAGTAAAACAAGTGCTTGGAAAACAGAATATCATTAATATAATGTGACTGTATTTCTGAGAAATTCCATTAATCCAGGCTTCTCTGATCTACTGTACTAATAACATTGATAATCATGAGTAGGCTGTATTTTATTTAAATGCTCTGCTTTTTGAATAATCACATGACATTCCATAATTTTTATAAAGTGTAATAATACAAAAATGTTGGTTATCTCAGGAGCTCAATTTTGTACAATTTCTAATACACTGCATAATTTGTATCACCAATATAAGTCTTCATCATGTGTTGTATATAGAGCATATATAGAAGATATGTTATATTCCTTAATAAGTCTAATTACATAATACATTGGATTGTTTCATTAAAATAAACTCAATGCTATGTAACTGAATATAAAATGAAATTAACAAATGAATAAACATACATCACAAATAAAACTTGTCAATTCTTGAAATAAAATTCTGAAGGGAAAGAAGCATATATATATATATATTTATGTGTGTGTACATATATATGTATATATTTGTCATAAGTCCATTGCTGCCTTAGAGTCAAATTTCCTAGAACTGAGTCAAAATGGGAATGGTTACAAAGGATTAACACTTAAGGGTGATGCTTCATGCTATGTGCCTGGATTTAACAACATTAACAGAAGCCTGCACAGTTAAATCCTTCTACATCCTGCTGAAAATGTGCCCTTCGGTGTCAACTTTGCTTGACAAGATACTTTTTAGGACTCAGAAAGGTGAAATTTCTTACAGGGGTACAAGATTAATGGCTACAAGAACTGCATTGTCACTGATATCACAAAGTGTTTTTAAAAATCCAAAGGGGATTTAGTCATACACATTTCCTTTTAGTGAATAAAGAGATTAGCTTTTGGACACATGAGAGGAAAAGAGACACAAGCTTGTGTTAAATTTTGTTTTACTGCTTCCCTATTTCTCCTATTCATATTACATTCTGGAACACTTGCTCCTTTATGTTGCTAAAATTAAAACACTATTAGAAATGCAAGCAGAATGGTAACACACACATGTGCAAGCAAACACACACACAACTCCGTCTTAAATCAGTTCCTGGGTATATTGCAAATTATACAGTATATACACATTTATTACTTAATAATCTCTAGAAGAGCAACTAAAAGTAAATTTTATAACACAAAAAATAAATATACACCCTGTATTGTACTTTTTCTTGATGAAGCAACATGTTTTTACACTAGTTCCTATAACTTAACGCTGTGTAACAGCATTTTAAAATTACAAAAGAAGATATCTATTAAGAAATAATCTAATCATATTGCTCTTCAATACACTTTCGTAGACAATTAAGACTTGAAGCAAACTTCAGTAAACTGTAGCTTTTGTTAGCTCACAAATGGCTATAAAACATTTCCTTTCAAGTAGATCCCTGGAAGTTTTGAAAGGGGTTGCCTTAATTCAGTCTATAAAAGTGCTATATATTTATGTATTTCAGGTACAAAATTTTGTAGAAGTAGTGGGAAGGATTCTGTTGTTGTAACTTAAGATGACATTTATCCTCATGTCCCTTTTAATGCAAGATATGTTTGCTTCATGAAAAATGAAGACTAAGGACCAAGAACTGGAGATTTTAGTAAAAACCATGATTACAAATTCTGTGGCCGAGGCAAATATTTTCTAAGGTTTAGAAATCAATGTTTTCCCTTTTCCCCCTCTTTTTGTTAAAATAAATCTCAGGACTGTTTACAAAGTGCAGAATCATTCACTTGAAGAAGTGACATTTACATGAAGTTACAATGGCACCATTCCATTTACCAGCTGCACCTTCATTTCTTGAAGGCTGTTCATGATCTTCTTCTGGTGACCGACAAGAGTCACTCCAAGCCGTCTCAAATCCCTGCATGAAGAAAGCACACATTGGATGTATTGATTCAATTTGCAGCACACCTCAATATTTCATGTTGGCAAAGGGGCAAACAGTGCAGACACTAGTTAGATTTCAGTCCTAATTCAGACATACAGAGTCTAATTTTTAAAGGTTAGGCTCTAAAATTATACCTCCAAAATCTGTTAGTAGTCAAAAAATATTTATAATGAGGAATGATATAATACATATTTGCTCTCATTTGTGGACATCACTATTTTAGTGGTGCAGAGTGGTGATAACACAAATTTGCACATTGTTACCAATAAAGAGTTAACAGGTACAATTTCACTGAAAAGTTTTGAAACTCCAGCTCTACAATATGCATTAGCACTTTTTTTGCTAAGAGAAGCTTAAAATAGACTTTCAATATTTTATAGCTAAGCAGTTGAAAACCAAAGTCATAAAACGACTCATTCTATACAGTCATTTTATATAATAGATATCTTTTGGAGATAATCACCACTACACTGCTTTTATAACAATGTTTTATGTTTTTTGTTTTTGTTTTTGTTTTTTACTTTATACTAAAAGTACCAGAACTTTTTTTTTTTTTGAAATCAAACAATATCCAAGCTCTCCTGGCATTTACAGCATGCTGAAGATTACACGCTTTCAGAACACTTTTCAATCAAGATACTTCTGTGCATTTTTTTCAACATGCTTATTATTCAAAATAAAATTACAAATATTTAGATTTCTAAACTAACAACATATTATGGAGCTCAAGACAAGTAGCCATGGTTTTTCAACATTCTTTTACAGGATATTGAGGAATGCTATTCCCCTAAAGTATGTATTTGTCAGGTATGTTTGGCAAATGATAAGCATTAATTACATGAAAAAATAAGCATCAAAAATTCAAAATCCTAAATGACAAAGATGTTTGCCATGTTAGATTTCTCTAGGTAATTACCTTATTGAACACATTATGTGAAAAGTGGAACCTTTTTCCATTCAGTGTGTGTTTTAATTTCAGATTTTCTTAGAGTTCTATTGAATTAATTGCATTAGACATTAGAATCATTACAGGTAGAAACTGAATAGTTTTAATTGTTCTTTGAATTCAACGAAAACTCGTAATTATCAGAGGATAGAAATTAAAGGATGCCAAGGCTCTGTGCATACTAGTATTGGAAATATTTTTTTGAAAATAATATTTTAGTTTTCTTTTCCCTTTATGGTTTCTTTATTTGTTATGAGAGTTTTAGGAAATGGCAAGTAGCTACCCCCACCAAAAAAAAAAAAAATGCTATTGATATTTGTGATGGAAACATATTTGATTTTTAGAATGTGAATATTCAACAGTAAGCTTAAAAATTATTACAACTAAAAGATACCAGATTGGAACATAAAAATAATAATAGCAGTAGAGATGGCATGGAAGATAATCCTCAGGGAAACTTACAAATTAGTAAAATTAGCTTTGAAACCAAATCATTATTATTAATAATGGAATAGACTACAAAGTAGCTAATTACAGACCAAATGAGGAATATAAGAGACACGAGTTTAATCTTGTCTCTTTTCAACTAAACCAGAGTTTCTCAGCCTTGAACCTGTTAACGTTATAGGCTGGATAATTCTTTGTTGTAGAGGTGCTGTCTCATGCATTGTAGAATATTCGGCTACATCCTTGGCCTCTGCCCACTATATACCAGAAGCACTGCACCACGACCAGGCCTTCATTTTGACAAGATAAATTGTCATTGACAATTTACCCTGAGTGGCAAAATCTCCCCTGGTTGAGAATCATATATATATATATGTTTTTTTCCACACATATAAATTGGTGACATTTTATAACCATATTCACACACCAATTTAGACACATATATATTTGTGACACTTAATTGACATATGTCCTGTATGCTAGAGATATCAATAACTGTATGATACAGATTTTTAAATTTCCTTTTATGGATGAAGAAACAAAGGCTTAGATAATTTGAATTACTTAGCTATATAACACAGCCAATTGCATAATCAAGTTAGGGCTAATATCAAGTACTTAACACCCAAGTCTATACTTTTGATTCATCATAATTCTAAGAGATGATTTTGAGTAAAGCATTTCAAACTATATGCAATAATTTATTCATCTGTAAAATGAGAACTCTGTAAATGTAATTTAAAATATTCAAAATTCTAAAAGAAAATATCTAATGAAGGGAACGAAACACATACTTTGCCTGAGGCTATGGTCACCAAATATGACCATGGTAGTTTCTGTTATGCACTATTATTCTCATGTTTCCACAAGTAAATTATTAATTATAAAGAATTACGTAGATTTGGGTATTCATGGGTGTTCACTAGCAAACTGGATCACAGCCAAGAGAAAGAGGATGAACATTTTTTCTTAACCTGAAAACCGTCTCTGCTGGACAATTTAATTAGGACTAGAAACAAAGTTTTAAAACATGTGTTTTATCATATGTTTTATAAAGGCATAAGAAATACTAATGAATCCAGATTTGGAAATAAGGTTGTAATAATATATAGGCTTAAAATGCGTAATTCATGATTGCTATGCTAATTATTAGGAATTATTAGGAATGAGCCTTTGAAAATAACCACTACTGTTTATTCTGAATGACTTGAAAGAATTTATAAGTTCTCCTTCAAACATGGAATTTATACATACAATCACAAAATTTAAATTTGAAGTGTGTATGTGTTTCCATATTCCAAATCTTGGTTTTGTCTAAAGGATATCAAATCACTAGTAACTTATTTTTATTTCTAGTATCTTAACTTGCTGTACATTAGATAACAATATAATTTCATCTTCTGGATATGACTTGAGAACAAGAAAGACTGTAGCTCGCTCAATGTTTTGGCAGTTTAAATTTTTCATGATAACTATATCATACTAAAGAATTGTGAGGAATTTTATTTGATTAATAAATGTGGGTATCGTTTGTGTTTATAGAAAATTAAAATTTTTATTTTGTCAGAACATTTCATACTTACAGATTTCAAGTTAAATTTGTTTGAATTTTAACAGTGAACTAAGGACAAAATTTTATTTCAAGAACAATTTATTATCTGATTATCCCTTGAGATGAATGTCAAAGGGCACTTGCTCCTCTTCTTTTTACTTCTCTGTCTTTCCTTTTCATCGCATCCTAAACCCTATCTCCCCAGGGGAGAAATAGAATTATAGAAACAAAACACTGAATTTTGCATACTGAATAAATAATGTCTTCTCTCATGACATTCTGTTGTTTTTCTCTAAATCTGACGTGTTATTTGAAAAACTGTCAAACTAAGGTGCAGAGATTTAGAGGACAGGATAACTATAATAATGCATGCAACATACATATACCTTTATACAATGTGATTTTCAGTGAAAACGTGGAGAGATAAGATTATTTATGCAAGTTAAAATTGTTCTCAGCAACTAAGTAGTTTCTTTGAAATGCATCTTAATATCTGTTAATAACACTACAGATGAGAATTAACACCGTATTAGATGTTTAAAGGTTAAATAACTGTTCAAATATTGCTAAATACTTTAAGGTAGTTTCTTTTAAGTAGTTAAATCTCACATTTTTTATTTCCAATAATTCCCATTTTACTGCCTAAATCACATATTAAATGCTCAACTTAGCATTAATTACATAAATTTCATGGAAATAAAAATAATGATATTGCTACCCTATATACAATAATTTTTGAAAAATAATTTGGAAATGGTACAAGATATGCATTTTTAAATTTCATTTTTCTAAGTAGAAAATGTTATAGCTACACAATGTCTTAAGTGTGTTCCCATTATAAGTATTACACAAATTTTATCATGATCATGTATAATCTTAAGTAATACTGAAGATCAATTCTAGCGATACCGAATTACATTTTGATAAAGGCTTATGAATCTAAACATGATGAGACTGGCATTGTTACATAAAAGATAGTTTGGATTTTGTTGACAAAATTGATTACTTTTAGAAAAGCTCCAAATGTTATGAACTGTCATTGTTGGGTTTACATTTCAGTATTTTTTCAAACATTATTCAATAGTATTAAACAATGGAAAAACACTGATATTAATGACGCTAAAATGGCAGAATGAAAATAGAATAACCAAAAGTATATAGCTGATGTTAGAATCAACTCTTAATTATTCAGGCTTAAATTAATCTATTTACAGATGATTCATTCTCTTGCTCATTCTTCTCCCTTCTACTTTACACGCCTTTTAGCCATATCAGCCATATCACTGGCACTTAGCCCCAACCAACATTGGCTGAATAGGAGAAGGGAGAAGATAGATTAATGAATATTCCCTAAACTTCAATGTTTATTGCTTTTGTCAGAGTTTTATCATGCAGTTGTATGTTTGTCCTTTTCTTTTTGTTAACTTTGCAGAACCCTAGCAATCAATGATATAGATATTGTACAAGATAGATATATTACATCTGGCAAGAAGAGATCTAACCATGGTCTGTTAATGGTTCTCAATGGATGAGACATTGTGAGGCTAGAATACAGAGGAGAGTAGGTACTCCTATGTGTACTTTAAGTGTATAATAAATCATGCGTAATGACTTATTGATAACTGAATAAATCTATTTGTATTAATCTGTAAAGATTTTGGCTCTGGATTTTGAAAACTTTCATTTTATTAGTTTAAGACTGTATTCCAGTAACTGCTGATAACAGGAACCTCTTCAGCTGACATACAATTGGTGTAATATTTAAATTTATTGGATTTTGCTCCTTTTCTGAATAACCAAAGGTTGACAGTACTGAGCTGAAAAGAAGTTTAAAAAGTAGCTGTGATTCTGTCCTTAACTGAAATGTTTGGATTCAATTTTCAACTCACCTCACGCTCACAATTATCCCTATCGACAATAATCCACTGCACTTATGCAAGATGAGATAGTTTGCACCATTACTGCCACAATTGTTTTCATATGAATACTGAACACAGAATAGCAAGGTTTAGGCACAAAGAGTAGCAGACAAACACATCTAAGATTGAAAGCCATTTTCATGAATATGCTTTGACTCTAAGACCTCTAATTTCTTCATTACCTTTCAATATTTAGCTATACATGCATGTACTGGCAACAATCCATATACAAGTGAAGTGATGGAGATTTTTAACAAAAGTATGTAGTTCTGAAAATTGTATATTTATTGCTTTCTTTTAAGCCCACTTTGAAAACAAATTTGATGTCACAAATTACAATGTAGTTTTTAAATGTGGCAGTTGGACTATTTGCTTTATATGAATTGATTTTCACATTTTTCCTAAGTATTTACAACAGCTATGAATGTATTCTTCCATTCTCAACTTCTATTATCTTTTGACAATAACTCTAAAAATTATATTTTATTATTTTATTATACAACCTTCATAAAATTAATATGGGATAAACACTATGTGTGAAAAATCAGTATCAAGGTGTTTTGAGAACTGATCTTTTTCTTTTGCTGATAATCCCATCTCCTTTGCCACTAGTCCTTAGCAATGACTGACTTTTTTTTTGGAAGAGAGTAGGCAAAATGAACAGATGAACTTTTTAAAAAAAAATTTTTGACCAAACAAGTAACTGATTACTTGAGTGACTTAATGTTTTGATAAATGTTTTTAGAGTTGAAAAACATATAGTTGAAAGCAGAGAAAACAAGGGGGCATGCAGTTAAATTTAAAGTGCCTAGACTCTCTCCAAAAAAACAGCTTTCTTGGAGTTAGGATCTGTGGGCCCAATTCCTGGTAAGAAATGTATTAATGATTATGATCCCTGAGAATTTGGAGCAGTTACCACAGTGAGACCAATACTTTCTGAATGGGAAAATGCTGGTAAGTCTCCCAATGTAACTTTACTCTTCTTGGCAGAGTAAATGAATTAAAAGACAAAATGTTTGAATAAAGGCAATACAGCAAGAAGAAATAAGCTGGAGAAGAATCATTATGATAAGACATAAGAGGTTATTAGTGTTTGAAAGAAAATAAAAACTAAAGAGCATTTGGGGATAGAGGAGCATATAGGAAAGAAACAGAAAAAAAAAAAGGAATAAGAAAAATGTGAAACTATAACGCTAAAATATTCGACATATTTATAGTATTTTGGGACCCCGAAGATATAAGTAAAACACAAGTAACTAATGCAAAAAGTATAATTTGTGATTATAACTATTTTTTGAAGGAAGAAGCAAAAATGTAGTAGATGTATGTATGTACAGAAAATGTGCTATTTTAATAAAAAGGAGACATTGTTTAATGCAAATCATTTTATTATATATTTACAAGTAATCTGACATTGGGTAGAAGAAATACCTACAATATCATTTTAATATAAAATGACAAATGACTTTAATAAATTAAAATGACCATTTTTACTGAAAAATTAAATAGCAATCATGTAAAAATAGTTTTAAATTATCAGCAAATTTTTCAGTATACTACTTTAAATATAGCACAAATGAGTTCCTTGAGTGTCCAAAGAAATAACGGACAAAGCATATGTGTCATCAAGTAGATATGATTTGGCGGACCATGAGAATGAGATTCAGTAAATTAAGAAAGCAAGCTGAGTGGCTGGTTTCAGGTCCTTTTAGTTATCGGTATGAAGAAAGAGAATGCTGAGAATGAGAAATTAATTGGTGATAAATGGTGGTACCCTGTTACCTTTTGTGGGGAGGAGCAGTGAATTCAATGAATCAAAGAATGCCAGAATAATAGAGATGGTGAATGAGAACTGCTCAATGTTCATATCATGTGTCGAAATGAAATAACAACTATGGTTTAGTGCTTCACAATATTCTACCATTTTCTAAACCTTACAATATTTTAACCTTTGAATTGGCAGGTAATTTGAAGTAAGTTATCATTGTATTCACAGGCTAAAACATTAATGTTAATGTAATCTAGATGGAACCACCATAAAGACAGTTATTCACAAATAACAATTAGGCTAAAACAACCACATGTACAGAGTATATAATAAAATACAAACAACTTACAACCTTAAAGAATTTAATATTTAACTTTAGTGATTTTTATTTAATAAGATTTGATAAATTTTATCTTAAACGTGCAAACAGAAAACGGCACAATTGGTTCCACTGAGATTGTACCAAATAACAAATCAGAGGCAGGATCTGATACATCCTTAGATTGCAAGAATGTAAGGTGCACCGCTTAGAAATTAAATGAGATCCTGCCAGGGAAGCTTTGTTTAAGCTGTTGTTACCTTGGTATTCATCGTAGAGAGCCAAAATGTACAAATATGTTTGGTCCTTATGTAGGACTAGGCACACCAATTGTGCTTACAGTTAATTTTGTTTGGTATTTACATTCATATAACATAGATACCAGTATAAAAAAACTTGTCAAGAAAACATCTTTTCCACAACACAAAACACCAGTATTTTGCCAAGGAGCTGTTATTCCAATTATTCAAGTATGCCAATGTTATTTGTTTGAAGCAAACAAGCAAAGATACCGGTCACACGTAGCATTAACCATGCAGTTGTTAACAATACAGGCTAAAGATGATGAGGCTTCTTTGAGAGCTGCCACACATCCACAAAGGTTAACTGATTTCCCTTGACCTCATCCAAATTGGTTTTTGAACAACTTTTCTTGCCCCAGCAATTATGTAAAAATTATCAGAAAAATTACTCACTCCAAGGTCACCTGAGCCACAGCGTCCATTGAACTGTATCCATTTTCCATGAAAATCTCTGTATACCGGCCCATCTTGATTGCCTCTAGCCATTCACCTACTGATCTGTAGGCCCCAGATCCTAGTGGGCTATGTTCTGCCAATAAATTAGATACTCTAAAACACATAAAACATAAATATTAATAGTAACAATTTAATTCTTTCATAACAAAGTTTACTATAATGTTAACTTATATTCAATGGATCTTTGAGTCTGTAAGTATATTTATAGAGGAGAAATACGTAAATGCTAACATGGAAGAAAATAATTTAAAATACAGGAGAACACAAAATCAGTCTACTGAGATTATTTTATCCGTAATTAATGATGACTTAACATGAGGACTTACTAATAAGTAAATTTTACGTAAGACAACACAATAGCTAAAAATTTTATTGAGTACTAATAGATGAACCCAGAGAATTTTTAGGATAATAAAACCACTCTGTATAATGGTATAATGGTGGACAGATTTGTCTAAATCTGTAAAACGTACAACACCAACAGTGAACTCTAATGTAAACTATGGGCCTTGGCTGATAATTATGTGGAAAAACAGATTCATCAATGGTAGTAAATGTATCGTTCTGGTGGTTGATGCTGGTAATAGGGTGGGGGAAGGCTACATAATGTGTAGCGTAACGGGTACGTGGGAGATCTCTGCACCTTCCACTCAATTTTGCTGTATACATAATATTCCTCTAAAAATCTTTCTACTAAAAACTTGCCATGTAGTGATTTAGATATACTACTCTTTGTTTATGAAAATAAGAAAAATGCTACCCACTACAGAAACGTGGGATAATTTGTGCAAAGCCAATCGATTATAGACGTGCTAGAGGAACTTACGCTCATTTAAGTAAATTTATCTGGAAGTTAAGGAACTATTTATTCTTTATTTTATACTCTTAAATAGAGTGCTTCTTAATTCACCTAGGAGTGGTAGAACATGAAAAACAAAATGTAACCCCAAATACAAAACAAAACTTAATAGAATCAACTAAATCAATAGACACTTTTAATGACACTACATTCACATTCTTTTGCCAATAATAATAATGATATAATGATGATGATGACTTTTAGAAATGTATCTTAAGGAAATAATCAGAAAAAATGACAAAAGGGAACTAAATATTAAAAATAATTTACATACCCATCAGGTAAATTTACATCATTTACATGTGAAATTTACTTAAGTAAATTGCAACTATAAGAAAAAGAACACAAATACTTTTCTCTCTACTTAGGTTCTCTCCACTTTCTCACATTCCATTTACACTTGCATGTAGTTTCTTCAAAACCAATTTTATAAAAATTACTCTAGTTGAGATGGGCAAAGATCTCTCTTTTGCCAAAATCTGTGAGCATTTTCCAAAGTACAAAAGGACTGACCTCTTGGAAACATTCAGCCAACACCACTACCACCTCCCACCTCACTCTTGAAATCCTACTCTGTCTCAACATTGTTTAAATCACAATTCTGTGCGTGTGTGTGTGTGCGCGTGTGTGTGTGCGCTGCTGGATTCTCCTCAATCTCCTTTGCCTGCTAGTCTTTTGTTGTTGTTGTTTTCCTGACTTTAAAACTCGAAGGGAGTCAGGACGTGGCCCTATATTTTTCTACTTAGGCTATAACTCCACTATAGATAATTTTACTCAGTTTCATGTCCTTAAAAAGTATCTGTTTTTTAAATATTTTTATTTCCAGACTAAGATTCTTCTGTATCCATATGCCTATTTTGTGCCTCCATATTTCTCAGAGAAATACGGCCCCAGGTCCAAGACCACACTTCTCATCTTCTACACATCTGTGTGCTCCTGAAGTCCTCCCCATTATAGTATGATGCGACAGTCCACCTCTTCTCTGTCCTCATTTTTCTCAAAACCTATCATTGTGCATACCATCTATCCAACTTCCAATGTATTGTACAGCCAACCACTTCTCTCCCATTCAATATTAATACCACCTTATTTCAAGATATCATCATATCTCACCTGCACAATCAATCTAACCTTCTAGTATTCATCTTGAATTTAATTCTCACTCTCCACTCCAAAACCAAACACACAATTGGTTTTGAAGTTTTTATTTTGTTCAGCGTCTCTCTCCCAACAGTGCATTGGCTTCATAAAGGCAAATACTTAGGTCTATTTGCTTAATGTTCTATCCTTGGCACCTAGCCCACAGCATGACACAGAGTATAAAGGTAAATAGATGTTGGATGAATAAACGAATACGTTATAGTGATTTTTAGCCATTAGGCATGAATTGTTAGAGAACTGCAGAAAGAAACAGTTGGAGAGTAAGATCTTAAAGTTGAAATTATGAAAGAATTGCAATTTTGATAATAGCAAGGTCTAGAATATCAGCATGGAAAGGAGAGTACAAGGTAGACTTGAGAATAAAATCATTGAAGGAGAAAAATTCAAGACATTTAGAGATACTGGAATATCATCTACATAGTTACTGAAGTCATCAAATCTTGTGACATAAGTAGGCATGGAGAAAGGGCGAGACAATGGACCAGGAACTAACAATTTCTAGAGTCAGGATATGCAGAAGATTGAATAAAGGAAAGGCAGTGAGTGGTAAATTTGGTCTTAAAACAAAACCTGTTTAAACAAAACCTAGAAAGCTGAATCCTTTATATTGCATATAATGAAATAAAATTATTTAGAAAATTTTAAATGCTCTCAAGCTATAATAATGATGCCTATCTAAATTAAATAATTTAGAACATTAAGTATTTACTCCTTTCATATGTCCATTTCTGACAATGTAATATAATTCAAACAGGTAGATGAGAGAAAGTCTTAGTATTTTATGTGACAATAAGCAATTGAAAAGCAGATATTTAGGGAACAACATACGGAATAACTGCTAAGAAGATACATTCTCCATTTGTTACCACAGGAAGTTAATGATGCTTGAACAGAGTTTGAAAATTCATTCATCATTTGTATTTAAAATGACTTTTCATCTAGTAAACAAATGTTATGTCGGAATCATAGAACTTTTCTAACTTTATTAACACATTGTTTCTCATTTAGTGCATGCTAATAGGCAGCCAATTTAGTTACTAACATAACACCTTCTTGTAAAAATAGACAACTGCCTCAATCATAGTGAAAATAACAATCTGGTAAATTTTCTAGTACAGAATCAAACTGATTTATTTTTTGAGAAGATAATTCTGTTTTTCAGATAAAGAAAAAGACATGCTTTACAAATATGAAACATTATTTAAATGCATTCATGTGCTATTCAGAAAAGTAAAAAATATGCTCATTTACTCACATAAATTTTCTCCACGAGATTACTCCTTTATCAGTTTTAAATCTCATTCAAACTACACACTAAATAATTAACCAAAAATCTGTCTGCAACTGGATAAGAGCAAAAGGGTCCCTAAAATTGTCAATGTTTCTAAAATATGAACACTAAAATATATTCTAAAGAAATCAGAGTAATTATTGTTAGATATCTCAGGTTTAAAATATATCAGTGCTTAATTGGCTTTTTCTTATGTTATAATCTTATATTCCTCATCCTCACCTATCCTCCAAAGTGCATGAAAATTCACACATTTAAGTTTTTATTTATTTATTTATTTATTTATTTATTTTAATGCTAACTGAACATGGCTACAGTTCATTTTACTGAAACCTGGCATTTTATACTATTAGATTAGGTATAGGTGATTTAAAGTATAATTTAGTAACATATTTCTTCACCGTAAGAGAGTAACATGAAAAAAAATATATCCAAATAAATTAGTGTCATATAGATTCATAGAGTAATGTCTATACAAGAATGATTTAATTGATAAAATATTTGTGACATCAATCTGTATTAGCTACATTCTGGAAAATCATTTGGATCTGGCCTTGTACCTGCATGATGCATTAACCAGTGTCTTCAAACTACTTGGGTTACGTATCAGCTTGTCCAACATGTTGACTATTTCATCAAACTTGGGCCTGCTATTTCGGTCTTTCTGCCAGCAATCCAGCATTAATTGGTAGAGAGCAGCAGGACAATCCATGGGGCTTGGCAGACGATAGCCTTCCTCTACTGCTTTAATCACCTGTATAAAGCAAAACAGAATCAGTCCCCCAACACCACAAATTTAGTATAGAATAGCTTAAAAAATGTCCCACTGTCCAACTTTTATCCTGACTATTGCAATGATAACTAGCATTACTGTCTTTAAAATCCACGGCTATTTCCAATTGCTACAAAATTCAACATAAAACAAATATACTATGATAATATAAAAAAGATAGGCTTTCTTCACATATTATAATTAAAATAAATGGTAATCATTTTTCTTAAAATCTTGGTGAAGGGTGATTTGTAAAATTAATTGACGTAAAATATACAGTTCATGTTTTATTTATCCTTGAACTCCAGAATCAAATAGAGATTAAATTTTCTAGTGATTTTTCTGAAAAGTTAATGTCTTTTTAATGAAAAAATATGTGCACAGCCACATTTTTAAAGTAATAGAACTGCAATTTTACTTCAAAAGAGACTTTTGGATGGTAAATGATGGATAAGTCAAAGGCTAAATTAGCATAACTGTCTCATGTATCATTTAATAATGTCAAGGTCTGACTGTTTATTATCATCTGCTGATTTCTGTCAGGAATCTGGAATGACTGTCTAGTAGCACAAGGGTTATAAATATCCTTGATTTTAAATGTAACCACACATAAGAGTATCAGCCTAATTGTGAGGTCATTTTATCAAAAACATTTGTGATGTTGCTGCCCCCATCAAAATACCTAACTTAAGAAGAAATTTGTTTATGCTACCAAACACAGAAATACAGGTTTACTTTATTACTAAAATTCAAATATTTGAGTGATCCTAAACAAATATTAATGAACATATTTCTCAATATCTTATTTTGCATATTTAACAATTAGTCTTAATTACATTTTCTCACAAAGAATTCAGAATTGATTTGATAAATTGAAAAAATGATTAGAATGGGAACTTACAAAGATGATTTTAATTTTTTTTTGTTGGCACATATTAATTGTACATATTTATGGAATACAGAATGATCTTTCAACACATGTATAAAATATATAATGATCGAATCATGGCAATGAGCATACCGATTACTTCAAACATTTATTACCTGTGTTGTGAACATTCAAAATCCTCTCTACTAAGCTTGTGGAAAATACACAAGAAGTTATTGATAACCGTATTCATCCCCAGTGCTGCAGAACACATGAACTCATTCCTTCTACCTGGCTGTTATTTCGTATCCCTTAACCAGCATCTCCGCCTCCTCCCTTCCCCTTCCCCTTCCTGGCGTCTGATATCCACATTCTACCCTTCTAATTCCATACGCTTATTTCGTTTTCAAAGACAATTTTTAAGCACTGGAAAGAAAACATGCTCCTTATGATAAAGAAAATGGCACCTGACCCAGTGCAGTGTCAGATGGAAAGAAGATTAAATGGTAGATTTAAAAGACATAGGAGTAGAGAGGAGAGGAATGTAGTTAAAACCAAGCAAATTCAAGCCTATCACATTGGATGGTAATTTCTGTTAACTTTAGGCAAGCACATTTCTGAGGGTAGAAAATGTTGTCAGATATAATTTGGGACTTCTTTCATTTGAAGTGAGTAGGGAACACCCAGATGGCAATTTGCAGGAATCTGGCTAGAGCATAGGAGATAGCCGGACTGATAATATAAAAGTAAGGGTCATCAGCACTTGGCCACAGCTTGAAGTCGATGTAGTTTATATCCCCTCTGGAAAAGCATATAATAAAGGTTCCGAGAAATACCAAAAGTTAAGTGCAGGCAAAGAAATAAAAAGTACTCAAGGACTCCAAAATTAAGTGGTCAGATAAATTTAATAACTTTGAGCAAAAGACCTAAGAGCAGCCTACTACCTTAGTTAATTTACCTCAAAAACAATTTAGTAATTATAAGACAAACTCCAGGAGATAATGTTTTCAGTAATTATAACATATGATTAGCATAGCTTATTAAAATTTATACATATTGAGAAATAAAATAATAAAACAGATAAATGAGAAACATACCAGCGAAAAATTTAAGAAATAAATAAAAGTGCTAAATAAGTCTTGAAAAAATATTTAGTCTGACTGGTGATCAAATAAAGGAATATTTTTAAAAATTATCATTTGTACGCAGATTGATAGAAGTTTATTTATTTGTTTGCTGATTATAAGATTTTCCATTGCTGATAAGGATGGTTTTTATTCCCTTTAACAGCATATATGTATCAAAATAAAGCATCCTAATATAAATAGCTTAAGTCATGTAATATATTTGCTATGCAGTGAGAATAGTAATTCTTATTTACTCAAAACATGATTTATTTCATAATTTGCACTTTCTCCAAAGCTGTTACCAATTAATTTGATTTTTTTCTTTGGCACCTATTTTTTTTTTAAATAATCCTTCCTCCACTAAGCACAACAATGTAGATGTTTAGTTTAAACACCTTAATAAGTTATTTGACCTGTGAAGTTATTTCTAGAATTTATTTCTTAATCAGTGTTATTTTTGGGTAAATTTATATTTAGAAATATAATTCTCAACTTACAACTGGGTCCAGGTAAATTAGGTCATCAAATGTAATTCTAAATTAATTGTTAGAATTTATTTTAAAAATAGATTTGGAACTATAACTTCACATTTTATATTTAGAAGTTTCCTTTTTTTATTATTTTTAATGTTTGTTTTTTACAGGTTTAGGGTGAAATAGATAGCATTATTACTCTGGTAGGTTGCAAAATGATGGAAATCTACCAAAATTGACCACAGTGCAATTAGGTGTTCATTTTCCCATACAACTTAGAACATATAACGAAATGAGTTCTAATCTCGACGGACTTCCTCATTACTATTAGATTTGTTGATACAGGTGGCTGAGATGAACAAAGTAAAGACAATTAGAATTTTTACAGGCAAGCTGGCACCATTTCAGATGTGCTATATCTGAAATAGTATATTTCAGATGTGCTATATCTGAAATAGTATAATATACTATGCATTTTCTTGGCATTAACATGTAAATTGATAGTCTGAACACAATGCTGCCTCTCTTTCCAATTCCTAAAAATATAACTCATCCCCCTATTTGGTATTATTCATCTGATAGCAGGGTGGCTCTCTGAGCTCCTTCTATCACATAAGTGTCATTGGGTTTCCATTTTTAGGTGTATATACCTATTGTGGGCATGGTTGCTTTTCCTGCCCACAGATCCTCAGCCAGCAATAGGAATTCTGAAAGGCTTTATTTACAAAAACAGAATCCCACATAGTATATCACCCAACCAGAGTATGCCTTTTGCAATAAAGAATGTATGAGAGTATCACAAATAGTTAAGTCCTCACCTACTATCATGGATACGTTCTGGAAACTGACTTTCAGTGAAACAAAGTATAATGAAACAAATTTTACTGTAAGCTACTTGATATAAACATGAGTTAAGTTCCTAGGGCATATTTCTGGTTACAAAAACATAACTAAACTTCTAATAAAGACCCAAAACACCTCTAATATTAAACTTGGAAATAAATGTGAGCTATACATACGTTTAAGAAAAAGTGACAAAAGCAAGTAAGATAATTACTTATTTGCTTATTCCAGTTTAGGGCCACAGGTGGCTGGAGCCTATCCCAGCAGCTCAGGGAACAAGGTGGGAACCAACCTTGACGCGGACACCATCTCTTTGCAGGACACACTCACACTCACACCCACACTCACTTGGATGGGGACCATGTAGACACACCAATTCACCTTCCATATCTTTGATTATGGAAGGAAACCCACACAGACATGGGGAGAACCTGCATGCTCCACACAGACAGTGGCCCTGGCTGTGTGTTGTTATATTTGTTTTTCTTATCAATATTATAACAAAGTGATGTTGAACAAAATGATGTTATTCCAGGTACTTTTGTACTTCATGAAGTGCTGATAAATTTGTAACAACTCATTCTCCCTGGGGGAGGACAAATTTGTAATATTTGTATCATGACATGGTGTAAACACTCTCTCCATGCCAATTGTAATCTACTAACATGGTCTCATCCAAGCAGAAATATTCTAAAAATATGCTAGCTGGTACAAACTTGTTGGAGCACACCAGCACACATAGCTCATCATCCAGAGGCAACAAGACACAGCTTAAACACCAACATGGAGACAAGATTCTGAAAGTATGGGTGACATTCTTCAAGTTGCAGTGTATATATAGTCAGAGACTTCTATGTTGTGCTCCATTCCCAGTGACTCTTGCCAGAAAACACAACAAGGCTCTATCGAACTAATAGTTATGAATTACTCATGCAAAGAGATCAAAAGAGGAGTCACCATAATGGCAAGAATAATTGATATCGAGCATCAGGAAGAAGTTGGACTTCTTTCTCGGAGTTGGGGCAGGGAGAAATATGTGTGAAACCCCCAAGAATAAGGAATTAGATCAGATCACCAGTTAAGCCACCATGACCTGCCAAGATCATAGTGAGGGGAATTCAGACTGGATACGGAGGAGGGGGAGGATAGGGACCAGGTGAGGTCCTACGATCAACTATAGCTACAGGCTGCAGTTCCTCTAGTAACCTGCCTCTTCTGAATTCTTTCTTAAGAGAAAGTGCCCACAGAACCAGGAAACAGATGCTCTCTGAACCTGTGTGAAGTAGGTGTGTCATGGTAAGAGAATAGAGCATGGCGACCATAAACATTTGTCTCTAGGCTCTTCACCTGCAGAGATAGTAACTGGCCAACGACTCTAGCTGCTGTGCTCTAAAGCCCTTCATCACATGTACACTGCATAAAGCTTACTTTATGCACATTGCTTCCAGGCAATTATGGAGCATGGCAGGGATAATAAGACTCCTTTAAAACGGCATTTCTCCTCCGTTGCTTGCACCCAATTATCCTTCCTTCCTTCCGTCTCTACTGTACCTAGGGACATACCTGTGTCACTGTCTGACATCTCTCCCAGCTTCCCTTCATCTCTCCTCGATTTTTCTTAGAAATATTTTTCTTAATATCTAGTTATTTCCTTTTGACAAAGGCTTCTTGGAGGGCCTGGATTAGCCTATGGATTATGTCAGTCATAGCCATGCAGACTGTTTGTGATTATCTAAATTAATTCTTATTACAAATCTACGAGATAAAAATTATTATACATATTTCACAGATGAAACACCTCAGGTTTCAAATAATTAGAAGGTTAAAGAAATTGCCCATCTTTAACAGCTAAGAAGTGGGGGTGGCAGGATTCACAAATTAAGTATTTTTCTCATGGAAACCTGTGGTCTTTCCATCTTGGTGCTGAGTCACACCACTGAAATTAGAAATTATCATCACTACACTTCAACACACACCAAATAAAATAATTTAAGAGAGGTATGAACATCACCCTATAGAATCATATTTATTTGCATCATAAATAAATATACATATGAATGTCACCCTATAGAATCATATTTATTTGCACCATAGATATATATTTACATATTATATATATTTACATTTATTTAAATTATTGTGTATATATATGCTATATATATCTCTCTCCAGAATTAAAATGAGCTATTTTGGAAGATAGTGCATTCTTCATCACAGGAGAGGTGAAAATGTAGGCTTCAAAACTGACTGAGTGGCAGGAAGATTAGGAAGATTATAGGGAGAATTCAAGCATTAGCTGTGTATTTCCATGACTTAAGTTCTATCTAGGGCTTGAGTACCTATGTTGCTAGGCATTTACTTGAAATCTCACATATAGGAGCTGTTACTACGAGATATAAAGCTCCCTGCAAATGACTAGTGTTTACAAATTTATTTCTGGAAGTAAACCAAGATAACATAGAAATAGTTTCAGATATATCAGTTTTATTCTAAGATTTCTTTCCGTTTTCAATAGTTATTAAAGATATATTGAGTATGTTTTTTCCTTAGTGCATCAATCTTAGATTAGTAGACTTCCAGAGATTAAAGACATCTTAGAAATCTTCTATTGAAGCCTATTATCTTAGAAATCTTCAATTGAAGCCCTTTACAATCATTGAAACTGACCAAGAGTTGTAGAATCCAAGATTACTGGCTTTAAGTCCAAGATTTGTTGTTGTTGTTGTTGTTAAACAGCCAGTTACAGAAATTTTGAGCTGAAGAACTGATAATTTTTTATGTGTCACTTTTTCAAAAGTATAACAATTTTCATGAGGATACTAGTTCCTAAAATAATTACTTACATCCGAGGGCGGCATTATCCTTAAAAGATGAACATTCTTTGGTCAAAGACATTCATTTTAGATTATATAGCAATGAGGCTAAGGAGTTGAATAATTTACTTACTGTAAAATCTTAGTAATTTGCAGTATTTAGATAGGAACTATATTCCTCATACCCCTTCTTTAGTTAATTACAACATGCTGACTCTTTGTTTTAGCAAGAAATATGTCAATAATATACATATTCCTTATATGTTTATGTATATTGCTTATACACATATCATTTATACTGCAGATATATGTGTATCTGGCACATCAGAAAAGAAATAAAGAATAGGCCGGGTGCGGTGGCTCACGCCTGTA
The DNA here is from genome assembly GCF_008728515.1 of Papio anubis. Taxonomy (NCBI): domain Eukaryota; kingdom Metazoa; phylum Chordata; class Mammalia; order Primates; family Cercopithecidae; genus Papio; species Papio anubis. The sequence continues at coordinate 109,642,032 of NC_044978.1, forward strand.
ATCCCAGCACTTTGGGAGGCCGAGGCGGGCGGATCACGAGGTCAGGAGATCGAGACCATCCTGGCTAACATGGTGAAACCCCGTCTCTACTAAAAATGCAAAAAATTAGCCGGGCGAGGCGGCGGGCGCCTGTAGTCCCAGCTACTCGGGAGGCTGAGGCAGGAGAATGGCGTGAACCCGGGAAGCGGAGCTTGCAGTGAGCCGAGATCGCGCCACTGCACTCCAGCCTGGGCGACAGAGCGAGACTCTGTCTCAAAAAAAAAAAAAATAAAAATAAAAAAAAAATAAAAAAAAATAAAAAAAAAAAAATAAAGAATAGAAGGAGGAAGAGAGGCACACCCAGCACAAAGCTAGTTGATCTTTTCTGGAGTCAAATAGTCTTTCTGCTTTACAAGTAAGATCTGATCCAACAGAAGTAGCAATAAAACAACTGGGTTAAAATTGGTCAGAAAAAGAAAGCATGGAACCTAACTTCCTAAAACCAAAAAGGACAAAAATACTTCTAATACAAAAAGATTGAAAAACAGATTAATTAAATTAATTTTAAAAATATTGTGAAATCTATGTACTTACTAGAATCTATACAGTCATACACTCTGAAATAAATATAAGAGAAAGACCTTGTCATTAAAAATAAAAAATGCTACAAAATGAAATCTTTAGTTTTTATTTTAGCTTCTGAAAAATGTTGACATTTAAAGTATTTACTATCAATAAATAGGCTTCTACTGACTACCTGATATTATCTTAGCTTCCGAGCATGAATCAGAGTTCATGGTCTGGTATTTACCTAAAATCACCTTAGTCGTTCTAGTTTATTTTTATTATCGTTATTACAGGTTTTCTTCGTGATGGAAGAGGCAATCCTAAATCAAAAGAATCCTGCTGCATTTTGTCCTCCTGACACAGAGGAAGTTCTCCTCTGTGAGATTTAGATTATCCTGCATGTCTTGGTAATGTAACATTTTCATGGTGGCAAAGCCCTTTAAGAATCAGACAGCATCTAGAACGTGGAGATTATGGTATATATCATTTGAAATTGCCAAATAAGTACTTCTACTTTGTTTTTTGAGAATTTTTCTCCAAAGAAATATTTAGTGATTGTGATCATTAAATATAGTTGATTTGTCATGTTTCTTGGATACAAAATTTGGACAGAAATTAGAGCATAGGAAATTTAGTGCTGTATCTGAAAACTGAAATGCCACTGATGAACTAGCTGAGAAAGTAACAATGCATGTATTAGACATTGTATATAGACAGATATTTTAGAAAGATGTTTATTTGTATGATCATTCTCTGTAAACCTCATTTAAATCCTGAGAAAACCAAGTAGAAACCAAAATATTAGGGTTTTTTTTCTTTCTTAAAACTTCCTGAAATGTTACATAAGCAATTTCTTGTATTTTTCTAAATAATTTGAAATAAAGTTATCTGAAAGAGTATCAAGACACTCAAATAGCTGAAATCAGGAAAAAAAAAAAAAAAAAAAAAAAAGAAAGGCAAAAGGAAAAATAAAAATCACAAAGAAAACACTAAGAGAGTAAAAATAGATGATACTATAATGTTAAAGAAGAGATTAAGCATTAGATAAATGAACTTTTATTAACTTATCTATGCAACTTTATAGTGCCCACCCACAAAGAGTAGTGTCATTGACTCAGCACTTTGATTATGGGATTGGCCATTGAGATTTTAGTAGACACGTTGCAGGCTGAGATGTAATTGGGCTCCTTCTTACCCTTCAACCATTTTTCAAATGAAATTAGGTTTGGGCTAGCTGCTGGTCTCAGGAGGAAAATAAGAGACTTGTGGAGGAGGGCCAAGGCATAATAACCCACCGGTCCCCAGGAACATAAGAAAGCCTAGTTAAGATCAGCACAGTTATGAACATTCACCTAGCACCAGTGTTTGCACCGGTGTATAATTGTGTCTGTGACAGATACAACTGTATTAGGCATAATTCCTGATAACGTGGATGATCTGCTGCACAACTGGGAAAGACTAATAATTCTGAGTGACAGGATCAGAATTCAAAATATCTCAAGTGTGAGCAGAAGTTAACCAGGCAAATAAGGGATGAATGTTTCCCTTGAGTGAAGTAGACACATGGTAGAAACCAGCATATCGAGGCTCGCTGCCAGGATGGATTAAAATACTTTCACAAAAATTAAAGGGAAGAATGGCATTGCAATGAGCTTTAGATAAGTTAGAAATGAAACCACGTAGTGTTCTGCAGGACATGTTAGCATTTGGCATTTATCTGAAGAATAGAAAGGAGTAAATGGGTCTGGTCTTAGTCTAGACTAAGATCAAGATCAATCCAGAGTAATCATATATTGAACTGTATATTCAATTGAACATTTTATATTTTATATTAAATTAGAAAGCTGATGTAGGACTATTGGTTAGAAATGAAAGGGAGGTAGGAGACATTGATTCAAGTGGAGACAGTGTGGTGCTTAGATACACAAATTTTTTAGAACTAGATTGAAATTTCTGGTATCACTTTCATTATTTCTGTGACGATAAATAAGTCATTTAACATCTCCAAGCTTCAGTTTCTTAATTGTAAAACGGTAATAATAATAGTATCCCTCTGACACAAGGTTGTTAAATATAAGTATAAATACATGTAATAGGGATTTAATGATATCATTTTGCCATGGTCTTGCCCCTAAAATCATAAAGCTGAAGACAATATATACCATTTTCTCAGATTTAGAGAAATGCCAGTCAGTGCTTCCCTCCCCAAGCCAAGTAAGCAGGGCATAAAGAAAACAAACATTAGCAATTTTAAGTGACTATAAGAAGGGGAGATTGATTGCCATCCGGTTTGCTTGCTGAGAAGCAGAAATCCGTAACTCCAATTTGCTGTTTCGATCAAAGAAGAATGCTATGAAATCATTCATGGTAAAGCTGATGTGTGACCCTGGCTTTTCTTCTGCGGAAATTTGAAGAAGGCTAGCTGGAGCAGCCTGCAATAGATGTCTGCAAAGAGAAGGCACTGCTAGTGCATCCAATAAGAATGTTTTTCTCCCCAATAACGTGGACACAGAGCCGGAACAGTAAGAGACTGATGTGAGGAACAGACAGCAAGTGAAAAGAACTATGGAAAGTCGGAGGACATCCTCCTCCTCCAGGGACCTTGCAGACAAAAGGGCTTCATCAAGGGTCTTTGGAAGAACTCAGACAGATAACTCACTTGAGAACTGATGCCTGGGCAATTTGTCTCACAGGAGGCATCAATATCCTCACATTATAGTAGCAATCATGCCCCTTCTTTTCTTTCTTTCTTTTTTTTTTTTTTTTTTTTCTAATTTGTGTTTCTTTCATTGAAAAAGTTAAACATTTTTTCATACATTTATTGGCCATCTGCATTCCATCCAATGAATCTTGCGAAATCTTATGCTTTGCCTATTGTTTCTATTTTTCTTAATGCTTTATTAAGTCTCATTGTATAAGTACACTACATTTTTGTTTATAATGCAGTATTGAAAATATTTTCTCAGTCTAAATTTGTATTTCTTACTTTTTGTTGTGCATTTTTCAACACAGAAATTTATAATTTTGTTAGTGAAAGCTATCCAACTCTTTTCTTAAATGGCTCAAGGATTTTTCCTGTTTTTAAAGAAAAACTAAATATAATCAAAATTTTTCTTCTATCATTTTATATTCTGATTTTGACATTTTGACATTTCAATATTCCAATATTTTATATATACATGGTGTGAAGTTGTGGTTTCATTTTCTTTTTTTTATTATTATTATACTTTAAGTTCTAGGACTTCATGACTAAGACACTAAAAGCAATGGCAACAAAAGCCAAAATAGACAAATGGGATCTAATTAAACTAAAGAGCTTCTACACAGCAAAAGAAACTACCATCAGAGTGAACAGGCAACCTATAGAATGGGAGAAAATTTTTGCAATCTACCCATCTGACAAAGGGCTAATATCCAGAATCTACAAAGAACTCAAACAAATTTACAAGAAAAAATTCAACCCCATCAAAAAGTGGGCAAAGGATATGAACAGATGCTTCCCAAAAGAAGACATTTATTCCCCTTCTTTTCTACCTCTCCACCCAGACCAATCCTGAAGAATCCTGATACAGACTTTGGCAGAGGAGGAGGGGCAAATATCTGACCATACTTGTTTCACACTATAGGTACCTATGGTTAGGCTAGGCCTCCACTTGTGGAAAACACTTTGAAATGAATATGGGATTCACTTTTTGGTTGGATTAGAATTTTTGGGCTGGAAAGTCAGTGTTAACTACCGGCATTGTTGTTTCAACAAAATTCAGCTGGAGATCTATATAGTATCTGTCTAACCAACCCTGAAGGCATGAGAGAGGAAGGTTTTATGGAGCATGGATGACAGAAATAATGGGAGAGAAAAAAGTGTTTCAAATAAGCACATTATTAAATTAAAACTATTCAATATACCAGCTTTACAAAGAAGTAATAAAATAGTTGGTAAAGCACTTAAGACAGTGTATGTCATATGGTAAAGGTTTAATAAATGTTAGCTACTTTTATAATTGTTGTTCCTCAAAAGAAAAAAATATGAAATTTCCATATGATCCAAAACAGAAAGGGCTGTATTGAATAGTAATGATGGAAAATTACAAAGGGAAAGATTAAAGAGCCATGTGTCAGGCATCACATAATAAACGTTGTGAATTTGAACAGAAGATTCTTTCATAGTTCCTTTAATTTTAGGATTCTATTATTGTAAGTATGAATTATTTTTCCATTGTAGGGAAAATCTGGTTTTTCTTTCAAGTTAAATAAACAATACAACTCTTCTTACATTTTTTTTTTTAATTTAAAGAAATGTAGACTATTCCTTTTTATCCTCTAAGAGCATCCACTATTAAATCAATATCATTCATCCTTTTGGCTTGGAGTATTAGCTGCCTTTATCAAATGCAAATCATAAAAACTTGCCTGTCAGTATTCATTCTTTGATGGCTCTTTCTTTATCTTTGAAAATGATACTGACATGAATTGAGTGGAACATCACTACAGTATAGCTAAAACTGACTGGCAAGGGACTGAGTTTTTATATAACTGTAACTTACTTTCCTTTGTACTAACTCATTTTGAGCTCCTGCATAAAGGATATTTCAACAACACAAAACAGATCAGAGAGTAAGCAAAGTATTTCATTTTCTTAAGCAACTGTCACTTTCAGAAATGAAAAACATTGTAAGTGGCTTGACTCAGAGAACAAAGCATTTCATTGTCAAGTTGAGAAAGAGTAGTTCCATACTCACATCTTGATTGGTCATCTCCCAGTAGGGTCTCTCTCCATAAGACACAACTTCCCACATTACTATTCCGTAACTCCAGACATCACTGGCAGAAGTAAACTTTCGGAAAGCTATTGCTTCTGGGGCAGTCCATCTGATTGGAATTTTTCCTCCCTAAAATTGAAAACGATTTTAAAAACTTCCTACATACTTCAAATGTATCTAGGGACAGTGTTGCCTCACTGAAAAGATCTAGACAGAGATGTAGTATTTTTAAGTGCATCTGTTTGACAGTACACAGTCTCTTTTCACATCTCTCAGCCCATACGCAGTTGTAGACTAACTACTAATTGGCTGTCTGGAAGGTTTCTAGTTTAAATTCTGTGTGACTACTGAATTACGTACAGAAACCACATCTCAATTACAGTCCTCAGTATGGCAGCTCTAAGTAAGGAAAAGCAGGCAGTCAAACAAACCAATAAGGTATACTCTCATGACTTCCTAACAGAGAGTAAAGGACTCAAATTCCCTGGGTGCTTTGTTTCTTTAATACAGAAATTGTAAGTGGAAATTACAGGTTCACGAATGTGACCCTGAACTGTTTAGCAGTTAATAAGACAAGCGTGAACACTGGAGATATTTCGTTTTTGAGACAGGGTCTCGCTCTGTCTCCTAGGCTGGAGTGCAGTGGTGAGATCTCCACTCACTGCAAACCCCACCTCCCAGATTCAAGTGATTCTCATACCTCAGCCTCCTGAGTAGCTGGGACTATAGGCGTGCGCTATCATGCCTGGCTAATTTTTGTATTTTTAATAGAGACAGGGTTTCGCCATGTTGGCTAGGCTACTCTCGAACTCCTGACCTCAAGCGATTCACCCACCTCAGTCTCCCAAAGTGCTGGGATTACAGGCATGAGCTAGTGGGCCCAGCCTAACATTGGCTATATTGAAACAAAGTTACACTTTCCCTTGATGTTGTGTTATTTCTCTTAGACTTGCTTTTCTCTTTTTCTTTGTTGTCTTATTTTTGTTTTTCTTTGGTTCAACTATTTAAGAGGAGGGTGCCTTGTTTGACTCAACCAAATTAAAAATTATTGAAATTGGATTGGGGGAAAATCTTACCACATTATCAAGTTTTTTTTTTTTTTTTTTTTCATAAAAGTTGATTTGGTAGACTTTCCCTTAGTTCATACAATAAGCACTTTTATATCATGCCTCTTTCAGGGTGAAATTATTATTCTCTTAACTTTTTTTTTTTTTTGAAACGGAGTCTCATTCTGTTACCCAGGCTGAAGTGCTATGGCACGATCTCAGCTCACTGCAAGCTCTGCCTCCCGGATTCACGCCATTCTCCTGACTCAGCCTCCCAAGTAGCTGGGACTACAGGTGCCTGCCATCACGCCCGGATATATATATTTTGTATTTTTCGTAGAGACGGGGTTTCACCGTGTTAGCCAGGATTGTCTCGATCTCCTGACCTCGTGATCCGCCCACCTTAGCCTCCCAAAGTGCTGAGATTACAGACCTGAGTCACCGTGCCCGACCCCATACATTTCATCTACCATCAAATATGTAATGAAAGAGAAATAGGGAAATTTTTCAATGTTTTATTGTAAAAAGACTAACATATGCCTTCCCATTTTGCAGGAAGGGAAAGATTTAATTTATACTGCAAAGGAAAAAAATAGGGCTTAAATTGATGTTTTTGAACCAAAGTTTCAATATATATATAAGGAAATAACAGTTTGGGATCATACTAAAAATTATTTTGGGAATTGAAGTTAGGTTTGAATTATTTGCTCTTTAGATATATGGTAACATCTTTTTAAGAAGACTTACCTGAAACTTATTCTTATTAATTAAATATTCATAAGCAAGATAGCATTATGAATCCTAGCTATGCATAGATATCCTATAATGTCTTATTAATATTATTTTATAATTGTCATTTGTTGATTATATTAAACCTTAGCCCATACTTTTTCTCCTGGTACTCTGATCATCCTTGGTGTCATCAATAAATCTGAAGTTCCTTATCTTCTCATCTCTCAGTATATAGATTTTCCACAGGTTGCCACTATACCCCATTTCAGAGGAATAAGCCTTGAAGGTTTCAGGTTCTCCGTCTCTCACTTTACTCTGTAGCATAACACACTAACACAAATCTTGAAAAATCTACTTTTTGCACTTAACTAAGACAACAATCAATCCCACTGGCAATGGATGTTTGTATAACCTCAATCTTTCTCAGGCCAAATTTATTAAAGGTAACTCTATTCCCAAGATAATTCTTAATCAAGCTTTCATGTAATACAAATAATGACAATGATAGGTCTGGAAGAGGAAAGATATTCCCCCAAATACTTTATTGATTAAGCTGACCACTGGAAGTCTTTGTTTGCTTTGACAAGTTACCTTTGCCCTTCAGCAAAGTACAAATCCCCATGAATCACAAAGCAAAAAGGTTTTTATAAAACCCTTATAATCTGAAAAGAACTTATTGTTAGACTACCAGTGGATGTAATATTTAAAAGTTGAATTAAATAAGAAAACATATATATTACTTTGAGAATGAGAGATATCAAATTGTATAGAGAAAAGGAAACAATGACAAATCTCTATCTTCACAAGGGTCTTAGAAATTGAGGATAACCAACTTGATGACACTGAACATATTTATAATTAAGCAAATACTGTTTATCATAGGGAATTCAAAATCAAGAAGTATGACATTATAGATCACCCATAAGATTCTGTTGTAGCAATATCCACAGTTTTTCACAGAAAAAAAAATGTCAATTATATACCATATCAATACAGCAAGCAATTACTTTGATAGAAAATAGGGTTGACTTATATGAAATATGACAATATGAGTTAGTGATCAATTTTCCATAGTGTAGACTTAACAGTTTTTAACTAGGTATTACAATACCTCCAGGAAATCAAAACTTTTTGAAGGAATAGCTCTTTTTTCACCACAATGTAAATCCTTAAAAGGTGGGAACTAGATATTTCTGTATTTATTTTACAAGTAAGGACAGTATAATGCAGAGAGCTTACAATATCCAATAACATTATACATGTTTTCATATTCATACATATGTGTGTATACACAGACATACACACATTTATATATATGTAAAACCTTTAATGTAGGAGATTCTGTATTTAACTCTTTACTTTTAAATTTAAGATGATTATTCTTACATACTGTATCCATTTTGAAGTAAGATTTTTTATTTTTAGTATCTTCAGAAAAAATGAATTATTGAGACTCAGATATTCTAAAGTTAATATTTAAATTGGCTGATATATAAAAGGAAGAATTTTTTGACTTTTGATTTTCTCTCTCCCTCTCCCTCTCTCTCTCTCTCTCTCTCTGTTGCAGGAATGCTCTTTCAGATATTTCTTTCAGAATCTTTAAAAATTAAATGGCTCTGGTCTACTGTTTCAGAAATGCACTCTATTAGATCTTACCCTTGTGGTGTAGGCTGCCTCGGGATCATCTTCCAGTACCCGGGAAAGTCCAAAGTCAGACACTTTGCACACAAGGTTACTGTTGATTAAGATGTTTCTAGCAGCAAGGTCTCTATGCACATAACCCATGTCAGAAAGGTACTTCATTCCTGCAGCAATACCTCTCAGCATGCCAACAAGCTGAATCACAGTGAACTGCCCATCGTTTTTCTGTAAAGACAATGTAGAAATATTACTCTAGCAACACCAATCACTTGGGGAAAATATGAGAGGTCTGTATTCAATCCCCCAAATTAATAATATCAATCACGAAAATTCATATGCAATTTCTATCTGAAGGAGAGTGGAAAATGGTAGGAAGTATATGCTTAACTTGGTAATGTTTATTTTTCCTCTGCTTGGATAAAGCAGATAAAGGTTTTGAAAACCCTGGCCAAAAATCTTATGTAGTTGCCTTTTTCTGCATCATAACTCCTTTGTTCTCAGTCATCAGAAGGGTTTGTTCACACTCCAACCTAGTATCTACCTTGGGTCAACACTGTACTATTTTGAGGTGATTTAAAAGAAGCTAGCTGGATAGACATATTAAGGTAAAGAATAAATGGACAGAGGAGATAAAGGAGTTTCTGCAACAGCAGATGGGAGACAGGTGACTGAGCAGTGATCAGGACAATATTAGCAATTTTTGGAAGTTTGTCATCTTTGTCAAGGGCACTGAAATTATTTCAGTTACATAAACTCATAAGGCTCAACGGATGGCTATTTTAAAATAAAGGAATGATGTGACTCTAAGAGACTGGAGTACTTAAAGGTATGGTTAGAAAATTTGATAAAATAATTTGGCAGGGTCTGCCAATAGGAAGAAAAATTTGGCTTTTCAGTGGACCATTATCAAATTCATGGCATAGGTTCCTCTTACAATTGTTATCAATGCCATTGTGCTATCACTTTTTCCTACCAATGGTAATGAGCACTATATTAATATTACAAACTGCCAGCCTATATGTTTAATCAGGCCTGCAAATATGTTACATTGTCTAACACAAGCTATTTACTAATAAAGTGGGTTGTCGATATTTAAAATGTAGAGATTTGCACACAAAAGAAAAAAACCCTCCCCTGAAACGCTGGTGATCCGATAATATTAGCTATTGTCAATTACCACATGACCTCTGCTGGTGCAAGTAGTGACTGGTCTTTAGGTGGATTAGCAGCACTTATAGGCTCCAACTTGACCCCTTTATTAATGACTTGCCTGGGCTATTTACACGGTTTCTCACTCTACCTGATAAACTATGAGAAAATCGAACACTTGTAAGACCTTATTTTTTCCTTTTTTCCCTTTTTACATTTCTTTTTTAAAATTTTTTCTTTTCCTCCCTTATTGCCTCTCACTTCACTGCATTTTTTTTTTTTTTTTTTTTTTGCAAATTAAAACATACTTAAATAACTCTTCAGGGGCATATAATTTGGATTTGTGTGAGTTTTCTAAAACAAACCAATGTTCATTTTGGAGTATAATTATTGTGGCTCCATACATTTCTATTCTATTAAAAACTTAAGCTTTAAAGTGGCCTAATTTCAACTTGAACATCACAGCCAATATATAAATAACACCTTGAATAACTAAATTATTCCAAATCCTACCTTTAAAAATGTATCTAAAGAGCCATTCTCCATATACTCTGTCACTATCATCACTGGTTTACCTGAAAAGAAAACAGAGTGATATAACCTGCTGCTCTTCGATTTTGCATTCTCATCTGGCAAAAGCTTACCCAGACGTTTTTATAAGTGTCCAAATTTTGTATATATATACACATATATATAATGTATATATATATAATGTGTGTGTGTGTTTATATATTCATTTAAAATGTCTTCTTTAAGAAAGAAGCTAATTCCTGACATGATGATATCTTAGTGTTATGGGTGAGTCAGTGAGAAAAATGTATCATGAAGTTAATAACAGATTGACATTTAAGATTCACACACACACACATACACACACACACACACCTTTGCCAATATCATCACTAATTTATGTAGGAAATGTGTTTAAGAATAATTCTATGAGTTTTAGGATAAATTTTATTTTAATAGAAGTAATGATATAATGCATCCAATAATATTCAGTGAAACACTTGGAACATATTCATCTTTCTAACTCTCACAATTCTAAATAAAAACTCCATCCTGTCTAACTGCCCTGTTTATGATCCCTTTAATGTATATTGCATTTTCCTTCATTTACTCTTATGTTTCTGTAACTCCTTTCCTTAGGGCTACCTGCCCTTCCTCTCTCTGCCACACACTTAAAATCTTGATTAACCCCACTTTTCCTTTTTCAAAGCCCCGTTGTAATTGTTATGTGAAAGATTTCCTTAGCAATCATTAATTGTGATGAAAAGTGTTATTCTCCTTTCATATCTGACATTGACATGTAGCCTAGAAGTTAGTTGGACAGACTCTAGAGCCATACTTCTGGGATTTTCATCACAGAACAATCACTCACTATTATGTGCTCCCAGGCAAGCCAATTCTTATCTCAGTGCCTCAGTTTTCTCATCTATAAAATGAGGATAGCAATGGCGCCTACCTCATAGGGTTGTTGTGGGTATCCACTAAGTCACATGGTTATCTAAGGCACTTAAAATAGTTCCTATTACTCAGAATTTGCTATGCAAGGATTTATCATTTTAAAAATAAATTTTATCAACTTCGTATCTGTGTATTAGCTTCCTTGCTAGATGTAAGTTGACCAAGAGAAGAGATCACCTTATTCCATATAAAATTGTGACATTTCATACATAGTATGTCTATAATACAGGATGAAAATTGCAAGATAAAAAATTATCGCTATACAAGAAAATATCTAGAAAACAGTTGCTAGTTTTATCATTCCACGTTTTCACTGTATTTTAAGACATGCCCCTTTGTTCTTTAATAGAAACACATGACATAAAACTTGTTTTAATTTAAAATATTTTGAGTTAAGAAAAAGGAGACCTATGACAATAAAATTACCATATATGTCCATTAATTAACTTTTTAATTTATGAAGAGAAATAAATACTATACAATTGTGAAATGCATTATAATTAATTTAAAGGCATTCTTCAGAAGAGCGTCCGTATTTTACTGGATAGTTGATTGACCCAGGCCACAGAATGACAACTTGCATATTTACACATATCATATTATCCAGAAGTACAAATACAGATGTAGAATATATGACTATTACATATGAAAAGGAAATAAGTGGGAAGAAAAAAGATTTTTTTAACCTCGGATCACTTAAAACTCACAGTTTATAATAATAATGTAGGACAAGTGAGCCTAAGTCTCACTTAATTATCTTCTCATAAAATACTCTAGAGATAATATACTTCAAATGGAATGCGATAAGTGTATTGCAAACGCAACCACATTTCCTCATCCTCTAAAGTTTATAAAAGTTGTAAAAAATATTTATCTAAAATATTTTATTTGACACAGGTTTGTAGACGCCTATGTTAGGTGAGAGATCACATATGCAGAGAGTGTGCATTTTAGATGTAATTTAATCTGCACCTTGAGGAGTGAAGGACTCACTGGTGTAATAAAAAGTGACCAGAGTTCTAGGAAGAGAGGTGGCACATGTCTATGCATATTGCCAAGAAAGATCCCATCTAGTTCAAATATGGTCAGAGCTCGGAATTTTTTCTTTTCTTAAATCATAAAGTCACAGGAGATGAGGTGACAAATACCGACCTTAAAACTAGATAGAAATGAAATTTCTTAGTAGAAACATAATTCTTTACATTGTATTTGTAAATGGCTCGAGAACACAACAGGAAAAAAATTGATAATGAAATTTTTATCATTAGTATAATTGTAATCTACACTCATGAATAGAAAATGCTTGCAACTTAAACTTATTTTAATTATATTGTCAGACTCTTTCTGAAGGACCTCAGGCAAATTCTAAAATAGACACAATTCTGCTTTGGACTCTTTTTGTCCCATTCTCACATCTCAGAGCCCATTTCAACCTTTTATATTCATCTGAAGTCCTTTTCTTTCAAGGAAACAAAAGTAATATACCTCTCCCAGGAGTGATAGCCCCACTGTTTGAGCACGGGTACCTATATGTCAGAATTTATACCAGCGATAATGCTGAAATATCCTAGATCACCCTGTGATATTAGGCATTACGCCATCATTTGCCCAGTTTCAGGAATTTGAAAGTACTCAGCGAAGAAACTGTTACTCATATAAAGGGGACACATGGGAATCTCCAGCATCAGTTATTATCCACAGTATAAAAAGATTTCAATCAATTTACAATGAATAGAGCCACAACAGCATGTACCTGACGAAGATCAGCCCTAATCTAACTAAAAGGAGACCTAGATTTTCTGGAATCAGCCTGTAATTCCAGAAATCCCCCCTGTGTGCCTCTTTTACTTGGATTCTGCCTGATCTCGCCCCTCATTTACAGAAATCTATTGAGAGGGTTGTCAGATTATAATGAATGGAAAGACCTGAATTCCAGTAGACATCTAGAGAATACAGTCTCAGCTTTTCCCGCATGGCACCTCTCAACTCGTATCATATGAACAGACGCTGTGCTCCACTAATCTATGTAATCATTATCTACTTTACCCCATGTCCTTTATGTTTGCAGGGTTTTCCTGTATTTCTACTTACAGCACTTTCAGTTTCTTTCTTCTTTCCTTTCTAGAATTTCTTCTTTCTGCCTATCTTTTTATATTTTAGGCTCTCTTTTTAGAGTTGTGGGTCAGTGATAAATACGACCACTGCTCACCCAAGATCTAGAGAGTAGGATTTGGATGGAATTCTCATAAAAAATGATCTCTTTCTTGGGAAAATCTTCATCTTAAATTCAAACCAAATTCATTGAACTTAGAAGACAGAATTTATACTCTAAAGAGAATGCACTGATCAGACAACGTGTTTGCACTGTATAATATACATTTGGGGGGAAAAAGAGAGATGGGCACCTGGTATTCATCTTGTACGATTTTTCAGCTAGTGTCACCTAATTTTAAAAGGCAGATTAATTATTTATGACAGTGTAGGTTGTGATGTGAAAAACAAAAACATTATTTGAGAAAGATGATAAAGACCTAAAACACCTCTCATATTTCACATGATGGGGGAAAAGCAATTAAAATGAATGTTTGCAAACAAGTATGATCTTCTTTTGTTGACAGGAATAAGACACTTCAGGACCCATTCGATTATTTTTCATGCTTGAGTCATTTTAATGGTAATTATATTTAATTTGGCTTATGTTTTGTCTCAGTTCCTGCTAGCCTGCAAAAATGACATAGCAATAATTAACATGGCTTACTCTAACCCTTGTAAATTCAATAAAAGTGTATAAATCATTTTCCATTATCCAGCTTGAAGTACAGACAAAGAGTAGATCTGCCAATAATTTTGAAAGCATGTTATCAAAAATCCATATAAAAAGAGCTCATAAAGCATGTCAAAACATGATTTTAATCACAGAGGAGAGTTTTTATATTACTTTCTATTATTTACTGAAGGCCCAGCCTGGGGAGAGTACATGAAGTAACAGAAATACATTACTTGAGAAATTTACCTTTATTATTGATAACTATAAAAGAGCTCAAATTTATTGAGCATCTACTCTTTATAAGGCAATGATATTGATATTAAAATTCTATAACTGTGATATTATAATAGACTTTTTCAGTGAAGGCAAGTAAGGCTCAGAAAGGTTCAATATATTACTTGGGTTGCCTAGAGCAAGTTATATAAGGAGTAAAGTTGAGAATCAAATTTATATCTATCTGAATATTAAGGCTGTTTTCCTTTCTCCCATACTGTGATGTCTGCCAATTCAAAACATTTACTTTGATTTCATTTTAAAAACTCACAAATATTCATTTTTTTGTGTTAATACAAACTTGGGAATCATAAATACAGCATAACTAATTATTCAACCATTGATGGCAGATCTAATTCAGGAATTCACCTTCAATAAATATTCTATTTTTATATATGCTCATTATCCACATATGATCCAAGCAGTATATTGTGAACAATCTTGAATTACATTAACAAGAGACACTTAAAGTAGTTAAACCCACAGAAGCAGAAAGTAGAAAGGTAGTTTCCAGGAGCTGTGGGGACAGGGAAGTGGAAGGTTGCTGTTCAATGTGTACAAAATTACAGTATGGAAGATGAAAAAGTACTAAAGATCTGCTGTACAACAGTGTGTGTAAGGGTAATAATACTGTATTGTACACTTGAAAAAATTTAAGGGTGTATAGCTCAAGAAGGTGTGTGTGTATGTTTTTTCTACAATTACAAAAAAAATTAGGTTTTTTTTTTTTTTTTTTTTTTTTTTTTTACTTATTATGTGACTTTTTGGTGCTAACGTCCATCACAAATCTCCAAAAGAGAAGAGAATATACCCTTCCTGATAATAGAATCCTTTGCCATAAGATATCTCAAAGTTAGGTGAAAAAAATTGGGGGAATGTTGATCTAGTCCTTGTTTCTCAGAGTATGGCATCTGACAAGCATCATAGACATGGCCTGGGAACTTAATTAGAAATGTAAAATACCATTCCCCAATCAGATCTATTGAAACAGATTCTGCAATTTAGCAATATCCCCAGAGGCACATTACATTTTTCGAAACACTAAACTAGGCCACATCACAAGAGTTGCTGCTAAATATAGGCTTATTATTTTATTTGCATTCATACCATCTTCCTTTCCAAAACCATTAGCTCATCAATAAACACATGATACCACTTAGGGCTATCAGTGAGCATTTCATTTAGAAGCCCCATAATTCACTGGAAAATTATTGTCACTGCATTTCTCTTAGAAATATATTTTAAGATTTGTAAATGATTGAAAGTAAGCCTCTGCTTATACTTATATACCTATAGTATGATTTCATTATGCCATCTTATTTGCATTGTTTTCTATTTAGTATACTTATGCTTGCAGCTGTTTCAAATTTCTTTTATTCTTACCCCAAAGGAAACTTGAGATAACACAAATATGGTGAATCAATTATTAATTGATAATGGTCAACCAGAAAATAAGATCTTGTACTTGGGGTAGGAATACGTAATGCTTATTAAAACTGGAAAAAAGCAAAACAACAAAAATAAAAACAAACTATGAGCAGAACTAAGAAATGTACTCAGATATTTTAATTTTATTATGGTTCTTATTTGCTGGCTAACGTGTTGGGACAAGTCCTTTGTAAAATTATATAATTTCAGATTGGGAAAATAAGACAAAGTCAAAAGTTTGCATACCTCACCTGAGACAGGGGCATGGAAATGCAAAATGTCTCTATGGGTAGAAATTCCAAGCTTTCTGAAATATCCTCTTTATTTCAGATTGTTTATATTGATGTAAACTTTCTCAGTAGATGTTCATTTCTCAAACTGAAAACAAACTAGTACTGTTCTTACATTAGTGAAAGTGGTTAATACAGTAATTAATTATGGAATCAGAAATGATAGGCTTTTCAGAAGAGATGGAGAATCTAAAAATGATCAAATCTGACAACTTGGTTGTATTAATAATGAAAATAACTTTAAAACACAGTTTCATTTATTAACAGTCAATCTGCAAGTCAGTAAATTTCTTTCTATAAACCTATAGGTTTTTCAGATGATTTTTAGATTCTTTAAGAGACAGCACTTGTAAATATCTCATTTTTAGTATATGTGTATTTACTAAACACCTGTATCTGCCTTAACAAAGAAAAGCAAGTACCAAATTAATGAGCTTGGTTCTGTTTCTACTTCAGTTTTAAAGTTGTTTATTTATATCACTGTTTATAACTGGTTCATGTAGTTTTATTTCTTCTTGTGAAGTAGAAGACATAAAATTAAAGTTTACTCATACTTCAAACACTTTTCTTTTTACTTACTGGGACTAAAGTTAAATCCAACTTTATGCACAACATCTGTAATTGTATGCTAATAGGTATCTCAAAGTTAACATGTCCACAACTGAACTACTGATTACCAAGCATAATCTTGTTCCTCCCAAACTTTTCCCCATAAATTGCAACTCCTTTTTTTGGGGTACCCAGGACAAATAATTTATAGTTATCATTGACTCCTCTCTTTTTCTCACACTTCACATCAAATTCACAAGAAGGTTTACTGTGATTGCCTTCAAAATATCTACAAAATCCAACCACTACCCTCCACCATGTTAGGTCATTACACTGACCTAATCCATAATGATCTGTGAACAATGTAAATTAGCTTCCAGTGCCTCCCTGCTTCAACACTGGGTCCTACCACCTCTTCTTAACCCAGTAGGGTCCTGTTAATGTGTAAATCAAATTCTATCCCATGTTAGCTCTACAGCTTCAAAGTTCAGATTAAGAGATGGTCTTTGCAGGCAGCAAAGAGTTTTTACATTGCTTATTCTCCTACTACATCATTAATTTAAATTCTTACCAAAGACTCCTCTCAATCATTCCACTGCAGCAACAATGGCCTTCTTGCTGTTTCTTGAACCTTCCAGGCAAGTTTCCTTAGAGCATTGCTGGTCCCTCTTCCTGTAACAGTCTACCTCCAAATGTCTGTAAGGCCCCAAATTTTAATTTGTTCAAGCCTTACCTAAGTAAAATAGAAAGCACCCACTCTTAACAGAAGCAACCCCCAATCTCCTTTCCCAGCTTGATTTTCTCCATTTAACATTATTATCTTAAGTTATTTGTTCATTTAATTTCTGTCTCCATCGCCCAAAGGTAAACCCTATAAAGGCAGAAATTCAGTCTGTTTAATCTCTGCTATAGCCCCACTGATTAGTAAGAATAGATCTATGTTAGGTGATAAACTAGTTTTTTTGAATAAATAAATGTTTCTTGTCAAGCATGTACAGAATGATGAAATATGAGGTTAGTTATATCCACTGTTTAAGAGTTTGGATTTTGGAATCAGAGAGAACTCTTTTAAAATCTGCCATTATTACCACACTAGTTTTATGATATTGGATAAGGTATTTAACTTTTTTAATGCTAATTTTTCCCCTCTGTAAAATGAAAACAAATACTAATGTCTATAGCATAGCATATTGTGCAGATTAAAAGAGATAACATATAAAGAAAACTAAGCTTAGTAAATTCTTAATGCAATGTTAATAATAATTAATAGTGGTGTATGCAAGATCTGATTTTCAGACAATTTCCTTCCTATTAATTTTATTATTATTTTTCATAAAAGCCCATGGTTTTATATAATAAAGTTTTAAAATTTAAAACATAAACCATATCATTCTAACTAGCCTATGATCTTTACATAGCCACAATTTATTCATTCACTATTTTAATTTCCTCCTTTTTTTTTTTTTATTACCTAATGTGTCTGGCCCTTGGCTAGACACAAAGGGGGTGATAAACCTATGCTGGTTTCAATGAGTTCATTGCATAAGAAGGGTGATAAAACATTTGCAGATTTAATTATGAAAAAGCATATAGCATGACAGAGTATATAGAAATGCCACTGGTATTTAGACAATTACTTCTGACTGAGAATTCATTCATTCAACACATATATAAAGTGCTACACATGTTGGGCTTGGATCTAGGAACACACAAGTGAGCAAAACAAAAACCTTTGCCCTTCAAAGTTCATATTTTGAAACTTGTACTCTAATGTAGAACTGGGAAGTTTTCCTTTACTCAGCTATTCAACATAATTGAAGGCCTACTTTATGCCAGGCAGGCACTCAAGATTGAAGGATAAATGAAGATAAATGACACTGATCTCATAGAGGTCACATTTGAATTAAACCTGAAGGTAAAGAAGAGAGAAGAGAGGACATTTTAGGCCTGACTGAAGTATCTCAATGGGGCAGAGCAAGAATAAAGTAAAGTTTTCCAGAAAGAAAATAGTGAACTATGGAAATGTGTATCAGATTAAGTATGAAAGTCTATGCATTTTGGTTGATTTGTTTGCTTGACTGCTGATGAAGCATGACAGGAAAGCAGTGATTTGAGGGCAATGTGTATGGAGTGGACTAAAGTGGAAAGTGACAAAATGGGAAGAGTAGTGGAAGACTGTTGGAATAATGTTAGTTAATATATAATAAGAGCCTGTATAAAGAAAATGATCTTACTAGACAGACTGAAGTAATGTATTTGAAAGATAATTATAAATTTACACAATAAGTCAAAACTGTCTAGCAGTTTAGGCAATCAATGTAATTGTATGTTCTATCTCTGCAGATATAGAAATAAAGAGAAAGAGAAATTCCTCTAATTTTTCTGTAATGTTTTGTTTAAATTTATTAATTTTACAGAACTAAGGTTATTCATACCTGATTCTAAATTAAGAAATAAAATTATAACTAATCCTAAGACTGAATAGATATTCCTTTAGTCAGTTTGGATAATAATTTTCCACTTATGGTAGACGAAATCTCCAGGAACTAAGGATGCTGCAGTGAAAAAGTTATAACTTAAAAAAAAAAATAAAAAAAAAAAAAAAAAAAAAAAAAGAAAAAGTTATAACTTTTGTCTCCTTTTTATCTTTTTCCCGAATCTCATTAAATAGTAAAAGCTGGCACTGTGTCTATTACACTAAAGTGCCTTGCATTTCAAATGAATCAATTAAGCCAGGACCTGTGGGGTTTTTTTTTAATGCCATTTGTCATGAAAGAGCTTTAGACTATATGTATCTATTTATGATGGTTTCTGTTTCACAATAAATCATAGAAGGGATTTGAATGGGGGCTCAAGCTTCTGTCACCTGATACTGGAAAGATGAAGGCTCACAATGACACCACCCATAGAAGGGTTACTTCAGACTCCCTACCTCAGCTTCAATAAGAAAAATCACAAGATTTAGTTGCACTTATGTCTCATTATCTGTGTGCTGCAGGTTGAGAATAATTGCTGAATAAATTAGCATCAGATCAGAGAGCATGAAATTAAGGACACAAATAAAGTGAGTTGCAACATGGTAAATTAAAAACAAGTTGAAGACTTCCTAAGTTGAACATCAAGAGCCAAATTTATAAAGGAGAAATATTGTTTCAATAAATGTATAGAATAAACGTATAGAATAAATTAAACATACAGAATAAGAAGTAAAAGCAAATAAATATTGTAAGTATTTACATTTTTCTTTACATATATGTGTAACCTCATGGTGAGTAGCAACATCCAGCAGAACATTTGATTAAGAGATAGAAATTTAAAACTGCCTTTCTAACCACAGTAACATTTTTTTAGAATAGAGTTCATAGAATCTAGATATGATCATTTGTTGATATTGAAACTAGCTCCTAAAAGTGCTATACAATATATGAGAAACTTGTTTGTATTATTACAAGAAGTTGTCTTAATTTATCTCAGTCAGGACCCAGTCAAATAAACAAGTTTTGTAATAAAGATCTGTAAAGGCCGGGCGCGGTGGCTCAAGCCTGTAATCCCAGCACTTTGGGAGGCTGAGACGGGCGGATCACGAGGTCAGGAGATCGAGACCATCCTGGCTGACACGGTGAAACCCCCGTCTCTACTAAAAAATACAAAAAACTAGCCGGGCGAGGTCGCGGGCGCCTGTAGTCCCAGCTACTCGGGAGGCTGAGGCAGGAGAATGGCGTAAACCCGGGAGGGAGAGCTTGCAGTGAGCTGAGATCCGGCCACTGCACTCCAGCCTGGGCGACAGAGCCAGACTCCGTCTCAAAAAAATAAATAAATAAATAAATAAATAAAAATAAATAAATAAAGATCTGTAAAATACCATATGTTTATGTAAATATTTAGGATACGATCTTTGTCTTCAAGGAACATACATTTTTTAGCTAGAGAGCTGAAACATATAAGCAACAGAGACAAAAAAAAAAAGTAAGATTTAAATAACACTTTTGAACCAAATGAAGAAACATTATAGACTTGCAAAAATTATCATGTATGCAGAGTGTTCAAAAGAAGAAATTACTTCAGGGCAAAGTGGAAGGGATTATGTCACAGAGCTGGAAGACTTTGAGTAAATTTTCAATGAACTTGAGAAAGTAGTGAACATGAGGGTGTAAATTTCAGAGAAAGAGGCAATGAAGGCAGGGCAAAATATGAGGTAGTTTAAAATGGACTAAGCATAAAATGGATATGGAGAAGTTCAGAGCATAGGAAGAGAGATAAGTGGAGAAGTAGTAACTATGTACTAAATACATACTTACTTTGTGCCTTGCCCATTCTAAACTTCATCCATATTAATTCGTGTCATCTTCACAATAATGCTACAAGATATTCTCACCCCATAGTATTAATGTGGAAACTAAGGTTCCAAATGTTTATGATGTGCAAAACCACATAAATGTTTATATTAGAATTAAAATTCAAATCGCGTCACTAGATGCAAAGACCATGTTCTTGACTATTATGCAACCTGGTCTTCCATGATAATAACAGTAATCTGGCATTGTTCTAAATATTACATCTTAATTCATTATGAAGGGTAGATTGGCTGCCTATGGAGTTTGCATTCACCCTGGGGTAATGGGACGTGATAGTGAGAGTTTATTTTCAGAAAGTTAAATTTGTCAGCCATGTGAATGAGGCAACGAAGATGGAAATTAGCAAATATTTGCTTACTATTATTACTGGTACCATCATTAAGAACTATGTTTTATATTAGATAATACCATTTCTACATAGCAAATAATTTTACTTAATCTCTGTTGTTATGATTCTTGCTTCTACAGAATCGCCACTTGCTATCGCAGATGTTCTTTCGAAGTCCTTCCCCTCAGATAGAATATAGCCACATTCAAATTCTAATTTAATTTTATTGCATCTGTGACCATATTTTTATATTATATTCTTATTTCACATATTTACACACATCCATTAAAGAATATCTTCGTTATTAAATATTTTTGTTTTATTCCATTTAAAAAAATGTGCTGTTTCCTCTGACTGCCTCTCTCTTGATCCTGCCTCCTGCCTTTCTTTAGCACTTTTACACTTTTCTGATAAGACCTCAGGATTGCCTTCTTGCTCCAGAAATGCCCTGTCTGGGTTTCCGTCAAGTAAAGAATAATGTGTGGGTATATACTCAACTGGAGGAAGAAAATCCAAGATTTGAAGAAACCCACATCTGTAGGTTATTTTATTCTTTTCCTGCATTCCTCTCTGAGCATGCTTCCTGGAGATGTGTACCTCTTTAAGATATGGATTTTGGTGAGTGATGTGTAGGGTGTCAGGAATAAAGGAAGGAATCAGAACACACAGGAATGGTAAAGAAATAATGAATACAAAGAAAACGAAGGCCAATGTATGTGCCACAAAAATACATTGAAATGATTTAAAATCCTTGTACTGCAAGGCTCACCACACGAACACGTTTACAAAACATTAACACAAATTAAAAGAGATGTAAAATTCTTGATATTTTTGAGAAAAAACAACAACAACAACAACTAGATTTGCTTTCACAAAAAAAAAAAAAAATTCGTTAGAAGGAGCTTCCCTGTCTTCTGTGGTTGTTGGTTTCGCTAGAACTATTAACATATCTTTTAAAAAAAGAATAAACAAAATGAACCTGACTATAAAGAACTGCTTAAAAGGTGGCATTATTATGATTATAGCAATCCTATTGAATGTTAAACTTCAATGCCTTAATCAAAACTTTGAAGTTACTATTTCATTAGGATAAAAAGTAAAAGAGCCAACAGTTTAAAAAAAAAAAAAAAAGTTGATATATTTACTGCTTCTTTTATCTGGATACATTTTTGTCTGGCATTGAATTCATAGCAAATGAGTTAAAATATATATTTTAAAAGATAGATGAAAATTCAAGTTCATTGAAGATTAGCTTTAACAAAAATCTAAAATACATGATAAACATTTATATTAGAAAATTAATATATTACAATGTTGGTTTCTCTTTACCCTAAAATTAATAATGATCTAAAGAGATATTGATGATATGCACACACATGTATAATTTGCCATCATACTTACTTTTGGTCACCACACCTTCTAAATGGATGATATTAGGATGATCAAACTGTCCCATGATACTTGCTTCACCTAGGAAATCTCTGCGTTGCTTTTCAGTGTAACCTACTTTAAGGGTTTTGATAGCCACAGGTAATTCTCTTTTTCCTGGTAGTTTCAAACGTCCACTACAAACTTCACCAAATTCACCTTGTGATAAAGATGAAAAAAATGCAAAAACACATTTGAAATTCTTAGTCCATTAATACTTGAATGCCCTCCTAGACTCCTAAGGCTTAGACGAAAAAATGAAAATCAAACAAACAAACAAACGAAAAACAGTCAGAAAAAGGTAGTCTACACTAAGCTATTGATAGTAATGAAAATAAATAGTACATTGGAGCAAACCATAACAGATGATCTTAAAACACTTTAGGGACTATTAGCTTCCTCCATCTCACCTACAAAAACCTTTAAAAAAAAAAAAAGCTACAATGAAATTAAAAGCAGCTAACTAAAAATCACTTTTTCTTCTTTTTCTGTCTACTGTAGTAGTAATAAGAAGAGAAAAGTCAACCAGGTTATAGCTAGAAAAAAAGGAAACAATTTTAAGACAGATATAAACTGAATTACATACATACTTTTGGGTATTACAAATTCTCTCTCTCTGTCTCTCTCTCTCTCTATATATAATATACATATGTATATTATATATAATATATATGTATATTATATATAAAATATATATTATATATAATATATGTATATTATATATATAATATATGTATATTATATATAAAATATATATGTATATTATATATATATAAAATAGTGAAACATCTATTTAAATTTTTTTTTGCTGTTTTTAAATTTTATAAACCAGATATTTGCTGGTTTAAGCATGAGTTACACAGAACGTTGTATTAAAATGTGATCAATTACATATCACTTTGAATGCAAGCCAATTACAAAAGATTAAAAACATTCTCTGTTAGATCAGGACACTGATATATTACATTCTAGAATACAAACAAAAGTTAAAAGTCAAAGTGAAACACATTGTTGTACCTGCTCCAATAACTCTCTCAATGGTGATACATGATGCTTCTATCTCCTTGGCAAATTCATGGACAGCTTGATTGGGATCCTCATAGGTATGTGGATCAATATAAGTTCTTACTCCTGGCAGTTTAACTGTAAAAGTAAATCGGCATTAAAATAGAAGTAATTGTGATGGATGAGCAAAATTATGAACTTTATTAACATGCAAGTATGACTTAAATCCCTAATTCCTAGAAGTAGCCAAACTGCAAGGACCAGCACTCTCCTGAGTTACAGTTAGTTGTACAACTATATCAGTTTTATAATTTTAGAAATCTGTTTGCAGACACAAGAAATGCAAAAGTGATGACATATCTAAGAAAACACACCTCTCAATGATAATACTTAGAAAGTCTCTGAGGCAAATTAAGACAATGTTATTCACTGAACTAGACAATACAATACAAGTGCTTAATTTGCTGGTTTATTTTTCTATATTTCGTATGGATTATATTCAATATAATCACATTATTATTAATTTTAATTTTATACAAAATGATTTCAAGTAACTTTTCTGGTGGTATGGTACAAAAAGGCTGACATATAGGTCAAAAGAAAGTATTCTGCTTCTCACTGTATTTCTGTCACTGTATGACATTAGACAAGACTTATGCTCTATGAGTTCCAGTTTTATCACCTTTAACGGTTGCTAATATCACCTCATCAAGATTTTTGGAAATAAATAATATTAAATAAGATAGGATTAGGAGATGAACTCAATGCTTTGCAGCATGAGTTATAGCTTTAATGATTTTGACATTTAAGATGGCAGAGAGGAAAAAAATATATATATTTGTCACTCACTTGGCAAATCAACTCACATTGCACCATTTAAGGAAAAATAATAAAACATCAAAATTCAACTTATTTAGATTAATTGTTAAAACTCTTTATTAAAACATGATTTTCTGCATTATTTTTTAAAACATGGTCTTTTTAAGTCATTTGAACCAAGATTGCTGCCACAGGATCTGTTCAGGTAAATTCCCACTAAAATGCTAGAAGAAGAAGAAAAAAAAAACCTGAGAAATTTTATTTATTTAACCTGGTGATGTTACTTAATGATAGATTTCTACTCATTGTGTTGCTAGGAATTAGAATAGGCCAGAAAATTTTATTTGAAATATAATGGCTCTTTATATTAAGCAAAAAGTTTTTATTTTGATTATAATGAAAGTATTATTTAAATAATTGAATAAAGCATTCAGCTATTGCCTAAAGCATGCCAGAAATACCCAAGTCCATATTCTTTACAGGAATGTAACAAATAGAACACTTATTAAAAAAACAAAACAAAACACTATTTTGGTCAGTTATTATAAATCTTCTAGCCTGAAAAGAAACTTAAATAACAATAAAGTGTCCCTTATTTTATTCTGTTTTTATTTTTCACAATTTGCTTACTGTGCCCATTATGAAAATGCATCTTTTCCTCTTCTGGATCTTGTTTTGCTTTGCTGTAGCCACACCGCCTGGAACAAAGTAAGCTACAATTAGCCACATCTGAAAGTGGTGAATCAATCACATCAAGCCCAGAAGCATGAAGCGCAATTGAAATTATTGCAACCCTAAACTGATTTTCATACTAGTAGTTTGGATGAGACCTATATCCCTAGCCAGTGTTCCTCACTAAGAAAATAATCTTGCGTAGATTTCACTGAGAAGCCTGAAGCCATTCAAACCTGTTTTTAAACTTCCCTTCACCAAATACTATATACTAGCCATTGTTGTTCTCTTTTCCTCTTTTACTTTATTTTATTTTTATTTTTTGGCAGTTCAAAGGCCACTGCCTCTTTCTGAATGAACTGCCCAAAAAATAATAGTTTCTTGCCTTCATCACCCTGCACAATAGGGTTTTGATTTTTGTTTTTCTCTCTACTGTTTTGGAATCCTCAGTTGCTCCACTGACTATTTTCTGCTCACATCCACCCAGAAAACTATGAAACTCACCACAACTTGCAAAGCCTCTCAGCTTCACTTTTCAAACCTTTATCTCTCTTTGTTTTCTCAATTATCCACAAATTTTCAAGCCTTTGCAAATTTCTCTTACTACTGGAAAAAAAAAAAATCTGTCTTCCTAAGATTCATAAATGACATCTTAACTTCTAAATACAATCTTGGTTTTTCATTATTCCTGATGGATTGAAATCCCTAACTACTTTTCTGATTCTTTTCGCTCATCTCTACATTGATGGATGGACATTTTCATAGGCCCTCCATGTGAACATCTCTGGTTCTCTCCTTTCAATCCATCTATTTCTATCAATTTAATTAATACCTCTATCTCACTGGTTTAATTTCTTTTGAGAGTTATATTTTTATTTCTGGTAGATTTATTTTATAGGGGTATCCCATAAACAATCAAACTCAATGGACCTGAAAATGAAATCAGTGTATTTTTCTTTACTTCTTTCAACAATAGTCTGCCTTCTTTTCCTGTTAATAACACTATGGCCTTGGTCCCTTAAAAGCAAAGACTTATTCTTGTGTTCTTCATAACAACTTAGTGCCAAATCCCAGGAACTACGATTCATCTCTTTCTTTTCATTAGCTCTAACATTTCCTCAGTTAAGTCCCTAATATTTTTCCTCCGCATTCCTATGAGTGCCTTCAAAATGATGCTCCTCCACTCTATAGCTCCTTTCCTAAACTATACTAGACATGGCTATAGCCAAATTACAGTATATAAGATGCCTTTCTATTGCATTAGCTATCTACTGCAAAATATTTAATGAAATAATAAGATAAAGATTCCTAAATGTAGCCCTAACATACACTTCCGGAATCAACTCCAACTTTTCATCTTCACTTGTACTAAACTTTCTCTTGAAATCTCCAGGATATTTCTCCATGCTTCCATACGTTTGCACATATTGGTTCCTTCACTGAGGATTTTCTTCGTAACAATTTCCAACTGTCAAAGTTCAGTTCCATTTTTTCCTTCTTCACATTTTTCTCGATACTCAAACTTAATGTAGTATTTTCCCTTTGGAGCACAATAGCTTTCTCTACCCTGTCTTGTGATTTCCAGTCTATGCTGCAGCATAGTCATTTGAGTATCCTTGTTGGTTTCCTTACTACTTTTTAGCTTCTTGAATGGCAATAAATTTTATTCATCTGTAAATTCATGCAGTGACCTGGCACCTGACTCAGAGTTGGCACTAAAAATATTTGTCACATTGATGAATGAATAAATGAACGAGAGAATGATATTTTGATTATGTCTACACAATGACAGGTGTTTGGAGAGGGAATGTGTTGAATGAACACTGAATTGATGATTAAGCGTACAACATTAATCAACTGGCTAAAATGAAAATATTTAAATTATTTTTAGTGAAACTCTAAAGAAGTGATTTTACTATTCATAAGCTCCCAGCACAACATTCAGTTTACTAAAAACAAAATTTCCGTTGATTTACGCATTAAGAAAAGACAGCCAAATGACAGACTGATAAAATATTTTCGTTACAAAATTGGTTGAGAACTACTGTGTGACATATATGAAGTGTCTATTACACATGCACTAACAGAGACTGTCCTTTGATTACATACTCTAGGATATACTTAAAATATATGTATATTTTGATAATAAGGGAATATATTTTGTCATTTTACAATGTGTAACGACATATATATTACAAAAATGGTCAACACAATCCATCTTTTGTCATTTTTGGAAAAAAATACAGTTATCTGGCCGGGTGTGGTGGCTCACGCTAGTAATCTCAGCACTGTGGGAGGCTGAGGTGGGCAGATCACGAGGTCAGGAGTTCGAGACCAGCCTGGCCAACATAGTGAAACCCAGTATCTACTAAAAATACAAAAATTAGCTAGGCATGGTGGCAGGCACCTGTAATCCCAGTTGCTTGGAAGATTGAGGCAGAAGAATCGCTTGAACCCAGGAGCCGGAGGTTACAGTGAGCCAAGATCTTGCCACAGCACTCCAGCCTGGGCCACAAAGCTAGACTTCATCTCAAAAAAAAAAAAAAAAAAAAAGGAAAGAAAAGAAAAGATACAGTTATCTTTCTCATATTAAAAAAGCTGGCAATTTATTAGTAAAGTAACACTAGTAAATTTTCAGTAAACTTGAAGTAATATTCTTAACACATATAATGTTCTTGGGTGAGGAAAAATACACAACAGGGATCACGAGGCTTCAAATTTTATTCATAACACTTAAATACATTTGTCTTTCCAGGGTCCTTAAGACATCTTAAATCTCCTCACTAAAATGAAGAGGAGGGAAGAAACAAATACATTAAACCACACTGAAATTATATTTGGTCTATACAAGCTAAGTTTTAAGTTATTTTAATACATTGTTCATAATTTTGCTAGATATAAAATTATTCTTTTAGCCTTTAATATATGTGCCTCTAGAGAAAACAGTTATTAATGTTTTCTTTTTAATAACATTCTAAATACAATTGTGCAAAATTATCCAGAGATTTGTGTTATTTAAATAATACTGACAATAACAACTTTGTTAGACGAACTCTACAGAGACCTAAAAGCTATACATGTTCTTACAGTTTACGTTAGAAAACAAATATCTATTAATCCACCTTCAACTCTCCCACCTTCAAAAAAATAAATGATAAGCTTTCAAAATTGTATCCTCAAGTAGCCTTTATCATTAAATAAACCTCATGGATATTTATACTGCATAAAAATTCCTGGTATGAAAATGGAAATAAAACTTTGGATCTCATAACAAAATGACTTGAGAATACTTTGGTGAGGAGCAGTTAACATTGCATTACCTAGGGTGAGAGTCAGCAGCGCAATTGAAAGGAGTTATGTTTGACTATGGGCATCTCTGGAGCTCTATAACATATACGGCTGCATATCGCATTAACATGTAAAATTAAGTTCTGGAATCCCCCGAAGCATCATTAAAACAAGCCTCAACAAGAAACAGCAAGTAAAAGTGCAGCTGGCAGAGACTGGTACTCAGGCAGCAGTTCAGTCTCACTGAAAAAGCGTTTCAGGAAGCGTATTCATTCAGTATCATGTTCTGTACCTGCTCCAGATGCATAATTTTAACCAATCAGAAAACAGTCAATAAATATGTCATTCTGTATGTAAATTGTACCTCCTCCTTTCTGGAAATGATGTCTTTTTTTCTGAATGGAAAAGAAACATTTTTTTTTAAATTTTGCTTTTATCACAATTTTAATGTGAGCTTTGAAATTATTATACTAAAAACATCTGCAGTGTCTGTATTTAAAGGAATCACATCCTCTAATCATTTATACGCATGTCCTTTTAGAAAACAATGTGCTTTTGCTCTTTAGTAATAGAGATGGGCAGGAGAAATTATTCATAGGCATAACTCATACTCATATGCATTAATTAATATTTATTTAAATGTCCTAGAGAGATATAAATATAGCAATGGCCTTATCATTTATTTAGAAATCAATCCATTTTCTCCCATGCTTTTTCTAAGGATTTGGATAATGCATTTTTGATACTCTTAATGCTGATCTTAAAAATTTGGCTGCAGTTATAATATCTACATTTAGATATTTAAGATTTCTGTAATATATGAAAAAAAAATTGTGTAGAGATGGACAGCCAATGAATAACTTAGTTTCTGAGTACAAATTTGGGACTTGATAATGAATTTGGGATATGAATGTCAAGAATTTCAGAGTACCAAGTAATGTACACAAGCAGTACTTTATAAATGGCACTCTTGTGACCAATGAGGAAAGGATAAGTGAACAGAATAGAAAACAGAGTGGAAATCCTTGCAAAACAATAGCCTCCATACTATCAGATCTTTCTATTGCTTTAGCCTACAGAAATATGCTCTGAATAATTTTTTTCACCTTAATCTAAATAAAGTAGAGCGGGATACAATAGGGGAAGAAGTGGTTTTGCGTTTTATTTATTTAAAAGAGTAAGCATATGCAGTGTCTAGCTCAGAAACTGATACTCCTGTATTGTTCCTCTGTTTTCCAGATTGATTAAGAGATGCTTTTCCTATAAACTGAAGCAAAAATATTCAAAAAGCAACAAATTACAGTGAACAATAACATCTATATGAGATGAGAAAAAATTAAAACTCTTAATTGAGCCTCGTTTAAAGTCATATTTCTTCATATATGCACACTCCTGTATTCTGACATAACAAGGACCTCAACCATTGCATAATGTTGTATATAAATGACAGTATATAGAGAATTTCACTGCTGGAAACTTGAAAGGAATAATACTGGTTTTTAGAAAATACTTTGAATTTTTCACTTTGGGATTTTTTTCCAATTAGTCAAAGGTTTATTTAAAGTCAGCTAACTTATCCACATAAAATACATAAACATATGAACATTAAATTATTAATGTATCTAATAAAAACTGGACATGGATTAAATTTTGTTTTATGAGCCAGTATTCTTCAATAGGAATGCAAATGAATATGTACTGAAATGGGGCATTGGACATTTAGGCAGTCCTGCTAGTCCTGTGAGTCATTTATATTTTCCTCATTTATACTACTAGAATATTGACATTTTGAGTTCTTCATAGATAGATTTAAGTCAGACAAAAAGTGCAGCTAATCTATTTTTATTTACTAAATATTTTCAGATATACTGATTAAAAGGAATTTATTTATTTAGAAAAACATACTTCATTGGATATGGGAATGATGTAAAATTATACTACACAAAATGAGAAAACAATTTTCTGAGTTCTTATCTCACATTTGATCAAGAGTACTAACAGCCCTATGATTAATGCCATGTGAGAAGCTAAATTATATCTTACTTGATGCTTTATATATCACTTTGTATCTTCATATTATATAAAACAAAGAATTTTAAAACTCTTAGAATAAATCTCCTAAAATATTATACACATGAAATTGTAAGTCTCTCAATAAATTATTCAAATTCTTTTAAAATTAGCTATAACAGGAAAATCTGAACAATTTCAAATTCTTCAAAATATGCAAAGATAAATTAAAGACTATTCTCTATGTTGAATTCAGTTGTAATTGACAGAATTTTGATATAACACTATCTATGACAATTAAATCTCTCTGTTTTTAAAAAGTTTTATTCTTATTCTAGAGTACATAACTTCCTATTAATTTTTAACTGTTTCATAGATGCCACTATCGGATTTCTCAATCTGAGAAGGTCCGTTTAATATCTCCTGTAGTCTGAAGTTTCACAGTTATTTTTAAAAATGGATAGTTTGGAGCAGTTCGTGATTGTATTTTGCTTAGCAGGCCTTCAACTGAAATTTAATATACTCTATATACATGTCAAACAACACTCCCATCTGCCTACCACAAAGAACTTTAAATTGAGCTCTAGAATTATTACAAAGGGATGGTTTTCTTCTTTATGCCACTTTCATGCTATATAAAAGGGAAGAGTACTTCCACACTCCCCCCGGCAGATATCTTATAAAGATGAATAAAATAATTAATGTAAAGTATGTATGAAAATAAAAATTTTCTCATTTCACATTTCAAGAAACAGAGTTAATATAGAGAAAGAAAAATGTATTGAAAAATTAGGATAATAGTTAATGTTTCAAAGACGTCATGATCATTTGGCCAGAGAAATTTGTTTTGTTTGGATTTTGTTTTTAATCTCTTCATTGTATGTCTGAATTCTGAGATATACTAGAGTTCAATTATTATGTCTCTGATTTAAAATACTTTTAAAATTATAAAAGGTATTTAAAAAGTGAAGCTTATTATCTACAGATCACATAATAGGTAAATAAATAAAACAAGAATTTAATATCTCTATTTTCAAAATAGTGACTGCTTTTCTCTTGCCACTTAAATCCCTCAAAGGATGTAGTAAATAATATGAAAACACTGAAAAGCGTGAAACCTAATGAATGAAGAAAATAATTTGACTCATTTGAATTTTAAAAATGCAAGAAATGGCTACTTTGGGACTATGGGATATTTTAGATGGATTTATAATAAATATTATGCTATAAATATACATTGGTTTCTGTAAGTACAAACACAGATGAATATTCAGGGATAAGGGGTAACATTAGAAAGTAGAGACATTACTACATTAAAACCATCAATTCAAAACTGGTTGTTTGTAAAAATAGATTTTTTTTTTTTTTTGAGACGTAAAACCATGATTAGAAAGTTGAGCTGGTTGAGATGACAATAAAGGCCACGGCAACTTAAACAATACCTTTGCTAAAAATGTGGGAAGCTTTGGGGATATGGTGCTTAAACTTTAGGCATCTGAGTTTCATTCAGAAATAGTAGAGAAATAACTTTTATCATTGGGTAGATTTCAGTTAAAGCAGGGAGAACGTTTGGAATGTACATTATGTTTATGAATGTCACAACAAAGCAATCAGGCAACTATACTGATGCAAATAATTTGAGATAAAAGGATTTAAAAAGGCAACATGTAATTACAAATATCATCTTATAAATGGCACATCATGTATTTTTTAAATGATGGATGTGGTTTCCTGGTGGGAAATTTGATAGATTAAAAATCAGAATCTCAGAGCCTTGCGAAAGTGTCAACACATTGGAATTCCTGAGCCAAGAATCTAGATGAATAGTTTTGAAACAATGTTCTTTGGAACCCTAAATTTCCACAAGTTATCTCAGGGTATTTCTAAGAATCAATGCATTTACAATGGACAGTTTTAATGTATATGTATCATATTACATTAAGATAAAAACTAACCACATATGGATTCATGAGTGATCTTTCAAGACACGAAAAACAATGGAATTCTAAGATTTAAAAGTCTACAAATTTCTGTTCTATAACTGCAAATGTGTCTGTTCACAAATGATGATGATAGAATTTTGAAAATGAATGACGTGGTTATTGGAAATGCTGGCATGATGACACATGCAAAATTAGGTGACAGGATTTCAGATTTCTTAGTATTTTACTGACTCTCCTAGATAAGTGGTTCTTCTCAGCTCTTAATTTTTATTATATAAGGTTGTTTTCTTCCTAGTGCTTTAATTTAAACAAATACCATCCTTAACAGAAAATTTGTAGTAACATGAAATTACAAAATGAAACTTCACAAAATATAGCAATAAAGCATTTTTAGTTCTGATTCCTACCCAGTAAAAAATTAGACAAATTTTTTATTGTTTACATAAGCTCAGTTAAAGTTTGTTTCTTTGGCTTTAATTTGTTTTATTTTACCAAGAATATATTTTTTAATATTTCCAGCTTTTCCAGGAGTCTTTCCATGAAGACTGGTAGCATTTTACTGAGTGCCTAAATACATATGTGGCTAAATCTTTATTTTTTTTCACAAACACACCCACAGGCAAATACACATGCACATATACAAACAAACTCATTGCTTTCACAATTTCTAACATTATTGGAAGAAAGATATTGTCATCTTCAGTTTACTGATGTGTTTTTTTTTTTTTTTAAATAAGAGTTCTGCCTTCCTATTTTCTTTCTTTTCTTCTATTCATTTTATAAACCACCTGAAGCCAACAATACACTAGAAAAAGATACTATCTTTTTAAATCAAGAATTTCAATCTGGCTAAAGCTAGCCTTTTCTAATGCTTTCAAAGCCACAGACTCATAAATGTTCACACTTCCACTGAAATATTTTTGAGATGTAGTTCAAGGTCAGGCATAAATATCAATGTTCTTTTCTAAGTTGTAAATTATGCTTATTCTGCTTCAGAGATGATTTATCTATGTTAACAACTATAATTGACACTAAAGTGGAATAGACAATTCAATGACCATTTTTAGTTTTTCATAGCACAAAAACACACCACACCCACCCACCCACCCACACACACACACACATTAAAACCAGACTTTATACTACAGCTTTTGCCAGATTTTAGTTTGTATTTAGTTTGACACTGAAGCCCCATGCTCATAAGAATTTCCTGTGTAAGTTATTTGAAACAAATCTTTACCTTCATATTAAACTTTAAAACTTTCTCCAAATTCAAAAATTTTTAAAAATTGATAAACATATTTCCAAATTACAACATTCTATGTTCGTTCACTCTCTCGTTCTCAGATCATTGGCATTCATTCCACTTCTCACATTTGCACATCTGTATACCCTCATTCACACACAATTTTTCAAGCAACAAATATTACTTTATACCTAGAGAATATATCTAACAATTTTAAAAGCCCCTAGGAAACTCTATAGCTTTCTAATATGCATTAGAAAGCATATTCCTTGGCAAATTCTGACTACAAATGACAACTGGGTACAATAGTGCAAGGATTTAGGCTATTTAGTCTAGAAAGAAATTATCTGGAGTATTTCACTTTTCACAAAGTAGCTCCCATTGTGTAGGAGTTCCAATGCATCTGTGAATAGTCATAACCCCCAGATGTATATTTAGGATTTGTACTTATAAATAATTAAGAGTATGCCATTTGGACACTGATTGAAAAATGTGCATATTTTCTACTTCACTGGTATCAAAGTGAGAATATCACTTCTAATATCTGTAATAATTCAGCTTAATAAAATTAGGTAAACCGTTTGAAATTACATGTGGCTTTGTTTTCCAGTGCCACATGTATTCACAACGATATGACAATAGAAGATCAAAGTTATACTGTGGTCATTCCACGGTTTTGGGAGACAGAAAAGGTGATTTTGCCTTGACAGAAGTAGCATTCTACTTTCATGTGTGACATGGTTTTTACTTAATGGAACAACGAAAACGGTGGCATGTTAAATGTGGAACATATAACTGTAATCTCACAACTCCCTAGTTTAAATCAGGACCACAGTAAAAGCCTCAGAAGAGACGTATGAATGCTTGACATAGGGATGATGTGCCATATGTATAATATTTATTTGAAATAATCCATTGTGAAATCACTTGTTAGGATTCAATTTGGGGAGCCAGCTTTATTCTACTCAAATGTACACAAATGGAGAAAGAAAAGAAATGCCGACGGTAATACATATAGGTGGACATCACATAGGAGTGAAGGTGGGAGGGAACACTAACCATATTAGGCTTGGATGGGCAACAGCGCACAGGGAAGAAGCCCTCCCACAGCCACATTCGCAGCAACTGAAAAGCAAACAAGAGAGCCCAAGATAAGGAAAAGATCCCACTCCCTCAAATATAGCATAAAGACACTATGAATTTACTCAGGTGTCTGCTTTCCTTTTCAAAATAAAAAATCTCTAAATGCATACAATTAATTTTTTTCCACAGTGCCTTTCAAATTAAGAAGTGTTTTATGGATTTAAGAAATATAGAGTTGTAGTAAATTGTTATTTTTATTTTGCTTAAAGTGGTTATCAGTAAGAAATGTCATGAGCCAATATATTTGAATTAATTGTATGCAATTAATATAGACATAAATAAAGATGTAAGCCCATTTTAATATATCTCTCCTCAGAAATTCCCTCAAAATTTACATCAGAAGAAATCCTAAATAGCCCTTTAAATACATGTTTTGCACATAGCCTACAAACTTGGAAAGAGTATAAAGACTTTCTTGTGTGACCCACTGATTTCTTATGCTTGTGGTATTACTTGTCATAGCCTATTGAAAATGTTAGGCATATATAACTTCCCAAATCATTTACTTAGGCCTACCAATTTAATTTTACATTTCCAGATTAAAAAATTGTATTTCCAAATATATATTTCCAGAGCACTTGCTATATAAAAAAGCAAACTATACAGAATACACGCATTTTTCCAGATATTGCAACACTCAAGATTCTTGTAATTTTTCTACATATTCATAGTAATAAATCCAGGAAATACAAAGTAAACTATTTTATAAAATGCACTTTATTGACAGAAAACATGTAAACTGATGGCAGAATAAAAGACATAAGTTACTTAGTGCTTCAATGCATTCATTTCTAGGTATTTTTAAACGAATAGCATTTACAGTGATCTCAACAGAACTATAATGTGAGCTCAGTAACGATATAATATACCAGCATGTCTAGGCTTTCATTTAAAATCTGTCTGTTTTGAACTTTCATTTCTAGAAGTGTATCTACTCTATTTTATATCAAAAAGAATAAACAAAACATAAATTTCAGTAAGTTTGCAAACACTAATGAAGATAGATGATTATTTCCAAATAAAATTCCAATGGATCTTTTCAAAGAAAAAGTAGACAATTTTAATATATTTTCTTTGTAGCACTGACAATATTTTAACTTGCAGTACTACTAAATGTCTGAGAATTTTACTGTCACTAAAATGAAATTCTGATTAAAAAAATTGCCACATAACATTTATTTCCAATTTGTCTATTTATTAGAATACATTTTAAAGAATATGCCAAATCATTATTTTCACTGTGGAGATACTGAGAGTCAGAGCTACAGTATATCAGAATATTAAAACAATCTAAGAGTAGTTAACACATCTGTAGAGCATTTTGGCAGATCTTGATATACTTCTTTACAGTAACACCTGTTGCATTAATGTCTCCAACAATTACTGCAATTTTATATAAGTTAACTTTCCTACCACTCCTGCCTCGTTGCAGCACTCAGATTACGGGTTAGCAAACTACAGAGAAAGGGCCAAATCCAGTTTACTACTTGTTTTTGCAAATACAGTTTTCTTGGAACACTCACTGCTTGTTGTTTA
This sequence comes from Papio anubis, assembly GCF_008728515.1. NCBI lineage: Eukaryota > Metazoa > Chordata > Mammalia > Primates > Cercopithecidae > Papio > Papio anubis. Next base: position 109,678,453 of record NC_044978.1, read on the forward strand.
TGGCTTCTTTAGTGCTGCTGTGGCAGAGTTGAGGAGTTGGGGCAGAGAATGTATGGCTTACAAAACCTAAATCTAATATCTGGCCCTTTAAAAACTGTTTGCCCTCCTTTGTTAGACTGCTAGTTTTCGGAGATGGGAATGACTGCTCTTGCTTGTTTTCTTTTTTTTTTTTTCTTCATGGTTTAAACACAATGAATGACACTCCTAAGCAGTCAATGTTTTACCATAATTGGCATTAACTAATAATAAAATTATCTCAATTTACTGATACCTACTAAAATAGAAAGCCTGCATATATGAGTTCATTTCAAACAGCAGTTTCAACTCAACAAAAAATGTGCAATTATTGGTTGTTAACAAATGTATCCAATTGTTTGTTAATGAGAAAAAAATGATGCCATTTCCTAATAAAATACAAATATCCTTCTAGTTGAAAGTGTGCACAGTTTATAAATTCATATAGAATTGCGCATGGGAAAACAATAACTGCATCGTGATTGGCTATTATCTAACAGAATTTGTCTAACTCTTGGTAAGTGAACTGTGTCAAGAAACACATAAACAATTCTAAAAATAACAACATTTTATAAAGTTATCTTAATTTAAAAATAAGCTTTGTGTCATGCACATACACATACATACACTCACACGGAATTCACTATAACACCAAATCCAATAATTTAAATCAACTCACATATCATTAGAATTCTACTTTATAATTTCAATAAAATGTGATTTAAAAAACCTAGAACCATATAAAATTAAATATTTATACTTTTATTATATTTGCTTTAAGGTGGCATAAAAATTGCTTTAGATAATTTGGTAAACCTTCCTTATTTGGGTTGACAGCTATAAAATAGTGACAAATATATGTATTTTTTCTCAGAGGTTTTGTAAAAATAAAGTGAGAGAATATATATATTTTACTTTGATCAGTGTCTGGCATATCAAATATTTTGGAGGAAAAGTGTTAGCTATTACTCTTAATGTTATCATAATCAATGTGACAGAATAGATTCTCATTATCTCAGAATAATTTATATTTTTCATAATTGATATGACATTATTAGACTAAATATTTTTATCCATAATAGAACTAAATAAAAATTACATTCAGATTAACTAATATAAATACATAATGGCCAATGTAATTTTAAAAAATCATTTCCACAAAATATGTTTTCTAAGGATTTGATGATTATATAATACTGCTCATTAATATGTTATTAACAAAACTAAAGCTAAAGTTACTTTTCTATGAACATCAGAAGTTTGATAATGACCCCCTAATAACCTTTTAAAATAATTTCTGAAGACACTTTCACAGTAATAGCTTGACATCAGGTGGTATAAAAAACATATTTTTCCCTCAGCCAATGAATACTCAGATAAGTACAGGTTAATGCTTACAAGCCTCAGAGATGATTTCAAAATAGAAACCAAAATGTGCTAGAAATAGCAAGGAATCTTATCTGTGAGCTCTGATTCAACATAGTCTATATCTGTATTCCCATCGGTGTTTAGTACCTAGAACTCTGTACATAACTGCATGCAGCTATAACAAGATTGTTTTAATCCAAGTTTAAAATAGCTTAGCTCCCTTTGACTTGTAATAATTAAAAAAAAAAAAAAAAAAAAAAAAAACAAAACTGGTGATCTTTGTTTTAACAAGATATTTCCATTTGTCCTTCATCAGATTAAAATATGATAGCACAATCTTTTCAGACCCAAAGAAGATTCAAATAAAATTACTTTAGCCAGCTCTTACACACAGTTGATCAATACAGGTATGAAGTGTGTCTATGTAAGTAGGATAACCTCCCTCCTATGGAAGCAAGGTGATTATTCCTCTAGGGAAGGAATTATCAAAGATGCTGGAACAGAGAAGCAAGACTGCAGGCTATGGATAAATTATGACTTAAATTATTAAACAAGCGATCATAGAATTGGATAAGAAAAACACTAAGTTGTCAATAGACAAATGAGAAAAAAACAAGAAAAGTAATTTCACAAAAGAAGTACTTGAATTACATATAAAATATTTTTATTTTAGTTGTAACAAAGGAAGAAAGCTAAAGGACTGCACCATTTTCCTATTTTAAATTAAATTAACAACAAGCGATGATATTCAGTGCTAGAGAAAACAGAATGGACCTAGTGTTCTAATGTGCGGCAAGTGACACTGAAAAGTGGCACCAATCCTTTAGAAAACAATACTCTAAACCTGTCAAAGAGTAATAAAATATTCTCATGCTTTGGCCCTATTGTTTCACAAAATAGTTAGATCATGGGGTTTGTAGTCAAACTAGGAGTAGTCTTGAATATATCCATTACTAGATGCATAGCTTTGGATAATCTAATCACTGATGAAATGAGATAATAAAATCTACACCACGTAGGGTTTGAGGTTGATCATATATGTCAAGCTCTCTGTACTGTCTGGAGCTCACAGTCAGCACTTAGAAAGGTTTTAAGTGATATTACTATAAGACAGTATTAGGGCAAAGTGCAAGCTATATTATTATCGTGTACATTATTTGTAATATACATAAGGCTGAGCATAGATTTTAAAGCAACTAAATGATAAAATATTTGTTGGGTAAACCAGAGTATATATGTGAAGTCTATGAGGCAATTAATGTAAATAAGGTATAATATTAAATTTTTAAAAATTAGGTAAAAATCAGTGTGAAGAAAACTAAAATGATGGCATAGGCATATGTCAAACCTGTAAGAGATATTGTGCTGAAATGTTACATTAATTGCATTATAGAAATATTTTTGGTTCACTCTGATTTCATTTTTTAAAGTTGTATTTCAGAATTTCAAAAAAGACTTAAATCTAATTATGATACTTATTGCAATATATTGTCATTAAAGGCCATGAGTTTTTAAATGAGTAAAAAGAATTTAAACACATAACTAATATTAACCAAATAACACTGAATAAATTGTTCACTTGTAATTAACACTAGAATGTTAATTGTTTTATACATTTCTTAAAATATTTCAAGATGCAAAACTGCATGGTACTAAATATGTTTCCACCAAATTTATATGTTGAAGTATTGACCTCAAAAGCAATGATTTTAAGAGGTAGGGCATTTGGAAGTTGATAAGATCATGAGTGCCCAGTCCTCTTGAATGAGGTCAGTTTTCCTATCAAACAGGTTTGAGGGAATTCCCTTGCCCCTTCCCTCCATATGAGGACACAGCAAGAAGGCAACCTTCTGCAAGGTGGTAAGCGAGCCCTCACTAGGAATCAAAGAGGCAAGCACCTTCAACATTAAAAGATCAAGGCCTTAAAAATACTTGGTGACTCAAACTCTACCACATTATTTAAATCCATGTTTTAAATAGAGATTAAATCATATAAATGACTGAGGTGCACCTTAAATAAATGATGCACTTATCATGAATTTCTTTGAAAAATCCCCCAAATTGTACAAATATAAGGGTCTCATGTATCGCCATTCATGCTAAGGAAAAAGTCAAAAACATAAACAAACAAAAACTAATTCACATTAACACTGTAATCAGACACTCTCCTTATTTCTTACTCTAAAATAAACCTATTAGGACCTAGAAATATCAAACTAAATGAACGCAAAAAAAAAAAAAAACTTGAGGTGAGATATATTTAGAAAACACTTCAATTATTTTTTTAAGCTATATTAATAATGACTCTGTGCTTTTACTTCATTTCATTATTCTAATGGGCCAGAGATCATTATAAAACATTAGGTTATTCCTCCATGAATGCCACAGGTAAAGGAACGGATTCAATTAGCAAATGTTATTAAACACGTTAGATACAATTTGCTTATTCCAAAATATATTTGAACTCAAAATAAATTGTATCAAATATTAACCACCTTTCTTAAACTTTTTGCTGCAGTAGAAGATACAGTCATTCTCATTATTAGTAAACATTTACTGAGAATCTATATGCTATTCTTTAAGAGTGAAGAAATTATATAACAACAGCTCTCTATTCATGTGTAATACAGTGGTTCCAAACCTGGCTACAGATTAGAATCAACAAGGAAACTTAAAAACGAAAGCCCAGGCCTTACCTTGAAATAATTAAATCAGAACATCTTGATTGTGGAACTCAAACATCATTTTTTCAAAATCTGTAAGTTGATTCTAAATTTTCTCTAGGTTGAGAAACACTGATCCAAGAGGTACTCAATAAATATGTATTGTATTGAATTGATGTGTATTATAATAGTTCTTTGGGAATTTACTTAATAAAAGGGAAAGACTTGTAATTAGCATATTAATGGCCTGCATGTAAGTAGAAACTTCAAAAGCACCTGGAGGTGTTTAAAAATAATCTGTTCTTTGGTAAGAATGTATATATATATAGAGAGAGAGAATATATAAACATATAATTTATATACACATCATATCTATGTAAATTATGTACAAAATGTATATATAAATAATATGCATATAAAGTATTAAAACATATATATCATATATGATATATATCATTAATGTGTGTTTATATCATATATATGATGTATCGTATATATGATGTATATATCATATATGATGTATCATATATAATATGATGTGTTTATCAAATATACATATAATACACACACACACATTAATCAGGTGGAATTCCATTAAGAAATTTAAACTCAGATGTGGTTTCTTCTTTGCCCTCCCAATTAATATTTCCAATAATTATGAAAGGCCTGGACATGATATTAGTGGCAACAATAACAGGTTAGAAAGAGTTATGTCCACTCCTAAAAACCTTTCCTGTGTTTCTTCAAGAACAAAACCACAATCACCACTGCTACCACCATTATCACTTTCACTGCTACCAGTAAAAACTAAGCAAGAAAAGAAATATTAAGAAATGCTATTTTTATCTTTGGCAAGATTATTATAGGAAAAAAAAAACCAGCATGGAACTATGACTATTGTGGAGTTCCCTCCAATATTTTGGGATGATGGATTTTATTGAGCTCACTGTAGAGTGCATACCCTATTTTAGAAGACTTCAATAATGCCCTGGTCATAATATTTCCCAATCTGAAGAAGTAATGGTATCTTCCTACCAACTTATTATAAATCAGACACTTGGAGATCTCAGACACTTGGACAGATGCAGACACTTGTATGTCTCTTCTAATATTTGTTTAAAAGTAAGAAAAGGGGTGCAGGGAAGTAGGAAGGAAGGTGTGGTTTTAAAAGTTTTGATTGCCTTCTCAGTGATTTATAACATAAAAAATACATATGATATAAATCATGTAAGCCATATTCCCATTTGGAGACACAAATAAACAATATTAAACACTATCATGTTCTGGAAAAATATAATTTTTTACAAAGAAAGTCTTGCACGTGTATGATGTGCATGCGCATGTAAAAATTACCTTCCTTATTTTTCAAAAATCGGTTTGTATACAAGAAAGTTTCTGCCATTAATGAGTCAGGAAGGAATGGAAGACGAGATTGTGCAGGGACACAGGAGAGGCTGTGAAAGGCCAAATGGACTGGGCTAAGGAGTCACAGGAAACCGGACATGCCATATGCACTCATACCTATTTGCCTTTTTCCATCATACTCTCTCAGCCATCTCTGGTAAAATTTATCTTCACCCTCAAGGTGCAGTTCAAATCTACCACTCCTCTAACAATATTTCTGTACTCACTTAAGCAGAGATAATTGTATCTTCTATTCTCACACTGATTTCTTCTCAATTTGTTCCAAATACTTACAATCTATAGCAACTGGTCCAAGAAGTCAAACCATAACCTTTGTAGCAATCAGACCAAATAGTCAGAACTTAATAACTGCAAACTTCCTTAATTTTTGGTCCCTATTTCCAATTTAAGATCAAACAAAGGAAGCCAAATCACCTAGGATGCCCTGATTTTAGGTAGCCAATTCCGGCTTCACTATGCCAGCAACCTCCAAATCTGGGCCTAATCGAAGCCTTCCCTTTTTCCCCATTGTTACATTATCCTGCCTGCCTTTGGGTCTCAACCAAATGCATGTGATGTTGGCTGATCCTCTTCTGTAGTAAGCTGTGAAAAAATACTCTGTGTTTGTTCTCATCTGGGTGATTTCAGCTTATTTCCACAGAAGAGATAATCTTTACTAGTTCAATAAAAGGAAAATATATGGATTCATCTTTGCAATCAACAACCATCTTATTTCTGTTCTAGCATAATAATAGTGTTGATATACAACATACTGAATCATGTTTCTTACTCCTGCAGAACGATGCCTACACTGAGCAAACATCAATTACCTCCATTTCTAGAAGCCTAAATTTGCTAAGCTTCTGCCACTGAGCTCTTGCTCTCCCAGTCATCTCACAGCTGAAACACGTCTGTCTCGGGGGCCTCTTAGAAAAGAACGTAGGATTATCGTGATGAACCTATTTGTGCTCAGCTATTTTAGGTTTTAAATTATTTTGAGAAAAGTAGAGAGAAAAATTGAAAGCAGATAAAGTGGTAAATAAGTGATGCTGTTTTTGTCCGTTCAAATAAATAACATGTATAAACACAGCTTTGAAATTACTGTTTTAAATACTCATTTAATGAAAAAATACCATCAATTATAACTATGAGTGAAAAAAATACCATCAATTAAAACTATGAGTGAGTTCAAAAAAAGAAGAAAATGAGTAAAAGGAAAAAGTCAAATATATACATTTTTTAGCTCCCTCCATTATGTCTGTTTAGTATTTTTCTAAAATTGAATCACATCTATCAGCATGAAACTTTTAAGGTGGAAAAGTCAGAAAGATTAAGCTTTCCATTTACTTATGTCTCTCTCAAATAATAAAAGTAATTGTGGCAACATACTGAAATTACCAAAACTCAAGAAATGTATGTATTTTGTGATAAACATTTTATGATAATTGAACATACTCTAGAATGACTTAAGAGGAAGCTAAATGTCACATTTTCATATCACAATATTCAAATTCCATGCAACTACATTCTGTTTTTTATTAGCATTGATCAGTAGCATTAAAATCACATATTATAATAGTTGCCATAATTATTTAAAATTAAATATTGTGCTGGAGATAAATGTGAAATATTTAATACATTGTATATGTAACATAGTGATTAATTATGGTTACAATTGCTTTATACATTGAATTGTGTATAAATGCATGTGTGTGATTATATTCACAAAAATGTACCTTTATAAAATATTTGTAATTGTGACTATATATGATCTCCAACAGGAATTTACCAAACATTGAAAAATACTTTAATATAATATTTATACCTGTGTAATCCTGATAAAAATCAGACAGATTAATAGAATGGCTTTCATAGCCCAGAGCCAGCATAGACAAAATAATACCCATGTAGATGCTTATTTAGTACATACTACATGTAGAAACTTACAAGATTTTTTGGGGATAGTGATAGTGAAAACCACTGCTGGGTACTCACATAAGTCTTTGGAAAATATCAATTTAAATCCCCACGTACACAAAATTAACATTTTAAAGATTTTTACAACCCATGCAAAATAAACATTACTAAAACACAAACAAAATTTGACACTTCCAATAATATAGCTCTGCTCTGTGAAGTGCTACAATCCCACTAACTTTAATGGGTAAAGAACCTGTTCATGCAATTTACAAAACAGATGTTAAAACCGCTAATGACTATACTTTTTGCTTATAAGTGAATGACCCTATTAAATCTAAGAATAAAAATAAATTTAATTATAAATGCAGTTATTTTTCTCCTATTAAATAAGCAACGATGTTCTAGGTTGTGAACTACCAATATCATGTACTATTGAGGGGAATGCTAATTAGTACAGTAGTTCAGAAGGGTCATTTGTCAATATGTATAAGCAATCTTAAAAATATTCGTATACATTGACCCTTACTTTGAATTTTATGAATGTGATCTAAGGACATTAATGACAGTTATAGTAAAATTCAAAACAAGCACACACAGAGACACACAAAATCTTTCTCTCAAACAACAATTACACACACACACAGCAAAACATTCATGACAAAGATCAGACATTAGCATACCTAACAGACATTAAATTTTTGCTTTTAAAATATTTTAATTGCTCAAATAAATTTTATATTGTTAAATAAAAAAAACCCACAAAACTACAAATTAAAAATTAAACTGTACAAAAGATATTTTAAATATATATGGCAAAATATTAATACTGTTTGCTTCTGGTGGTGTATGATTAACTTTCTGATTTTTGTCTTTTATGTTCTTTGTAATTTTAAACAGGAATTAAGAAATGCACACCTAAATAAAAATAGCGGCTTAGTAAGAAATTAGGGCAATTGACTTAACTCTGCCAACTTTGTAACCTGCAATGTAAAAAAAAAAAAGGCTGAAATTTATGGGAAAGGGAAGAAGCAAGATGTCTTGGTAATGTCAGCAAATAAGGGCATTCATCTAAGGACGTGGCCATTTATTTAACCTCTAAGAATATGTTGGAACATAGCTAAAGCAGTCCAGGTGAAATCTGAGTACTTGGGATCTATGGAGGCACAATGTGTGGAAGCAGGATTCGTAATGATTTTCACCTTAGGACATTTGGTATATACTGAGATGGTCCCCTAATAGACTTCCAAGGTGGATTATTTCAGAGTTCTCCTTGGAGCCGGGGGTGCTGTCCAAAGGCTTGGAGACACTGGAGCAGGATCCAGTCACCCTGACTTTGGAAACGGATAGGAACAAATGGGCTAAACTGCACAAGCTCCATTCAGATATTTGAGATATACAGAAGTTCCTTCTCATTTCAATTTTTTGGATGAAGATTTAGAAGCCCCAAGGCATAGGTAGAAAGATACAGGGTGGTAAAATGCACATCTGCTTATATTTTAAAGTAGCTTTTTCCCTGTTGGGGCTGAAAAGCAACAGTATACACCAGCACAGGTTTGAAAGGATTAATAATTTATCATTAAGGATTAAAAGAAAGCCTTATCCTGGCCCACTGCTTCCCAGATTACTAGAGAAGAGACAAATCCAAAAGACTACAATATGTACATTTGGAACATGAAGAACAGGGATAGGTCAGGAAAAGTCAGATATCAACAACACAACAAATCATCAAGAGGTTCCTATGTATTACAAAAAGCATGAAAGTCATACAAATGTAGAATATTGGTTTATTACATATTTATCCATCTAAATTCTATGTAAATAATTTTAATTCACTTATGTAAATATTGAATTCATGCTAATTTGATGATGCCTTGTTTGACTTTTAGATCATCTTTGGTATGATTTAAGTGACTGAATTTCATCTTAAAAGTTTTCTGAGGAAGACTGGACAACTAAATTGGCAATTCCTTATATTTTTCCTTGCAGCAAATTACGGAAATCAGAAGATTTGTGAAAGTTTAATGTGTATATTGCTTAAATAGTTATACTGAACTTTGCATCCTTAAAAATAATAGCATCGTGGTGCTGGCATATCCAAAAATCTCTTGAACAACATTAGCTTTGCAGATTTTTGGTAAAATTCCAGTATATCTGGGAACAATTAATATTAATGTAAAAAGTATTTGATTTCATCTTATATTCTTTAATGTTTCTGAAGATTCAACTCTTTTCTCTGTAATTGCACATTATGATTATCTTTTACATTGTATGTGTAATATTCCTCCATATCTTGAAACAGTTTCTCTTTGTATTATACAGTAAGGATACTAATAAATGTATTAAACAATTGAATTCAATGATTAAACGATCAAAGCTACATAACTTCAATTGAAACTCAACATGGACAATAGTTTATTTGTATTTTAATGTTGGCATGATCTGTTCATTATCTATGGAGAGGATCAGTTTAACCAAAGGCAACTTAATTTGCTTCAGAAAAAATCAAGGGGGATAGGCATAGCAATATCAGAGAAGCACTAGGATTCTCCAACATCAGAGGCATTGAGAACTATTGGAGGTAGGCATTAGGTACTTATGAGATACATGGAACTATTTGAATCTATGGAATCGTCTGTCTGGAGGGACACTAAAGAGGAATCACAAAGTTGGTCTAAACACAGCCTAGAAAAAAACTTGGGAAACAGGTTTCCGCAATTAATTTCCACAGGGAAGTCAAACCTTGCCAATTTGATGAGATCTTGCCTTCTGGATGGAAGTAGGGGTGTAGTAAGGAAGAAAACAAAACAAAAAAAAAACTACACTAAAATTTCAACTGTATTTCTTGGTTTTCATTGCTTTTCAATCTATCAATCTATCCTGGTCCAAGAGTACTCCATTTTTTATATATATATTTTTTTCTGTCTGTATATTATGATATTTTGACATCTTAGAAACCTCTCTGCCTGGGGAAAGATTGTCCCTCTCATGGCTAACCAGTTCCTAGAAGTAGCAACGTACTTAGCCTACAGCATGTATTTGAGATGCAAACTAACCAATCTGGAGCAATACCTCTTCTAACCTCCCCTTAACTTCAGGAGGCAATATTACACTGCCTTAATAACCCCAGGCCCCGGTTCCAGGAAACTAGAGACCTCTTCTGTAAGCCCAAAGTTAGCCAGAATTATTCAAACTAGCCAATGTACGTTCACATAGAAATGCCAACAAAAGCTCACTCCTAGACTTTCCCCTCACGCCTGTCTTCTTCCTCCTGACCAAAATCTGGTGTTTCTCTGATGGTCCTGCATGCCATGCCATACTTTCTGTTTCTAGGACCTGTGAATATAATAAACTTTGTTTTCCTATGCCTCTTCTGTGTTTCTTCTTGTGGTCATACCTGACTAACCATCACTTAGAAGAACACAGGGCAAGAACTCAACGAACAGCAACCATCACGGGTATGCAGATTCCAATGCCAAATCTTGCAAATAGGAAGAAATGATAATATGTTATTTAAAACAAAAACAAGGAAGAGTCCCAAAATAACAACAAAGTCAACTGAGATTGTTATCTATAATAGTGGTGGCTAAAACACAGTGTGACAATGAGAGCAGACAAAACTAATATTTCATATATAAAAGTATGCCATTTTTCTGTGAGATTAAAATATTAGAGGCGTAAAAAAGTAATGAGAGAAACAAGGAGTGAGAGACAGTAAGGGAATTTTGGTAAGCAAAATAATTGGTATATTTGTTTTCATACTGCTATAAAGAACAGCTGGAGACTGGGTAATTTGTAACAGAAAGTGGGAGGGGAGGCCTCAGGAAACTTACAATCCTGAATCGTTGTGGAAGGGGAAGCAAGGGGCCTTTTTCATAAGGCAGCGGGAAGGAGAAGTGCCAAGCAAACTGGGAAGAGCACATTATAAAACCATTAGTTCTTGTAAGAACTCACTCACGATCGTGGGAACAACACAGCGGAAACCGCCCCCATGATTCAATTACCTCCACCTAGTCTCTCCTTTGACATGAGGTGATTATGGGGATTATAATTCAAGATGAGATTTGAGTAGGGACACAAAGCCTAACCATACCAATTGAAATATAATATGCTTTTTAGCATTATAACTATCACAGCCATCAGGAGTATACAAAGTCGGTCCTTCCAAATGGCATAATAAAGAATTCAGTTGCTTGAGACTGAGTTGCTAATCTATTAGAAACAGTTTTTTTTTTTTTTCCTGGTTCATGTAAGACCTTATAAAGCACAGATCTTGAACAAATGTGGCTTTTAGCTGATGTTTAAAATCATCTGGGACACTTTGATTCATTTTTCAACAATGAGTATACTTCCAGACATGGCTCAGGAAATTAACTGATTTTTTTTGTTGAATAGATGTTCTAGCCTTTGGCATAGGGCAATGCTATTGATTTTCACTGTGGAGCTGGGTATCAGGTGTCTGTGAAAGCCTGTGTTATTGTGGGTTCTGAGAGATGTGTAAAATTCCCAGAAACCTAGGAGGGTCTTCTGCCAGAGCCCAGCATCTTCTGGAGTGCCAGTCTGTACTCTTTCAGATGAGGATCACATTCTAAAAAAAATGGAGCTTTGAGCAAATGGAGCTTTAGACAGTAAGTGTATTTTGCTCTTGTGGTTAGGCTTTTGACCTGCCCTTTGCTTCATACTAGGTGAAATCTAAGTCATTTGATTCTTTACTAAAATAATTTGTATCTTTGCAAGTGAGTGATATTAACCTCTTGTTTCTAGTACCATAAACTGAGTTTTTCTTTCAAATGTTTGCTTCAATATAACTTCCTGAGCATTGCAGTGATGTTTACATGTTTGATCTGTGGGATGTTCAATAGTGCTGAGCAATTGAGCCAGTAACCCTCTTAAGTTCTGTTTCCTAGGACTGTTTGCTTCCCACAGTGGGCAATTATTTGTTGCTATGTTCCTTGTCTTCCTGGCATTACTCAGCCCTAATCCCCATTTGTCACTTATTAATAAATTATGATCTGCTCTCTAATTATTTTGATTCAGAGCCTTTGAAGAAAAAAGCATGTAATCATGAGAAAATAGAAGAGATAACAACCCTCAGATATTAAATCAATACTCATGTCTGGATTTTTTATAGTTGTACAAAGTCACATCTATTGCTAACTCATACGTTTCTGAGATTTACTTTTAATGAGCTTTTATCTAAAATCTGTGACTGTATATATGATTACAAATGTTTGGTTATCATTATTTTAAAATATAATATTTATGAGATTAAAATGTTTTCATAAAATTTATTGTTCGTCTAAGAACTTATTAAATTCTGAAACTACATAAGCCTAATCATGTTATAGATGTCAAATATATCAATTTATAAAAGTTATTGTTGCTTGATGTCACCAGGAACATCATGACAATGGTATAAGCATGTCCAGATGTCAAAGAAATAAAATCATAAGCTAGTGAAGATTTATTAACTCCTATGTACTACTTCTTGAAATCATTGCATTTATTTTGTGATGGGATCAAAAGGTTTATTATTTATTTATTTAAAGGTGTATTTATGGGTTGTGCATTTCATTGTGTTTATTTTAGAGATATTAAAGTTTTTCATTTTCTAAAATGTCAATATTAATGGGAAAAAATGGACAAACCACTTCAAATGGAGATTGATGCACAGCTTATCTTTAATTCAATAGCTTATGAGTTATTTATTTAATTAAGTTACACAGGAGAGCCACAGAAGCCTTTATTTTCTAACTACTTACTGGTTGACAGAAGAGAGAAGACATTTACACAATGCCCTATAATTTGTAGTTTAAAGTGTTAAATTCTATGAGAATACTGATATATTGTTTTGATATATTGTTCAAAGGAGATAATACTTTGGCTAAAGGGATTGAGGGAGTTTCTTTTTCCTCTATTCATGATAGAAAGTTTGATACAAGTCTTCACATGTTGGTAAGGCTTAAATATTGAGGGATAATATAGAGTTTGTTCCAAGCAAATGGAAGATGTGAAAAAGAGTGTAGCGCGAGAGATTCTGTTTCCTCTGTCTCACTCCATGTGCTTTGTATAAAACTGATCCTATTTTCAGTGTCAGGTGTGAGTTCCTATGGTGTCGGTCACAAAGCGTAACTTCTCCATCCTCTTCTTAGTTAAGGTCCCAATACTACTGATTGACTTACTCTGTGGAGCTAGGTATCAAGTTTCTGTCACAGCCTGGGCCATTTCAGCTCTGAGAGTGAAGGGTGAGAGCCCTAAAGTCAAATCTGTGTTCCACACAGTGATCATTTCCCCTTAGTGATCCAAAGGTTGCCTGATCTTTTCCTACCTCATGGGCCTCTCCTTCTTAGGCCACTGTGGCTGGATCTTATTCTTCCATCCTACCTTTCAATATCAGTGTCCCAGGGTTTTATCCAATAACTTCATTTTAATCAATGTCTTTAAATACCATATTTGTTCAACAACATTCTTGAATTATGTCTCAATTGCATAACAGATATGATTTTAAACACCTGGATCTATCAGTGCCTGTCCTTTAGACTAAATGTTTTAATCTCTGGGAATTTTTCAGCTGGAAGATCAATAATTTTCTTTTAGATTAAGCCACTATAAATTATGGCTTCTATCATTTGCAAGCAAAGAAATCCAAGACAACAACACATGGTGATAATTCTGGAAAGGTAATTTGAAGTACATTTTTAAGAGTCTTAAACTCCAGCTGCACTCCTCCAGTAATACTTTCATTAGATATTTACCCAGGACCTACATTATAATCCTTATATTCAAGATCACATATCTACTGGGGTGATAGATACATTAAATGGTGAACTAAAACTACTTCAGTGAGAAAATAAAATTTTAAGGGTAGACAGAAATGGAATTAATCAGGGTTCACAAATTCGGGTATGACCATAGAGTTGGTGACATTTAATTTGTGTGAGTTTAGAATAAATACAATTTACTGGGTATAATTGTCCCATGAAGGGAGGAGAATCTACTGAAATTCAATGTATTTTTTAGTGTCAAGCTAAAACTAACATTAATTTTTAAGAGGTGTTTTATTCATATTTCTGATAGTTTCTAAAGTTTTAAAATGTAAATTCCATTATTTTTAGCAGCAGAAAAACAGAGGCTTCCCATACAAAAGTTCAAAAGTTGAATAATCACAAGTCTTGGGGAAGTTATATCCTAAAGAGCAAAGGCCGTGACATCAGAGCTGGGTTCAAGCTCCAGGCCCTTACTGACTAGTTGTATACAATAATTTATGTTCTGGACACTTTCCAAGAGGAAAAAAGGCACAGATAAAAATCCCTATCATTTTGTATCCTTCTCTAGTAGGACAGACGACTAAAAATGATGCATGGTGTGCAGAGGAAATAATCATGTCATCTTTTTAGTATGCTTAATTGAGAGAACAAGATTGAGCAAAGATTGGAAAGAAATAAGAAAAAAGCTATAAGGTTCTCTGTGTCAAGGAAGTTTTGGACAGTAAGAAGAGCCAATGCAAAAGAATAAAGGCAGGACCTTTCTTACAATTTTTAAGAAACAGCAAGAAGATAATTTTATCAGCTATAAATTAGATATAGATCTAGTATTGAGACATGGTGGTGGTGTGAGATATTACTTGCAAAACTTTAGAACATTGTCTAGTAGTAAATGCTATGTAATTAATGTTAGATAATGTTATACTTTTCATTACTATTACCATGTTACTTCCATTAGGCAAAGAGGCTTCTCTGCAGGTTTTAGAGCATACCCTTCATGAATATACTTTTCACAAAGTACTCATTCAAGAAACTATGATGCTTTGATATCAGATGTAGTCAGAGCTCATTCATGTGTCTAAATTAAGTAGCTGCATTCAAAATTCTCGCATAAATATTTTATTTGACTCCAAATGAGCTTGAAGAAAATTTTCTAAGTTCAAAGGATTTTACCCTCTAGCCATTGCTTTGACTAACATAAGAACCGTGCCAGGCATGTAGCAAGAACTCAAATATTTCTTGAATTAATGATTCAGACTAACTGAAAAGTTACCATGAAGAGAAAAATTCCAATTCTATTGTAAACTCTTCTTCTTCTATGCCTAACTATTGTAATTCTGTTTTATAAAATTTTGTCTCCTTACCAGGCTACTAAGTAAGAGTAAGAACATTTATAGAAAGGACACTGTTTTCTTATATCACATGTCCTGGACTTACCTTTATGTTTATGTGCAATAAGTGTCCAAAAGTGTTTGTAATGGATAATTGTGAAGATGTCATTTACAACCTATCTTACTTCAAGGGACTTAAAAGTAAGTACAAAAGGCTAAATTTTAATATTATTTTCTTGAAACAATAAAACCTACTGTTTTATATAAATTTACTTGTTTCTCTAATTTCTAGCACGGTCTGATGACTGTAATTATGATAGCCTCTATTATAGTATTGGCTGACGTCTAAAGAATTTTTGCTTCAGAAAACTGTGACATTTCAAATGGATTGAGTTTCAACTGTTGAATAGAACACAAAGAGAAACAGTATTGAGTAGTTTTATGTCTAGGTACAAGATTTGAACATGACCATGACAATCAAATGGAAGATTGTTTGGCCAGAAAATATAACTTTTAACAAGCATTAAGCCATTTCCTTAATTAAATTTATCATCTAAGGAACATCATAGCATTAAACTCACATATGAATAGTCTTAAAATTGATGGCAGTGGCGGCCTGTCTGGAGTGACCACTGCAAAGGCAACGACTGCAGAGGGGGAGGTGAGGCCGAGGTTACACGCTCTGTGGAGCCAACAGAAGATGGGAATTGATGGAAGCCCACCCGCTTCCAAATTGACAGGGCAGGAGCCCTGCTCTTCTAGGCACAGCTGCAGCCACCCAACTGCGGCTATAGATCTTGGCATCCCTGTGCTTTCAGGAATCCCAAAAGACTCCCTGCCCCTGCAGGCTCAGACATGCCTGCTCCTGCTGCCTGGCCTCTCCTTGCTACTGGTGCCAGCTCTGATTTCAAAGCAAAGTTGAGGATAAGCCTGGGCACTGTTAAAACCTTGCCGGTGTGTGTGCATTCGGGGCAGTGCTAACACACAAACCCCCTGCTACCTAGGTATTGATTAGGGTTCAAGTTCCCTTTTCTCTACAGAACTTAAGGCTAATTAAGGGGAATATTGTAAAGTTTTCAGATGACCTCACAGTTACATACAAGCTTTCCAGAATTTAACTCAAGTATTTGAACTCACCTGGAAGGACATTATGTTACTTTTGAATCAGACTCTGACTACCACTGAAAAGCAGGTCACCCTGCAAGCAGTACAGAAGTTTTGGGATGAGCTTTGTATCTCATATAGTTCCAGGGAAGGGGATAAGCCTTTTCCCATTGGAAGAACAGCAATACCACTGGAGGACCCTAAATGTGACTGCAATGATTAAATGGAAGAATGAAAGAGGAAGAATTATCATGTGTGTATCCTGGAGGGATTATGAAGGACTAGGACTAAGCCTCTCAATTAGTCCAAGCTATTCATGATAGAACAGGGATTAGATGAAAATCCCACGGCCTTCCTGGAAAGGCTAAGAGGGTCCTTGGTAAAGCACACATCTCCAACTCCTGATTCAGTTGAGGGACAACTGACCCTGAAGGATAAGTTCATATTCAAGCATCCCCTGGCATCAAGCGGAAGCTTCAGAAACAGGCCATGGGACCAGATAGTACTTTAGAGAACCTCCTAAAAGTGGCCACCGCAGTCTTTTACAATAGGAATCAGGAGGAGGCCCAAGAGAGGGAAAGGAGACACAAGAAAAAGGCAGAGGCTCTAATAGCTGCCTTGCAGGCTCACAAATCCCAAAATCCCTTGGATGGACCTGTTAACTGCTACAAATGTGGCAAGCCATTGGCACTTTAGGAAGGACTGTCTGGACAGCAGGAGGAGGCCACTTTGGCCCTGTCCAATTTGCAGTGGGGACCACTGAAGAACAGACTGTCCTTGGAGACAGGTCACTAGGTCCAGCCCAAATGGTCCAGCAGAACTGATGGGCCCTGGGTCACTTCTCCCTGGCTCTGGTGGTTCAGAAGTCAAATGGAGAAAAGTAGACTTCCTCCCGGACACTGGAGCAGGTCTTTCAGTTCTCTCCAATACAACTCCCCTCTCCTGTCTTAGCAAGATCGTGGAGTAGGGAGGGCATCTCAGGAACACATTTAACCCAAGATTTTTCCCAAACCCTTAGTTGTAGAGACCTCTTGCTTACTGTTCTCACCTTTGTTCTGTTCCTCACCTAAAATATTTTTGTCAAAGACTCCTTAATCCTGAACTCCCAAGGGATTATCTACCCCCCTAAAGAGTTATTTCTCCTTTAAAGTTTAACTGCCTCCATACAAGATTTAATTTTTTTGACCAAGATGAAACAGCTCTAGTCACAACATTATTTTTCAAAATAGTCTACTCTTAGATTGTTTTTTCCTTTTAGCTCCTCTTTGTATAATAATCACACTTGATCTAAGCACACTTAATCTCCTTGTAAAATGTGTTTCTTCTTGTCTAGAGGCCATCAAACTCCAAGTGGTCATGCAACGGGAGCCTCAGATGATGGCTCCTTTCTTCCCGGGCACCCTTAGATAGGCCTCTGAGAGAGATCTGACTGCTGTTTTCCCCAAAACAATGCCCCCTATCAGTTTGAAACAGTTAAGAGTAGTTACTGTCCCTATCCTAATGGCAGTTAGAAGTACCTCTTCACAGGGGGAATTGATGGCAGTGGTGACCCATCTGGAGCAGCAGCTGCAAAGAAGCTGGTTGTAACTGGGGAGGCATGGCTTGGGCTGTGTGCTCCGTGAAATGAGTAGGAGACAGGAAAAAAGGTAGAAGCCTCACCGACCCCCTTCCAAGTTGGCAGGGGAGGAGCCCCACCCTCCTACATGAAGCTGCAGACACCCAGCCACAGCTGAGGACCCAAGCATTCTTGTGCTCTCAGGGGCCTGAGAAGCCTCCTGCCCCTGCAGGCTCAGAAGGCTCTGCTCCCACTGCCTGGCCTCTCCCCACTCCTGGTGCCCACTCTGATTTTGGAGCAAAGTTGAGGATGAGCCTGGGTGCTGTTGTGACCCAGGCATATGTGTGCACACTTGGGGTGGCACTGACACACCAGTCCCCTGCCACCTTGGCCCCCTCTGAACTGTGGGCACCAATGAGCACAGGGGAGAGGCTGAGGGAAATCTGAGAGTGGCTCAGCATGGGCCTGCAGGAACCCCTCAGCATGAACAGCCTGGGTGCTGTGGACAGCATGTTGATGGTGGCAGGAGGCAGACAGGATTCTGGACAGAAGGCAAGGGCTCCCACCTTCAAGTCAGGGATGGCTTGAAGTCTGGGGGCTAAGCTATCACTTCTTTGGTCCGGAGTGAGAAGTTATGGTGCTTTCTCCAGCCTGCCTATGGCTGCTCATAGTCCAATCAACACACACTTTCTTCCTGCTGAAGCCCATAAAAACCCTGGACTCAGCCAGACTGGAGAGACAACAGGACTCCCTGTGTACAGATAGGAGCTACCCACTGTGGGTCTGTTCTCCACTAGGGGCTTCAGACTTGGAACAACATGCCTGCAGATAGGAGCTACGCACTCTGGGTCTCCTCTCCACTGTGAGCTGCACTCATTGGGATGATCTACCTGCAGAAAGGGGCTACCCACTTTGGGTCTCCTTAAAGCTGTACTGGTTACTCAATAAAGCATCTCTTCACCTTGCTCATTCTACAGTTGTCCATGTACCTCATTCTTCCTGAACATGAGATGAGAATTTACGACCCACTGAGTGGTGAGAGTGGAAGAGCTGTAATACAAGCAGGGCTAAAACACATCCCTCCTCTACACTCACCATATTGCTAGTGAGAGAAGAGAAGAGCGGCAACCCTTTGGGGAGCCCAGACCTAGGGTTGCTCCGAGTCAGGAATTTGGCACCCTCTTTAGGTCTTTGCAGTTTCTGGTATCTCCAAGTTTCCAGGCACCACCACATTCCCCTCATCCAGACATGATGCCCACAGTGAAAGCTACTTGTGATGCATCTGATTCAGCTGCAGCCTTGCACTGATCAAGTACTTGTGCTGGTACCAGGAGCAATCCACCCCTCCACAGCAGTCAGCGTGCCTGGCTGTGCTCAGTGGCCAGACCCTGTGCTCGCTCACTCATGCACCCCTCACTGCTCTATGCCTGGCGTGCCCTTTGCAATTGTGGGATTTGGGCTGGTAACACGAGAAGAGTGCAGCCTGCCAAGGCGAGTGGGCAGAAGGAGTCCAACAGGCCTGAGCAAAACTCAGGCAAAGGTTCCCCTGGCCACAGAGGCTTCTGGTTGGAAAAGCAACACCCTAAGAATCCTGTGACAAAATCATACATAAGGCCAAGCAGCATAACAGAATTCTTCTTCCTCTTCAGGAGACATTTTTGGCTTTTTTGTTTCCTGCTTCTAAAGTTAGCAAAAAGCTTCAAGTGTTTGGCTTACATGCAAGAACATGTGTAAACGAGGGTGGAGGAGTACATGTGTGCAATGTCTAAGTTTTTACTTCTAATTGTGTATGTGGACTTAATTTAAAATAAAAAGTGAAGCTCTGCAGGCTTGAAATTTAATTAAATTCAGGATCACATAATAAGTGATCAGAAACATAGTATTAAAAAATATTCTTTAATTCCATAACAAAGGTTGTATTTAGAAAGATTCAAAAAAGAATTGCTTCTGTAAACTAAAAGATGTTTTCCTTTGTATGTCTATACCCCTAAATCTTGTTACTTTAAGCTTTTCATCACCCTCTGAACTATTCAGAAGTTAATTTTCAGAATTTAGACTCTGTTTGAAATAAGGACACAGATAAATAAAAAAGTCAACTTTATAACACTAATCATATTTAAAGGATTAAAAAGAGGAAAAAATAAAGTGAAAAACTTTCTTAAACATTTAACTGGAAAACAGTGAAAATATTCATTGATGAAAGACTGGTCAAATTAAATATTTAAAAATCTGTAAAAGAGTAAATATAAGAGATAAACTCCACAAAATTAGGACAAAAGAAAGTTATCAATGCCCAATGTCATTAGTGATAAAAGAGAAAGGTTAAAGAGCAATTTCAATATGCTGTGCATATAAAGAGGCTTAATTTATTTCCATCCTAAGATGATTAGCTCATAGTTTGTGGAAGGCATGTCAATTGTTTTATAATCCTGTAAAAAACATTTAAAGGTTAATGGGAAACAGTGGAGAGAGTCTGAACCCTGCAGAAAATACCCCATAGATTACTTAACATATTTAAAAAGGAAGATCACACACATTCTAAAATTGTCAAGAATTCTAATATGTTATACTTCTATGCCATTTTGTTAAATAGGATTTTTCCTTCAAGATGGATACTTTACATTATTTTAAATTTTGTCTGGGTAGGAATATTACAAAATATTTCTGTATAATCAACTTAAGCCTGAAAATATTAAAAAGTCTCTATATTTGATTTATTTTTCATCCTTGAGTGTATTTAAGAATTTTAAAAGTTAATCTTTTTTCTTTGAAAGAGATTAGTTTCATAATACCTAGTGTGTCATCATTTGCACTTTTTTTTGTCTAAGAAAAAACACAAATTTTTAGTGAATATGGATCTTCAAGATACATTTCCTCTTGGGCCCAAATCATAAAATAAATTGCCAATGAATATTACATGTAAGCAATATTAATATTTTGCAATATATCAAAATAAATGAACTTATTTAACCAATGATGAATCCAGTTATTTTTAGTTAAATGATGTTACCTAGGAGCAAATATCTGGGTTATCATATCATATTCTAGATATTAGATAGTAATAAGGGTAAGCTCAAAGTGAGATGGTAGTCTAAATGTTGTATGTGTGTGTGCGTGTCTGTGAGAGAGAGAGAATCAATCATATTTTGGCACAGAGAGAAGGGAGAAACATATCTAATCCTATATCTTTACATCTTTTTAAAATAATTTGCTATTACTCAAATATAGTTTCCCAAATTTATGTTAGGTTTTGGCTACATTTCTTCATTTAATTTTCCATTTATTTAACAAATCTTTACTGGGTTAATTCAGGACAATCTAGGTACTGCAGGGTGAGTTAGATTTAATTGGTCCAAACAAAAATTACAAAGTTCATTGCCTTAAGTGAGATAGAAAAAGTCTTTCAAGAATCATATCATTTAGCTTTTGAATAGTTATACTCATATAATAAAATATAAAATAGTTTGTCCATGAAGAGTACAATACAATGGCCAAGGATGTTTCTATCATATGACAAATGCTCCCCGAAATTCAAGAAAACACATCCAAGAAAATAAAGTAATTAAAATTTCATGCAGAAAATTGGCTTCTAAAAAAGTATAAGCCTCAGATTTGTTTTTGGCGAAATGTGCTGTCTTTTCAACTGCAAATTCCTAGTGTCAGCATCTTAAACTGTGTTGCAAAATTAAATTGGATTAGAAAAGTATTTTAATATGAATGAACAATGTACTAATTGCTTAGATGTTGCTGTTTTTAAAAGTAATTACACTTTCATCAGACAAAATGTTCAAAAATGTTTTACCAAGCCTTGGATTTGGCAGAAAATTAAGCTATGTGTTTTGGGCATAGACCTGATTCCAGTACAAATGAGACATTATACTAAAATTTCATTTTTCTTGAACAGAAATTTCAGGTATATATAGAATTTGTGTGTGTGTGTGTGTGTGCGAGGGAGAGAGAGAGAGAGAGAGATAGAGAGAGAGAGAGAGAGAGAGAGAGAGAGAGAGAGAGAGAAAGAGAGGGTTAGGCTTTGTGTCTCCACTCAAATCTTATCTTGCATTGTAATCCGCATAATCCCCACATATCAAGGGAGAGACCAGGTGGAGGTAATCGGATTATGCGGGCAGTTTTCCAAATGCTGTTCTCATGAGAGTAAATTTGTTCTCAGGAGATCTAATGGTTTCACGGGGGGCTCCTCCCCCTTGGCTCTTCCCCTCTTCAGCACTTCTCCTTCCTGTCGCCTTGTGAACAGGTGTCTTCCTCCATGATTGTGAGTTTCCTGAGATCACCCCCTGCCATGTGGAACTGTGAATCAATTACACCTCTTTTCTTTATAAATTACCCAGTCTTGAACAGTTCTCCATAGCAGTGTGAGAACCAATACAGAGTGTATGGGTGACTTTGTATGAATGTGTGCATGTATGCACTACAATGATACTACCCTTCAGTTACCAAATAGTAAGTAGATTGAAAGTTCTTTCAAATAT
Organism: Papio anubis; assembly: GCF_008728515.1. Lineage (NCBI taxonomy): Eukaryota > Metazoa > Chordata > Mammalia > Primates > Cercopithecidae > Papio > Papio anubis. The sequence continues at coordinate 109,701,061 of NC_044978.1, forward strand.
TTTGTTGTCTAATGCTAAAGATACCACATAAGGGTGAGCAAGAATCCGTAGCAAACTGTCACCTGTAAATTCACTGTGCTAAGTCTACAACAACATATTTCTGATAATTGATGTGTATCCTTTAATAAACTCTCAAAAACACAGATTTATTGGATTCTAGACCTTGGTTCTTTTTTCCATTTTTATTCATTTCTCCTAAGTGTGCACACAACAAATAAAGAATCTTCTTATAACCTCCATGTCCATAAATATAACTAATGTTTATTGAACTTATTAGAAAGGAAACCACTAACTCTTATCTCAGTCTGAAATAAAGAAATGGCATTACAAACCAGCTCTGCAAAGGCATCATGTATAATTTGGGGTGGAAAAGACACATTGTCACGTGGTAGTTTTCTTAGTAGTTACAATTCATGCAACTTCATTATACTATTGTGTCAAAATCTGACAAGTCTAGTGAAATCAGCTTATCTTCCAGAAAGCAGGGATACAGGTTGTGCATTCTCCTCAGGTGACTTCAGAGAGATGAAATCAGTGGGGCACTAGATAGCCATCCCCCTGCCTGGGATGGGCTTGATTGTCCTCAACAGAACACAAACTATCCCCTAGCTAGAAATTCTAGAAATACATAAATGCCAATCTAACATTAAAAGTAAGCAATGAATTACTGCATATATTTTTAAGAAAACTTCAAACAAATAAATAAGAACCAGAAGTAATAGGATTTTCAGATACAATGAGGGAATGTTCAAAAGATTTTGTGATATTTTATAAAAATAAACTGTTACTTCTGTAATTTAAGGATATAGTCATAAATCTTTTCAGAACACAATATGCAGTACTTTGAAAAGTGCCAAATTCTGTATATTTATGAGTTGAATAGGTGCTGAAGAGTCAACAGTAAATGAGTAGAACAGTAACAAAATCAATATGAACATTGATTTCCTGGCTTTTTGGGGGGACCTTATGGTACATTTTCACTTTTTTTCTGAGAAATAAATATTTCCAGGAAGACTTTCATTAAGTTTTCTATAATGGTCTAACACCAAAATATATTTTCAAATGGACAGCTCCCATTACTAAATATCCCTTCTAATAATGGCCTGGATTTAAAAAATATGTGAAGCTATGTTTATTGTAGGAAAATAGCATACTCTTGTTTTATTTACTTCACTTTGTTTTATTCTACTTTATTTTATTTTATTTTTTATTGTTGATTATGCTCAGCTCAATATCAGAAAACACCTAGAACAGCTCTTATTAAGACTCGACCTCTTTTTTTGCATAAAATGAAAAGATGTAGATACGTAATATATTATATATTCATGTATCTATTTCGATAATATTTAATACAATTCACTTCAAATCAGTATACACCATAATTGAAATATTCAGGTTGAAATCACTTAGAAGCTGAAAATAAAAGCAGTCAGTGAAAATGTTTGGTCATTTTCTAAGGAGCTTGTTTGCCATAATTTCTGTTTTGGATACACCACCCTGTTAGGATAGAATACTGGCTAAATAGAATCATGTCTTACTCCTCAAAATATACTTGGCACAGAGATAACTTTTCCCAAACACTAATTAATCTTGAAGCAGACAACCATATACACTTTTGAGAGACAAAAAATTTCAGATTAAGAAACCTGTGTCATATAAAGAGATATAGCTATATGAACCGAATAAACAATAACACATCAACGCAGCTCTTATGAAGAGAGCATACCTAAAAAGAGAAATTGTGGGCTTAAAAATCATCAATAATAGGAACAAGATAAGGCTTAGGAATTGCATCATGTATTGAGATTATCTGCTGATATATTGCTTGCCTGATTTGTTTTGGGATGTGCTTAACAGCCAAATGGTCAGATCAAGGTGAGGAAGAGATCAGCTGCAAAACTTCAGAATCACAGCTTCCTCTCTTACCTTCCACTGAGGAGGAAGCCGATAACCACTGCCAACAAAATGACTCCCACTGTCACAGACACAGCAATTATAGGAATCTGGCTTTGATCGCTGGATGCTGCAACTGCTGATAGGAGATACAGAAAATGGAGCTTGTGGTTAAAGTGATCACATGCATTCAAAATAAAAGCTGCTTAATAGACAGTAATCAATTCATGATTTAAGCAATTTACCCACACTTGGCTGAGATTTCCCCTAATATCCTTTCTTAAAAATGTGTAACTGAAAAGTCATCTTTAATAGAAAATATTTACTTTCCAAATAGAGATTTGAGAGCATCACTAAGTCACTGATTATTTCCTTGTCATCATAAAAAATGAATGCATGTTGTTTGCATAGTATTCATCTAGGGGCCTTAGGTCTGCAAATTAAAATGGAACTTCTTTATTGACTTCAAACACCTTAATCTAAATAGGAGGTGCCAGGTATATAAGATTTGATATTTTTAGAGTTTGTATTCTGCTGTTCTCTAGAAAAAAAATCTGATGAACCCAGGTAGGACTTTTTTCCCCATAGACATTGGAGACATTGAAGACAAAAATAATGTGACTGTGACCTCATTGAAGTAAAATATAATATCAGTATTCTGAATATTACTACAAAAACACAATGTAAAGCACAATATAACCAGTAAGTATATTTCATAAGTAAATTCACTTTTTGAAAAATATCAAGGCAAACATTTAGAGGTGTAGAAATCTATCTTAAAATTGGATATATTTACATCACCTACTTTTTATATACATAGATTTAGATGAAATGTTTTATATTTTAGTATAAAATTCCCTTCATAAGAGGAATATGAACATGATTAAGCAGTTGTACTTAAATAAGCAAATAAATTTTATTTTTGTGCTAACTAATCTGGATTAAAACAAAACACCCATAGGGCAAAATAAATTGTACTAATGTTCTTAAGAATCTCTCCATAGAATATGTAGCATGTTTCTTGTTTAATGACATGATCAATTTGATAACTTCAAAGTAGCATTAGTTCAGCTCCATGGTAACAAATATTGTCACAGAAATTAGTAACAATCTGTGTTTTCTTTTTCACAACCCCATACCAGATCTTGGCCTACCAAGAGTTTTGGATCTGCAAACACCTCCCGTTCTATTTTAGTCACATTGTTCTAGATTCTTTCTAATCAAAACTAAGTGATTTGCTGATGACCCTCTTGCACTGATTCGCTTTCAACTATTTTAGACCAGTATTTAGATCCCATTATTATTAACAGCTGGTTTGAGTAAAACTATTATTTTCAATATAAGTCAGTGCTCTTACCTGCTCCCTTTTTGCATAATATGTACAAGAGTCTTGCCCTGTTTTCTCCTAGTCTCTGACGCTAAGGTCGGTGGCAAGATATTTAGTTATAGGCTACAGTATAAATGAGGCAGGAAAAAACTACCCCCAGAATTGCTAATACCCTTTCCCCAAAGTCTGCTTTATTGATCTCTAAACTCAGATTATTTCTACTGCTACTTTTTTTTCTCTTTTCTCTTTCTTTTTTGGCAGAGGGCACTGTTTCTAGAGAAACTTCACTCAGAAACTCAATGTTATTTGAGTAAGCTGCAACTGCTGCTTGAATGCCTTAATTCTCTATTGTTAATTTCCTAGTAAAATCATCCCCATAATGAGCCATCTTCATATGCTCCGTGTATTAATACATTCCCACTTCCCACATTAGAGAAACACTAAACTTTCAAAGATCTCCCTCTGGAAGACAGTTTTGCTGCCTTATAAACTATTGTGCTGCTTACAAGCCTGAGCAGATATCACCTTTAGGGAGAAGTAAATCTTTATATCTAAACTTAGTAGGATTAGTTCAATCCAAATTGCAAAATAGGTCCAGCATTTACTACACATATGGGTCAAGAAAATTACTTAAACCTTTAAAGTCCCATTTGCATAATCTCCAAATAGGGATAATTTCCTTGGATCATTATATTTCTGTTAAGATTAAAGATAATACATACAATGCACTTAGCATAGAGTTTCAACTACTGACAGCCTTAAATAAATAGTAAAGTATCACTTATACTTATTATCTCCTGTTTATTTACCATTCTTATATTTCCTATTTGTCAGCATCTTGACAGAGGCATCTGAAACCAACCATATCCAAGAACCAACATTTTAAAATTATCTCTGAAATTTTTTTATTCTTCTGCCTTTGAATTCCATGGATGATGACATTTGCAACATGCAATGTGTACTTCTTTATTTAACTTATCCTCCACCATGATTAGGAGTTTGACTTAGCTGAACGTATACCTTAAACTTGAAACTCTCCTCCTCTTGGTTTCTATGGCATCAGACAAGCTGTTGTACTCTGTCCCTCTCTATGAAGCACTACTTTGTCAGTTCTGATGGCTTCATATTCTCTTCCCACAGTGATGTATGAATGATTCTCCATGAATGCTCACTCCTGATCCTTCTCATTTCTTATCCTTCTCACTTCTCTCCATTTCTTTCTTTTTTTTTCACATCCTCCCTTTCTTTCTCCCTCTCTCTGATACTTCTTCCTTCATGGTATCAATTAATAACTATCAGGATGACAAATTTATATCTCCTACCCTTATTTCTCTCCAAAGAATCCTTCCATTTTTTATAACAAACTGTTTAGCCCTTTGTTTGGATTTTATTCTTACATAAAAATTAACATGTTTAAAATTGGCCTTTATACCACATCTACCCCCAAAGGCATTAACGAAAACATATATCAACAAATAAACATATCATTAATCAAACCAAAAAATCAAACTGGTTTGATCTCTTTCTGGTTTCTTTGAACTATTACTAAATCCTTCTTAACTTCTGCTTGTTCATTCATTATCAAATACTTTTGTGTTTCTTTGATGTTTCTCCCCATACATCACTTATTTTCATCCAACATTAACCTATTTGATTCAAATCTGTATAATCAAAATGGTGGAATATTGTTCATTGCATTTTAACTGTTCTCTCTGCCTTCTATGTACTCATATTAAATATCAAAAATATCATTTTTATGTTTCTCTGATCAAAAACTTTAGAAAGTCCTACTACCTTTGGAAGAAAATTGTCAAATGCTAAGTCTAGTTTTCAAAAGCCCTTCTAATCTGAGTCTAACAATTATCCCCACTCTTAATGTGCCAGTTTGGGAACTCTCACAGATATAGTTTTGGAGGAAGAGTGCACAATTACTCAGAAATAAGGGTAAAAACAGAGTAACTTCACATTGGCCACAGTATTAAATTTGAGAAGAAGTATAAAATTTTGGTAGTGTCAAATTCTTCATTTTTAGTAATTTCCAGGACCAACATTAATGATGCGCAGATCTTTATAGAAAAATATATTGCGTTAAAATAATTGCTAATGGCATTCAAAAGATTAATATGCTAAGTTGATACATTTTATGAATATAGTTTATAAGTAACATCAAATCACAAACATTAATATTCTCTGTATTTATCTAACGTCCTCTGAAATCAGATCATTTTTGTATAAAAAGCAATTAGAGACCATTTTGTGAGAAAGAATTTACAGAATATATTTTTGTTTATGATTATTTTAGTTTAATTTATTTATATAGTTTTATTATTATTTTAAATTTGCAATATTTTCTAAGGTCCTTGATGGGTTTTAAATTTTCTTGTGTGCATGTGTGTGTGTGTAGACAGGGTCTCACTCTGTCATCCGCGCTGGAGTACAGTGGCACGATCTTGGCTCACTGCAACCTCTGCCATCAGGGTTCATGTCACCCTCCAATCTTAGCCTTCGAGTAGTTGGGACTACAAGCGTGCTCCACCACGTACAGCTAATGTTTGTATTTTGTTGTTGTTGTTGTTGTTGTTGTTGAGAAGGGGTTTCACCATTTAGCCCAGGCTAGTCTGAAACTTCTGAGCTTAAGCAATTCACCCACCATAAACTCAGGTTTTAACTATTCACTGTTTCACATGCAATAATTAATTTGTGAGCAATTTCTAATAAGAAATGATTCATCAAGATTTTTAAATTGTTTATTCTTTTGTTTGTCCTGAGTGCATTAATGATATCATTAATTATATTAATTCAGATGAAAATAAACAATTTACAGGTTATTGTCAATGCATTCATGCTTGTTGATTTGCTTAGGAGTGAGACAAAAATATTTAGGTCAAGTAGGAGATATGGTAATCATGTTAACATACTGTTAAAATTTTAATCCTTAAGATATATACCTTTAGTTATGCATGTCTCTCATTTTCTTATGTTTACTAAAAGTTAGTTTATTAATGATGTCGTTTTGGAAAAATAGCTGGGAAATATCATGGGAAGACTTAAAAGAAAATGTTGAAGCAATATAACACTCTATGGAGAAAGATCACCAATTATAAAAATTAATATTCTTTGTAAATAATAATGTTTCTTTAAAAAAAATCATTACACATTTGCATCATGCCTGGAAATTCTAAGGCAGCATATACTGAGAAGTCACATTTTTTACCTCACCTTGCTTCCCACACTCCTGGTTGTATACAAATATTACGTGGATATTCTCTAGACTTTATTGCCTCAGCTATATATGTGAAGAGTTCATCATTGAAGGTTAAAATAATTGTAAGAGCCAGATTATAAGTCTACAGGTCAGACTGAGAATTTGGGATCTTTCTCTCACAGCAATAGGTATCTATAAACTTTCTTAATCAGGGTAACTTAATCAAGGGCATAATTTTTAATAAGTAATATAAGTACATAGGAATCAGTGGAAACATTAAAAACAATATGGTAGGCAAATAGGCACATGAAAGGATGTTAAACATAATTAACTAACAGTGATTTTCAAAATAGTGAGATATCACTACCCACTTATTCAAAATGACTAACAAATAAGTAAATAAATAATGACAATTCCAAATGCTGACAAGGATATAAAGGGACCAGATCAATCACCCATTGCTGGTGGAAATGGAAAATGATACAGCCATTTTGGAAAACATGTTGGCAGTTTCTTACAAAATTAGATATACAATTACTGTACAATCCAGTGTTGTACTTTTGGAAATTCGTCCTAGGGAAATAAAAACCTACATGACACAAAAATCTGTATACAAATGTTTACAGTATCTTTATTTGTGATAGCAAAAACTGTAATCAGCCCTGATATCCTTCAACAAATTAATGGAGGTTAAACAAATTGTGGTACATACATATTAAGGATTATTATTCAGTAATAAAAATAAAGAAACTTGATACACACCACAATCTGGATGAATCTGCAGGAAATTATGCTAAGTGAAAAAAAGCCAATTCCAAATTAAAAGGCACATACTGCATGTTTCTATTTATGAAACAATTTTTGAAATGTGAAAACGTCATGGATGAATGGCAGATGAATGGTTTCCAGGGCTTAGTGATGCCACAACATTTGTTTTTTTTTTTTTTTTTGAGACGGAGTCTCGCTCTGTCGCCCAGGTTGGAGTGCAGTGGCCGGACCTCAGCTCACTGCAAGCTCCGCCTCCCAGGTTCACGCCATTCTCCTGCCTCAGCCTCCCGAGTAGCTGGGACTACAGGCACCCGCCACCTCGTCCGGCTAGTTTTTTTTTTTTTTTTTTTTTTTTTTTTTTTTTGTATTTTTTAGTAGAGACGGGGTTTCACCATGTTAGCCAGGATGGTCTCGATCTCCTGACCTCGTGATCCGCCCGTCTTCGCCTCCCAAAGTGCTGGGATCACAGGCTTGAGCCACCGCGCCCGGCCCACAACATTTGTTCTTAAAGGTAGTGGGTGTGGTTATAAAAAAGAAACACAAGGGATCTTTACAGTATTGGGATTGTTTGGTAACTTGAGGTTGGTGGTAGATACACAAACTTGTACAAGTGACCAAATGGCATAGAATCTAACACACATACATGTCCACATACACATTTAAAGAGGAATACAAGAGAATAGGATTAAATCTGTGGATTGATTGCATCAATATCAGTGTTTTGGTTGTGATATTATACTATGGTTCTGCAAAATATTACCATGGGGAAAACTAAGTAAAGTGTATAAGAGTGGTCTGTATTGCTGTTAAAATTGCATGCAAATCCACAATTACCTCAGTACAACTTTTAATAAAAAACACAATACCATTATTTCCTCATTTAGGCTGCACAGATTTGAGACAAATAGGTATAGCTGGATAAAAGGAAGTGATCCATTTTTAAAAATTAAAAGAATCACAAATGTGATTGATGAATCGTGGGCATGTAGAGGTTAAGATAGATTCAGTTACAGTCTGAAAGCTTCAAGATAAATTATGTTAAAAGAAACCAGGAAAGGGTCTAACGAGTTTGGCTGAATGGTTTTACTCACGGTAAGTTTCTTTGTTGAGATATATATATATATATATAGAGAGAGAGAGAGAGAGAGAGAGAGAGTCACTGCTGTTGAGAATGGGGGTAGGGTAAAAAATCAATTTTAAATATATTATTTTTATGCAAAACAAAATTAAAATGAAGAAGTTAACAGTTATAAGACATAAACTAAACTTGGCAGAGGAAGAATAATTGGAGATTTTCTACCCAAATCTTCATATTAAATAGCTTTTCTAAAGAAATTGTTTTGCGTTCCTGTTTGTACTACTATTTGCATTTCTCTTTAGAGTTATCTTTTGACTTACAAGACAATGTCAATGAAAAATAAAAGCGCTCATAACATTTTAACTTTTTGTTAACAAATGACTGAAATGTAATATAAATTAGTAAATAATAAATTCTATAAAAACACAAATCATAAAAAAGTGTCAACTTTTCATTATTTGTATCATCATTATGAATTGAACAGGCAATTGGAAAATTCTTTTTAAAAAATATACTCACGGAAATTTTAAAATAACTTCCTATTACATACCTGACTGATAAAGTAAATTTTTCTTACTACAGATGGCTCATTAAAGTCAGAACTCTTTAACTATCACTTACCAAATAAAAATCACTGAAAGCTTAATGAGGAAAAACACAAATATGTTTATTGTATGTTTACCGTAATTACTGCATCAAAGTACTTGAAGACCTTATTGGGGAAATAATAAATGTAAATTAAGACTGAAATTATGATATAAAGTAAATAATTGCCCAGTGAAATAATGAATGTGGACTTCAGAAAATACTACAAAAATAAATGTTCTGAAAAAAAGTATTATTTTAATTGTCATTGCATATCTTCTCTGATTCTTTATTAGACAATAGGCCTTGAGAAAGAAGGTATTATTCCTTAGAATTATTTGAGTCATTTATAGCATCTTTGAGCTAAAAAGAAACCCTTTGATGGCTAGAAATTGAATAAAATCAATTTTAAAATAATAAGCAAAATTAGGCCGAGCGTGGTGACTGACGCCTGTAAACTCAGCACTTTGGAGACCAAGGTGGGCAGATCACCTAAGGTCAGGAGTTTGAGATCAGTCTGACCAACATGGAGAAACCTCCTCTCTACTAAAAATGCAAAATTAATCAGTCACGGTGGTGCACGCCTGTGATCCCAGCTACTTGGGAGGCTGAGTCAGGAGGATCATTTGAACTCAGGAGGTGGAAGTTGTGGTGAGCCAAGATCGCTCCACTACACTCCAGTCTGGGCAATGGAGTGAGACTTTCTCAATATAAATAAATAAATAAGCAAAACTATTACTCTAGAATGCTTTTTGAAACAAATATTCTATATTTTAGAATTAAACACAGTATATTCCTTTTGTCTGGAGAGAAGTTTCTATGTGTTACTCACGTTGATTTCTTCAGGGCCTAGCGAAGCCTAATATGTTATAGGTGTTCAATATATTCTTGTTGTTGAGTTATATTCAGAAAATATTATACATAAAGATCAAGAAGCAATTAATATCTAATATACTGTCTACAAATAATAAATTCATTCTGTAAAAAGCTTGTACATATATGTACACATATGAGTAAAAAAAAAAGATTTTACTCTCATAGCTAGGAGGCAGTATGATATCGAAGTATTTTCATTTGCTATTAAAAATAATGCTATAATCTACTTCGGCAATAAAAAAATTAGTGGGTGATATTTCTTTTTCTCTAGAAATTATATAGAAAATGTTAAAAGTAGCTTACTTCAGGTAAACCTTTGTAAAAGTATACACAGGAAATGATTAAATATTAGTCCTCTAAGTCATCTGATTGAGTTTTCGTGTGCTTGGCAGCTACTATTTAATACATATGTAAATGATAGAATATTGAAAAGCCTGAAGAAAAACCAGTTGCTGAATGTGCCAACATCCTAGAACTGAGTAGAATTTACCTTTTTTTTTTTTTTTTTTTAAATGGGATTTTTCCATTTGTATAGTTATCAAAGCACTCAAGCATAGTTTGAGATTTCATTTATGGCTTTGTTCCCAGAGTTGGTAGACCACATAAGCAATATTTATTACTAATTATACCGAAACAGAATCAAGCCTTGTTAAGATGGCTAGCTTATACAGCATGCCTTTTTTTCCTAAATCCCTTTTAGTTTAAAGGGGCAGGATTAAATAATCCATTGCTAATATTATGAGAATTTTCAGACTAATATCACATGTTCCTATTCAATCTAGTAAGAAAAGAAAATTTTCTGAATAGCATTAAAAGTTCAAATTTCAGTAGCTTCAGTTAAACTTCACTCATAGATTTTCCTTTGTGTAGAAAACAAATTTATAATTTTTTACAATGGCACCCTTTTCCGTATAAAATTCAGTGAAACAACACTTAGAAAGTTATTTTTACAGAATAAAAATTATTTTTAAATAAATCAGTTAAATATACTTTAAAAAGAAGATCTTGATTTTTAAAGGGGACGTATAATATAGTTTTATTCACATTTTAATTTAATAGCTCTTCTGATTCTTACAAAGTAAATTCATAACTAAATTATCATTTTGTTGATTTTTGTAAAAAGGAAATATGCAATTTATTTATTTTAAAATTACTAATTTTTATGTAACTCAGCTTAAAGCAAATACACATACACACTGACACACATATACACTTCTGACATTTCACAGTACTGTGTATTTCTTCACAAAAAGTTTTAACAGCGTTTATTACTGTCTTAAATTCTTTCAATGTGTTTAGGACAAGTAAGTAACATAAATATTTTGTTGAAATTAAAGGCAAATGTTTTACACTACTTTATAGGGAAAAAAGTGATTCAAAAAGGCTGTTCCAAAAAATATTCCCAGATTCTCCCGTTAAAGACAGTGCCAGAGATTTAATAGTTTTTATGAGATCAGATTGGTTCCTGAGATCACCATTTTCTTGCCAATCTCAATGCTAAAGAAAACTCCCTGTGGAATTTTCAAAGAAAGACTAAGCCTAGTAGCCTAGTTCAATAAAACAACTAAAAAAGTAAATGGCAATAATTCAATAAAGTATGGCAACAGTGGAAAGAAAGTCTTTAGAAGCAAGTTTAAACATTTTTAAAGTATCTCCTGAAGTACCATCTCCCAGAAGACTGAATGCAATGAGGAGCAGGGACCAACGTGTTAACCCGCCGACCTACCATAATAGCATGACAGATGCTTCCTACCTGAAGGGGTCATGCCTGGGAGAGAGAGAGGGAGAGTGAGACTGACAGAGTGCCCAGGGAGGGTATTGATCCACTGACTCTTTTCTGGTAACCATTACTGAGACATGAGTTGACAGTAATTAAAATGACTTACACACTGGGGTGGTTTCAAACTCAAATCTTCGACTGAAGACACCATAGCCTGCTGCTGTACGTGCTCGAATTTGGAAGACATAAACTGAAGCTGGTTTCAAGCCCTCTGCGGTAATAGTTGTCTCTTTGGATTTGATAATTGTGTAGCTGGTCTCTTGGTCCTTGGGATGCGCATGCACATACAGTAAAAAAGGCAGCATATAAATTAATAATGACCGCAAAATTTATAACCATAGATCAGAAAACGAATCAGAAACCAATGGACTCTATTAGTACAAATATAATACTTTAGAAAAAAATCCTACACATCCTAGGTGTGCTATTGACATAGAATATTAAAGTCTTTTCTAGAACTCAGGGTGGTGGGTGACATTGTGTCCACCTATCCAGAATACTTGTCTTTGGCAGTAATACATTTCTAAAATTTTGAAAACATAATGTTGTAGGAGATTGATTATTTTACAGACTCTATTTTAGTATTGTTATTTGTATACTTTTTTCCTCCAATATAGTTAATTGGAGCATATCTAATATACTGCCTATTCATACAGAAAGTTAACAATGTGTCCCATTCTGTGAGGTAAGACCTATGCTTTAACTCATTAGTGAATTCAATTTATAATTGTACTTATGTCTTAAGGTAAGAAATTAGTACTTCACTGGTGAAATTTAATTTCAATTCTCTAAGCCTAGATAGAAAGCATTAAAGAAAAATGCAGATAAGCAAAGCATTTTTATTCATTTTTGAAAATGTCCTCATTTGGAGGAGCTAGGTAGTAGTTAATGGAGATGGAGCAGGAAAAATAATTACTGGAAAAATAATTTTGGGAACTGAAACAAAGAGGAACTGTTTCTATTTTGATGCTAACAAAAGTTTAGACTAACCATCCGTAACTCCTCATTATCTCTCTGAATTGCCCACACCAACTTTACCATGGATACTGAAATCACAGGCTGAAATATAGCAGGGACATTTTTGCTTTTATATTCAGTTTCCTTATCAGTAAAACTGGAGTAGAGACTTGCCTGGGTTTCCTCACAGAGATGTTGTAAAAATGAAACAGGTAATGTATGTGAAAGCAGTTAATAAACTGTAATAGATGTTTTAATTTTCATAATTATTTTAAATATTTGTAACTCTTTCTAATATGACATGTCAAAGTTGACTACCACTAAAACTATCTAAAATATACAATCTATGTAACATTTTTCTTTTAAAGTAATTTACCATTCCTCTTGTAATATGTTTAAACATACAAAATTATCTTAGAGTTAAGTAGGTCCAAAATTATCTCTAAATAGGTATGGTGTAATTTATAAACCCAATAGCACACTTTCTGATCATCATAGGCAAATGATTGATCTTTAATTTTTTAAACTGCAGATTAATTTAATTATCTAAACTTTAATGTATTTAGGAAATTTTATTAAAGTTGAGCAAAGGTAATTAAGTCTTATAAAATGTTACCTAATAATACCAGTAAATTTCTTCATTGACAAACATGTATTGCTCTTCTATTATCCACTCTATTACTCCTTCTGTATGGTAGGATCATAGCAGTAAAAAGCAAACAATTTCTTAATGTGTTCCTTTTAACAACTGTAAACAGCTTCTATAAACTATGATAGTTACCAATTTTTCTGAGAATGCACAGGTTCTTGATGGAATAAACCTGATAATATCATTTATTATTTCTCCATATTATTGAAAAATATTATTTTCCCATATTATTTAAAAGGAATATTTCTCAATAATATTCTGCTTTCCAGTTTGGCTACAATTGTAGCAGTAACTCTCACTAAGTAAGTTAAATGTCTGTTTGCTGATATTTGTTTAAAGAAAATTTAACTTAAAGAAAAAATCTAGTCAAAATTTAAGTATACAATTCTGATAGACTTTATGTAATTATCATTTTTACATAAAGGATTAACATTTATAATATAAAACATTAGAAGAAGGCATCAATGACAGCATTAGATTTCCAGCCATATTATTAAGTAGATGAGAAAATGTGGGTAAACAACTCTTTACCTCAGTTTTTTTCTTCCTTAAAATGGAGATAAAATTATTTACCAAGAATATTGGAAGGAGACAGAGATAAAGATAATACATATACCACCAAGCACAATCGCTACAAAATAGGTTCTAAGTAGAATGGATTACTCTTAACTTTATAGCATGATGGTAAGTTGTCCCATTGATAAGTAAAAAACAAAACAACTTTTAAAAGCTTCCATAGTTGTAAACTCTAACTATTGAAGGTACAAAGAATACATTTTATAAAAATATTAGAAATTGATACTTTTTGCCAAAAAGGAAAAATTTACAAGGAAACTGGACTGCTGCTCCTTGAAATAATGTATGATCTAATATCAATTGCACAACATTCTGTTTGATTTAACAATTAACGTTATGTATGTCTCAGTTGTTCCTTAGCTAGAGTTTAATTGTACATTGTCTCTCTCTGAGTTAGCCATACATAAGTTATTGAAGAGAATTTAGCAAAGCATGTATCTAGTGGATCAAAACCAATGAATACACATTGTGAATCGTGTAAGCGTCTTCCAAAATTTAATTCTGTTTCATTCCTTTAAATCACTCTCATATTGTAATTTTCTACATATCACAAACTTTATGTAAAGATTGTCAACACCCACAATTGCCTGGCTGCCAAGTCCTTGGTCAGGGCAGTGCCTTTTGCTGCCTTTGTGCCCCAGCTGAGCAAATGAGCTACACTCCCCAGCTGCTTAGCAAACACTGTTCACATGCAGTGAGGGGAGGGCTTCAGCAGAAGGAGCCAGCTGGCAAACACCCTGCCAAGGGGCAGCTTCCCTTTGCCTCTGCCTTTAATTAAGAGATGGCAATGAGCCCATCCTCACACGGGAGCAGAGAAGCCCAATGACCTCTATTAGAGCAGGGCAATCAGAGGCAGAAATGCCAGCTGGCAAATGCATGTGCCCTGGAAAGCTCTGCCACCTGTGTCTGGCCAAAAGCCATCCAATAAAATGGTGGTGTTATTCTGAAAGCTCAAAATCAGCTCTGAAAACCTATCAGGATCCCTACCTCAATACATGGTATAAAAGCTCATAATCCATTTTTTATAAATGAAAGTCTTAAAAAAACTTTATAGGTATAATATAGATATGCTCAAATGTTTGGCTCACGCACAATGGTCCAGGAATTAATACCTTTATTTTAAAAAGGAAAACACTGACCAAAATAATCATTTCCACCAATATATCATATAAAGATGTTGCTGCTTTTAATTAATGTAAACAAGCAACTTATTATTAATTTATTGGAAATATGTTTAGAAACCTTTTTCCCAAGTCATTTTTTTCTTTATTTGAGTTATACAGATCATATAATGGAATACTGAAGCATTAAATTTGAATTATTAAATATAAGACCAAATCATATTGAAATAAATGTAACTCAAAAAGAAATTGAACTATAAAGAAAATAATATCACAATATGGATAAAACTCAGTAGAAGAAATATTTAATAGAAACTCCTCATTACCACTTGTTGAATAACTTTGTTCTAACAGAAGCAGCAACTTTTTAAGAAAAGATAAATTCTCATTAATATTGAATATTACACATATAATGAAAGTAATGCATATGCTGGGAAGTGGTCATGAAAACAATCAAAGGTTATTCGTAAGGGGAAAAAAATAGGATGCTTTCCTCAAGAACAAAAAAGAAAGCCAGTCATTAATAGAGCTAGTTGATTCAGAGATAAAAGAAAATGTAAGTACTTGTTAAACTTTTAGTCTCCCTGCTGTTAACCCTTATTGCATCTAAGATAGTCAAATATACAGTTTTTGAATTCTATTTTGCATTTTATCTTCTTTTGAAATCAACTTTAATCACAATGAAAATTGAGAAACAATGTTCACAACAGAATTCAGCATGTGTTAATATATATTTATATAACTCTACATGGCTTTGCATCAATATAAAGTAACAAAGGTTACAAAAACTTGAATAAGAAATATAAACCTTAATTTTACAAATTGTTTTTTGACATAGCCTATGTTTAAATTGTAGACCTCTGGAATTTGCAATGCTGTTTTTTACTACTAATCTCACGAGAACAGTAATCAGTGAGAAATTTTAATGTCACTATATTCCACTTGATTAACTACAGTTCTGTTGACATTAAACAATGTTAACCATATCCCAACATAATTTTGTCTCAGAGGTATTCTCTAAGAGCATTCTTGGTGAATAATGTATTTGATAACCTATTTTTGAAATATGTGTCACCATTTATGTTTCCTAATGATCTGATAGTTGTATATAATACTACCAGTAAGTCATTCCTAGAAAGATGACTATTTCAAAAATGGTTAATCATTTATTTATCTACTAGTATAATCAATACATGAACATTGTAGAAACAACAAAAACCTGTAAATATGTAGATGGCCTTTCTCCATCACTCCCCATTGTTTTATCCTTTGTTGTATTTTTACACAGGCAATTGTTGAATCAATGAATGAAAGAAGAAAATTTATTTTTAAATTTTCTATACTGTGACAAATTAATATTCAATACACTTACCTAAACTCTTTTTTTTTCCCCCCTTTGAGACTGAGTTTTGCTCTTGTTGCCCAGACTGGAGTGCAATGGTGCGATCTCGGCTCACTGCAACTTCCGCTTCCTGGGTTCAAGCGATTCTTCTGCCCTCAGCCTCCCGAATAGCTGGGATTACGGGTGCCCACCACCACACCCAGCTGATTTTTTTTTTTTTTTTTTTTTTTTTTTTTTGTATTTTTAGTATAGACGAGGTTTCACTATGTTGGGCAGGCTGATCTCGAACTACTGACCTCAGGCAACCCACCCACCTCAGCCTTCCAAAGTGCTGGAATTACAGGCGTGAGCCACCGCGCCCGGCCCTAAACTCTTTTATCTATGCATATATATATATGGTGAGGAGAACCATTTATTCTCCCTCTCTTTTCCAATGCCCTAGCTTGGGCAAGTTCTTAGGTATTGTAAAGTAAGATTTTGTACTTCCTACCATATCTTTTACTCTTCCAGAAAAAAAGAAGGAGTGATGTCTGTGAGTTTGGAAAAGCCATTGAGTAAGTCGTGTGGCTCAGTCCTTCTCTTCTTTTTTGGGATCTTCATGCCTGCATTTTTTACATGTTCATTTCTATCCCTACATCCATAGGACCAACATTTCTGGGTCAGGGTCTCCAACCCAGTTCTCAGAGGCTGGTTTGGGTTCCCATCTATCTTTATCTCCTCTTTAAGAACTCAGGTTGTCCTAAGGTGTGTATGACATTCAGATCCAGCCAGTAGAAAAATCACAGATGAATGAGGCGGAAGTAGCAGGAAGACTCATGGTGGCTACATATGTAAGCCACATACTCCAGCCCAGTTTTAGAAATTACAAGCTTTTTCAGCTTCCATCTGTATGACTCTTTCATCAATAACTCATTTGCTTGTGAATTCAGAAAAGAGGAAAAGAGTTTATTACAACCTTGAGACCTGACCTTAATAGCTATTATGGCAAAATGTTTAAAAGTATCTCTAAGAGACTCATAGAACAAGAGGAAATCAAGAAAATATGGGGAATGTGATGCATATATGTTTTTATTTTTTAACCTGAAATTTAAACATAAATTTTATACTACAGTGCCAAATGTTTGCTAAGAATCTAAAAACTGTATGTGATATATGTGTCTTATCTTCTTCATATTACCTTAATAGTATAGGTGTTATGTTGAGTTACTAGCCATAAGCACATATGATTTCTCTGTTAGCACACTGCAGTCACTACTGAAAATTTATAGCTTAAGTCTTTGTAACACTTTCAAATGTCCTATGACTTCATCTTTTAATGCTGTTCAACTCAGTTAAGCTAATATTAGACTATATGGCAGTATCTAAGCTGTGTAAACTATTTGGCAGCAGCAGAACATGAATAGAGAGCTCCCTGTACACTTCTAGCGTCCATAATTATGACTGCAGAATCAATTGTCATTGATTTATACATAAAATTGCAACATACTCTTCTACAAATTGGATAATTGCAATTGCTAAAGTGAAAAAATAAAAAAAAAAGAAACTGAAGACTTTTTTTTTTTTTTTTTATTCTGTTAGTCTTACCTTTTCAAAATACTTGATTTCATACTCCAGGATGATTCCATTGGGGCGATCTGGCTCTTGCCAAGACAAAGAGATGCTGTTTTTTGCAATCTTCCCTTTTTTCACATTGGTAACTGGAGATGGAGCTGCAAAATAGTTTAAATAGGGAGCAGTGTGATTAATGAGGCCCTAAAAGTAAGCCTGTTATGTGTATTACATATATTGCATTTTGAGAATGTAGCACTATAAAAAAAAATCCAATTAAATTTTAGTTTATCTATATAATGTTTAAAGATTGTGAAGATTTTTTACAAATATAAATCAGCTAAATATCCTCAGGATTTTTTCATGATAAAACTGTAGTCCATATTTTTTCTAAGTAGTTTAGAAACATAAATTATTTTATTTTATATTTTATAGAATAAAGATACTCCTGATTATTTTACGTATCTTCCACATTTCTAAAATGTATGAGCTGTGTATGACATATCCCATTATGCTAATAGATACATGATTATATTACCGCATTTGTACAACACAAAGTCTCTTTTATAATTTATTACTTTTGAAATTACATGAATCCTAAAATCATTAATAAATGTATATATTAAACATGGGCAGGTTCCTTAAGAAACATGCCACCAAAGATATGGTACACTTTAAAATAATAGCAAATAAAATAAACTTTTTTTAATTTTCATTTTTCTCAAATATTTCCTTAGAATCATAATCACTTCTGGTGATCATCACAATTTGATATACTGTCTATGAAACCACTACTTGTCTAATGAAAATAGGACTTATATATCTGTTCTTTTGGATATGTCTGGATATTTTGAGTTTGAAAAACATCTGAATATTTGAGTCAAAATTCTTTTTATCAATCTGCTGATATTTGTATAGACAACATGTCTAAAAGACATGGCAACATAAAAGAGTAAGATATGGGCTCCCTAGTTCACTGTAGTGTTTATTGAAAAGTGCTAACACTACTGAAATAGAAACAACAGACGATTAAGGAAGACAGTGAATTTTTGAATATATTTTGTTCAATAGTGAATATCTGTATGAATTATCTTGAATCATGAATTAAACTCAATTTCCCAGTATCACTACATATGTATTGCTTAACACAACAGTAAAAAACCCAAAGAAAGACTAAGTCTTCAGAGTTCTTCACTCACTTTACTATAGTGAAATCATTTTTTTATATTTAACTATTTCTCGTAGATAGCTGTCAGATTTTACTTAATGAATTGATGGTATTACCACCTTGCTATTCATAAATTGTTTAATAATATGCTCCATGAAGGCAGGAATTGGTTTAGTTTAGTTCACTGCTACATTTCCAAGATGAGAAAATTGTTTAGCATATAGAAATTTAATGAATATTTGTTGATTGAATTGATGGATGGATGAATGAATGGCAAATACATAATTAAATATCATTCAAACCTGAATTTATCTCATCATAGGATAATATTAGTTTGAAATGTGCACTTAATTTTAAAACTTAATCAGTTCTTCAATAAAATAATCATTTGTGGGTAAAGACAACAAATAAATACCAACACAGACACAATCAGCCTAAAGTGCAATACTTTGTTATTTACTTGCATTCATCAAAGTAAAGCATAAACTATTTCACTTTCAAACACTTAAGTTAACAAATGCCAATGTAGTTCAGTGGCTAAGAATGTGCTTTAAAATACTGGTTTAGAATGAGGGGAGAAGACCATTTCTGAGCTCAGAGTAGGTCAGGGATAATTTTCTTTGTGACAAGAGCATCTTTGCATCTTCTGGGTAAAGCTGATGACAGCTCCTGGGGACATAATGATGATGCACAAATTGTGAATGGCAGCAATCCTACACCACTGCAAGTATCATGCACATTAAAATAACTGTAACCAGGTTTGTCAGCATCAAGGAGCATGCTCAATTTATCTTATTTGTCTCCCTTGCTGATACCTTTTGCTCATTCTCTGCCTGCTCAACCTTTTAAGTCTGGTATCAAATGAGAATGATGACTTAGAGCATTTATGCTTGTAAAATTTTTATGGGTGATGTCAAATCATAAAACTATCACTGTCCCTGCATAAGGATAGAAAAAAAATACCAAAGAAATCAAGCTGTGAAGGGTACAAAATAATTTCTAAAACTTCTGAGTTGTAGCTTTCAGATATGTGGAAATATTCCAAATTCTTCCCATATTGTAGCGTCTGTGTTAGAGCTAACTTTGTATACTAGTATGATATGCAAGATGGAGATTCTTTAGGCTACTACAGTTCCCATTATGAGCTAATTGTTTTGTCTGTTTCAAATTTTTAAAGTTTTAAATTTATATAGAAATTTTTTATAGAAAAATAAGATAACAGAGTTTCCACATAACTTACATTTAGTGTCGCCTATTAGAAACATACCATATTAATACATTATATCTGTCACAATTAATGAACCAATACTGATAGATTATTATTAATTAAAGTCCACAGTTTATTCAGATTCCCATAGTCTTTAATTAATGTCCTTTTTCTGTCCTGGGATTCCATCCAGCAAACCATATTAATTTAGTCATCATGTTTTCTTAGGCTCCTCTTTGTTATAGCAGTTTTTCAAAGTTTCCTTGATTTGATGACCTTGACACTTTTAGAGCACACTGGTCAGGTATTTTGTAAACTGTCTCTCAGTTGGGATTAATATTTTTTCATGATTAAAACAGGGTTATGGGGTTTTGGGGGGATGACCACGAAAGTAAATTGCCAATCCTATTACATTATATTGAGGGTACACACTACCAACATATCATCGCCATTATGTTAACCTTGATTTCCTGAGTGACGTAGTGTTTACTGTTTCTCCACTTTAACATTGTTTTCTCCCCAGCATTCAATATTGTACTTTTTGGAAGAAAGTCACTATTTGCAGCCCACATTAAAGGAGTGGGAATTTATGATTCACTTTCTTGATAGTGGAATATCTACTTAAATCATTAGAAATTCTTCTGCAGGAGAAATTTGTCTATTTTTCTTCATTTTTAAATTTATGTAATTATTTGCATCAGTATGACATGGATATTTTTACTCCTTTGTATATAATTGTATACTTTATTTTATTACTGAATTTGCTAATGCTTTGGCCATTGGAAGCTCTTTCAGAGCTCCTATGTCTCTTTGATATACACCTATCATTATGGGTTTGTCTGTTTGTTATTTCTACATTATTTTCTTACCTTCTGGGACTAAAAGACCAGATACTCTATGCTCATCTTGCTTATTCACTGCTCCAGTCCTAGAGTCATTCATTTCTGTAAGGAGCACTGGTTTCCTTTATTAGAAAAGGCATTAGAAACCAAGAAATGGGTGTTGAGTGTGTTTCTTGCCACTGAGATGCCATTGCCTTTAAGCCCTCTTACTGACAGGACAAGGACATAAATGTGTATATTAACTTGTGTATATCTATACATATTCCTATACATAACTACCTATATCTATATTAACCTAAAGATACATATATACTGATGTTGCCAACTCTAATAATTATTACATAAATAATTCTAGCTTCCACACCTTATCTGTAAACTCCCACTCTAATGGCGGGTCCCACCATCAGCCATCCAACTGAACTTGATTATTCAGTTCCAGCACCTATGTCTAGTATGTACTGAATTGTTCAGAATTGTTCATCTGTGTCTGTTTGACTTATCGATAATGATATAAAGTAGAAACCTCTAATATCCTAATGACACAAACAGTGATATACAAAATCCTGCCATCGGTTGTATAAAACAATATATCTTCCTTACTTTTCAGATATAGAAATCTAGTTTAAGGCACAGCGTTCCAAGATGGAAAGGCCTGCCATGGCACAGATAGCTTGAAGTCTGATAGAATTGACTTCAAGTATTTTGGCAGCCAGCCATTTCTATGTAATTCTGTTAGTTAACTTTTATAAATGTACTTTCAATCTTTATAATAGGAACAATAATATAAATTCATATTTTTTAAGGTTGACATCTTATTCTTCAGGTACAATGTCAGGTACAGGGTGGGTGCCAAATAAATACTATTTGTAATAATATCAGTTGTAAAATATTAGAAAATTGTTTAAGAAGATTTCAATGATGAACTTTCCATAATTCTTTAACTGTTTCATCCTTCAACAGTCAAAATTATTTGTAGCTTCTTCACTGAACTTGGCACTGCTTTAAATGCTTGATGAGATCCAAAGGCAAAGTGCTTACACAGATAAGATGCTTTGTTTTCTGCATCCAAGGCTTTCATGACTCTACATTAATAAAAGGTTATGAGTAAATTTCCTTGATTTTATTCATTTTATTAATTAAAATGCCACGCTTTCAAATGCTGATTAAAACATCGATAGTTACACTTAGTATACAACAATGTCTTCCTTACTCTTTAAAACAAAGTGAACATGATGAAAACATGAACCTCATTTGTGTCAAATGGAATAAGAAAATACCATTAATGCATCCCTATAGCCAATACATTTTGTGTAGGCGGTAAATTACAAATAGAGTCAAGTATTGGTTACTTGTATTTAAAACAATAAATAAATAAAACTCTATGTATTTGATGTATATACCCATATTAAGTCTTAAAGACTAGAGAGAGGTAAATAAAACAATATTGAAATCTTTTCAGTCTATGACAGTCCATGAATGGGTTAAAAACTTCATCAGATGACAATTTTTAAACTTTCCAGCAGAAGTCCCTACACATCAGTAATGCATTAGTTCATTTAAACACAAGATTTAAAAATACACGTGTTTTACATTTGATTCTATAGATTAAAATTTGGCCAAATGAACTGTCAGTATCTGACAGCTGGAAGCCCCTACTTCTCACTGCTATGCACACTTTATCATATTAAAGTACTTCTTATTAATGAAGCAGGTCTAGGCCACTACAGTATTCCAAAACAACACAGAGTATTAGGCTTCTCTCCAGAAAATTCTGACTCTGTAGGTCAAAGTGAGACGAAGGATTCTGTATATTCAGTAAAGACTCTGGTGGAATCATTTTGTCAGTAAATTTCAGGAAATAATTAAGGCAAACCATACTAGGATTAATTCTTCTTTTTAAAAATTATTATTATTACTATTTTAAAAAGAATTATTATTAATGCTTCTTTTATAAAAAATTAAACTTGGAAAGCTGAGGCTGGAAGTTGGATCAGTATTGAGGTTTACTGAACTGCTGCTGTCTTGAACCTGTGGCTCACTATTGCCTGTTATCCTAATCTTTGTTAGCAACTTTGCCTTTCTCTGAGGATTATTTCTGCTCGTATTTGGTATTTTCCTGACCATTAGGTATTTCTTGGTAATTTGATTTGTTTGCTCATTCATGCATAATTTGGTTTAGTCTGCTGATAATCTATAAAATTAGAAAAATCTTATGTCTGGTTCACTGTTGTTTGCTTAGTCCTTAGAAGACTTTCCTGACAACTTTGTAAAATATACAACTGCATCCACCCTCGTTGAAGACACCATGATTTTTCTCCTAATTGGATTACTTCTTTATACCTTCCTGAACTTCAGGGAGTTTTTCTAAGAAGAGCCAGTGTGTTATTGTTCATGTTATAATTTGGTCACGTCACATAAGCCCTGCCTTATGGATTACTAGGTCACACATGCTCTATCCTCTGCCTAAATTTCTAGTCATCAACTCCACTATCTCTTGTTCTCTTTCATGGATATGACCTTCTACATGTTTCTTGAGCACTCTAAATTTGTCCTGCCTCAGACCCTTTACACTTGCATTTCTTTTAGTTTAGAATGTCCTTCCTTATCTTCATCTAAATTGCTCTTCACTTTATTTAGGTCTTTAAAAAATGCCATATTTCCAGAATTCACTTCCTGACTGATTGACCATTCATTAATTTCTTATTTTTCTTTATAATGGCACTGCTTGAAATTATATGCTTATTTCTTTACTTGTGAATTGTCTTATATTCTACAAGAATATAGCCTCTATGATGGGAAATACTTTTACTGTCTTATTTATTTATATATCTCATGTGCCTTGAAAATTCCTGGAGCATAGAATGGCATTTAATATTTCTAATATGCATAACTTATTTTTCTGGGATTTAAAGCTAATAAAGAATATATAGCACATGGTCCTACTTTATAGTTGTTAAGTTGAATCAATTATCACATGGATCATTCTAGTCTCCTCACTTTACTTATCTGTAACCTCCTGCTCCAAGAGTGGCTCTCACCACCTGTCATCCCGTTACTTAATTGTTTAATTTCAGTATAAATGTCTTCAAAGCAATACATTTTTTATTTGTTTTTGGCACAGCACAGTATAGGCAGAACTATATTTGAATCTAGTATATATTGAATATGTATCTGACATATGAATATGACAATGAATAGTAAAATGAATAAACAATATTATTAAATAATTTCAAGGAAATCTAGAGACTTCTGGAGCAAAGAATAAATAATTAGAAGTCAAGTGACTACCACCCCTAACTATTTGTATAAAATAAGAGCTACTGGGAAAAAGAGTCAAAGAATATATATGTGCATATACCCACACATAACTTCATATTTATGTAGACAATTATATGTATATGTATGTTTAATAATTATAAAACTTGAATGTATTCTTTTTTTTTTTTTTTTTTCACATGAAGTCTTGCTATGTCTGCCAAGCTAGAGTACAGTGGTGAGATCTCCGCTCACTGCAATCTCTGCCTCCCGGGTTCAAGCGATTCTCCTGCCTCAGCCTCCCGAGTAGCTGGGGTTACAGGTGCCCGCCACTGTGCCGGCTAATTTTTGTATTTTTAGTAGAGATGGGGTTTCATCATCTTGGCCAGGCTGGTCTCGACTCCTGACCTCATGATCCACCCACCTCGGCCACCCAAAGTGCTGGGATTACAGGCGTGAGTCACTGCGCCTGACTTGAGTGTATTTTTAAGATAAAATGTATTCTTTCAGTAAAGAACAGACTTTTGAAATGATGAAAGATGAAGTATGGTTTTAAATCTATGTGTCTTATGACTCTGTTCATAAGACTTTCCATTCTTTCACTTCTTCACAAAGGTGGAAAAAGGAAGAGGGAAAAATAGGAAGACAAACCCTAGCTAATCTAAAAACCTAAGCTATAGTTATAGTATTTCCAGAGAAACATGGAAAATTACAAAACCTACAGCCAATGAATTTATCTTTAGTTTATATTTTCTAAGATGAAATAGTATTGGCATTAGCATAGTGAATGCATCTTTTATTTTTATGTCTGTCTTTCAGTATTTATCTGAATAATAGTATAATACTGTCTATACTGAATTTCAGTATAACACTGTCTTTCAGTATTTATCCTTACTATGTATATGATCATGTGACAATTTAAATTAACTGCCTCCCACAGACTACATATATATGTATGTATATATTTTTAAAGGAAATGCAGACGTAGATAAATCCATATTTTATTTTATATATACATATATACACACCACATACACATACAAACATCTCTAAGAGAAATCATGTACATCTTTTGCAGCTGGGTTAATAAAGCTACATATAGTGATTACTTTGCTATCTTTGTTTTGGGATACATATTAGCATTTGAATGTAAGGAAATAAGTAACTAGATTTCCTAAAGTAAATGAGAATTGCAGTTATTGAATTATAAACTTATTCAAAATTATTAACAAAAAAGTAAGACAGATATATTATAACATACACACTCACAAATGTGTAATATTATACACTTTATATTTTTTTAATACATAATATAAATTGTATATACTTACATACTTAGTATATCCTTCTTACTGTGTTGTCATTTGATACTATTGGACCAGGAAAAGAAACTAACAGTGCATTCTCAACACACTTAGTACCAACCATTTTCTGTACTAAAGAAAGAAGGTATTTTAAAGGTTTCTTTCTCAAATAAAAATTCAATCTGCTCACTCAAAAACCTACAATCACTCCATCTTAAAAGCCTGCAACTGGATCTTTTGATATATGACCTCAGTGAAGTTTTGAAACGACCATTTTACCAAAACCTGGCCTTAAATGACAGTAGTTCTAGAGAGAGGATATCTATTTTAATAAAAAGAATTTATAAACTAAAATGTACCATTCAGTAGAGTTTGTTTTTTTCAAATACTTGAAAATCAGAAAATATTAAAAATTAGTTGCTTCCAGCAGGAAATGAAAATAACTTAATTGCTAAGAAATAATTTCTGATGTGATTATACTTTATAGTTCAAAGCATATTCTTTAAATATTGTTTTGAAGTCACATTCACATTGATGTTAATTTGAAAAGAAAATGACAATAATAAAAATAGAAAACTACATCACTGGCATTCATAGTCAGTGTTCTCTAAAATAACAGTGCAAATTACAAAAACAAATATTAAATGCAACAAGGTGTATAATGACAATATGCCTCCTTCTGAATAGCAAAATTAATCTCACACAAAATAAATTATCATAGAATTTGTTTTCCATTCATTACTTGTTATTACCCTATAATAGAATTCTTAATACACAGAGACTTAAGTGTCAATGATTATTTGATCTTAATAACCACAATCCCCATTGTATGAGAAACAGAATTTAAATAATTTTTACAGTATTGTATTAGAATAAAATGAGGCTATATCTAGCAGATAGCATGGTGTATTTGGAAAACTTTGATCAACTCACTATTACTCAGTTATACTATATTCAAGATAATATAGTCCCATATGCAATTTTCAATAATGTTTTATCGGTATTAAACTTCCATTATGGAATACTGCAGTTTATTTTACAGGAAATTAAGTCATAATTAGCTCAGAAACAACTTTTTATAGCTTATATTTAACAATAAAAACTTAGTCTCCTCTTATAAATCCGTATTAAATAGGGTTTTGGTAACCACAGATTAAGTCATTAATGGTAACAAGGCTGTAAAGTGCAAACTCTAATTCAATTGCTAATTATTTCAAAATTTTCACAATTTAAACCAATCTCACCAAGCATTTTTAAAAGCAAAACAAACACATCATAAATGTAGAGAACCTACTCATTTTCCTTTCACACTTCTCATTGATCTTAGTCTTGTATAGCCAAATGAACAACAGGAATCATTTAATTCACTAGGAATTGTGATAATAAATTATTTATCTATCAATTGTTTAAAGAAACGGATTGAATTTCTATTATACTATTAAAATTCAGGACCACCACATGTTCTCTGCCTAAATATATTCTCGCTGAGACCATCTGACATGATTTCTTCAGTATCTGAAATTATGCCAGTAGACACAAAAAGATAAACTTTCTGGCTACAGAATGACTAGGAGACCTGAGTAGTGTTTATCAGCACCTCTCATAAACATCCCAATCACAATATCTTTAAATAGCATAATTTCTAACAGCAACATGACAGGCTGGAACTAGAAAAAATACAGGATTAATGATTGCAGCTGGTCAACCTTTTAAAGTCCAGAAAAAAAGCCAAATCACAGCATTCTGCTCCACACTAGTAATGTTACCAGATATTTAATTTTTAAGCCATGGGACTAATGTTAGTGAATCAAACCACACATTCTTCAGTTGTGGGAAATATCTGCTGCTGAAGTCACATGTAAGGCCATGTTTCACTCCAACAGATCACGTAGAGAAATTTCTAATGCTGACAAAACATATCATTATATATCTATCACCATAAGTTTAAATGGCATAAAACCCACATTTTTTGTTCCACTGGAACAGTAGTCTAGATTTCTATTTATTTTAAAAAGTAAATGAAATGTAAATAATAACTGGCTGCAAAGTGCCCAAGATGTATTTTGAATAAATTTCAGTTATTAGAAAGAACTAAGTCCACATTTTACTTTGAGAATTGTTTAACCATTATCGGCTAAGTGAATGAACAAATATACGTATGTATACATAGAGAAAGAGGCTACTGTAATTGCTGTACCATAAGAGTACATAATATGTTACATTTATAAGAAACATTATGTGTCAGTTTACAGTTTAAGCACTTTATATACATTAACTCATTCAATCTTCCTAACATCATTAGGAAATAGAAACTATTATCATCCCTTTTTGATGCACAGAAGTTAATTATCCAAGTTCAGTCCACCAGGAATTGGCAGACCTTAGCAGTCTTTCTTCGGAGATTGTATTCTTGAGTATTATTCCATAAAATAATGAAAGAATAGCTCTAAATAGAGTGTTACGTTTAATGTCATCTCACATAAAATTATTTTAAAGATTATTCAGATTATCTAATTTCTTCTTTGAGTATATAAATGTCCTAATTTTTGCTGTTTCCTTAGTGCTTTGCAAAGCTGATTATAAAAAGCAGTAGGAGAAACAACTGTCTCTGAAAAAAAATTAAGCAACTTTTTATTGCACATTCTGTGACATGAAACTGTATCAACTCTTAGTTGTATTACTTAAAACAAAGTTTTACAACTATTTTTGATCTACCGTGATACATTAATATGACAGCATTCAAATATATAAGAAATATCTCTACATACTTCTATACTGGTGAAACTGGAAAATTGTCTTCTGAAAATAAGCCAAGATAAATTCTCACAATGATTAACAGTACACACATAATGACTGCTCTCTGCATGCTGCACCATATTCATATTCTGCACACTATTCAGATGAACTGTGGATTTTGAGAAATATCCTGCGTGCTAAATGCAAATTCAATTTTTTTCTACTATTCAGGGATACACGTGTAAACACTTTGAAGCAAATATTATGATACAGATAGCCATAAATATCCTCTAGTTTATATATATTTAAAATTATGTATGTATATATTTCACAAACTTTGATACATCATGATTAATAAATAATAACTTGTAAAAAGTAACATAAAACATTCATGTGGAGTAACACAGGAGAGATCTGAAGGACTCATATATAAGTCTCTTCCTTTTTGTCTCAGCACATTCCTTTCCTCAAAACTCAAGACATCTCTCTCTCCATCTCATGGGCTTTTAATAGGTCTCTCCACTGAAAGAAAAAGTGTTGTTGGCAACTCTTCTCGTCCTCTCTCCTTTCCTTTTTTTCCCTAATATTACTGAAAAACTACTGTGTGCCAAGCACTAGTGAGTTGGGCTATTGCAATCAACAATTCCATGTGTCCTGGCCAGTGACCATACAACTAGGAATATTAAAAATAAATTGTTTGGAGAAAGTATTATATATCACAGATATAGAAAGTTAGATCGTTCCTCTGAAAATCTATATACCTGCATTTCAGATTATACAACTCTTGAGCACAGAGAGTGGCCTCATTTATCTTTGTATCCTCTATAGCTAGAAAAAGAACAAGCATGTGGTATGTGTCCAATTAAAAAAAAAAGATCCAATCCATCAGGAAGTCAATGAAACAGGAAAGTGATATAAGATATTTCTGACACGTAGTGAAGATGTAACATCATCATTAAAAACATAATAGAATATTACTTTCTGAAAATGTATGGATAAAACTGACAAATGTCAGTTTACTTGTAGATGAAATTTTATTTAAAAAAACAGAATTGAGTAAACTTGAAAAAAACCTTTATGACATTATATTACAAGTCTGATTCTAGCTCAAGTTTAATGACTAACTACATATTTTATGAGCAAAAATGATACAAAAATAACCAATTCTTGTAAATTCAAGGAGGAACTGGGGCAAGTGAAAATTGCTAAGCAGCGCAATCAATGTCATTTTAATACGCTTTTTGAAGTAACGGCTACATATAATTGACTGCTATAATATAATGTTTGCAAATGTAGAAACTTGCCATAGATATAGAAGTGAAATAGGTAAGAGCAAACTGCGATCCAATAAAATCTATTAAAAATATTGGAAACAAGGTTGATTAACAATACTTTATAGAGAAAGTCTATAGTTATTTAATGGAAAAAGGTCAGAATATGTTTGAAACCTTTGTTGAAAATCATCTAACTAGCTTTAGACTTCTATGTTGAGTTCCTTTTTGTTGTTCTGTTTTGTTTTTGTTTATGTTTTTGGTTTTGTTTTGTTTTTTGGTATGGAGTCACCCAATCTGGAGTGCAGTGGTGCAGTCTTGGCTTACTGCAGCCTTGAAATCCTGGGCTCAGGAGGTCTTCCCACTTCAGCCTCCCAAGTATCCTGGAATATAGGTGGGCAACGCTATACCTGACTAGTTTATTTATTTATTTATTTACTTATTTACTTATTTATTTATTTAATCCTGTTTCAATCTATTAATCCTTTTTCATTTTTTCATTGCCATTAGTTCATCAGTTATCACTCTCTACCACTGCTGTCATAGCTGCCTAGAGTAGATTGTATCTTATTTTTATTTGAAGTAGATAAATACATTTTGCACATAAATTAATAAATTATATATATTATATATATAAATACATTTGTAAATATATTTAGTGCCTCTATGATTTAAGTACCAACAGCTCATAAATAGAGGATTTGGGATTTAAACACGTTTATGATTCTAAAGGTACTTAACGTGATGCTTCTAAATATAATGATATAATGTGGTGTTTAGTAAAGCTAATTCAAAGAGAGATGTAGCATAGTGATCTATGCAAAACACCCACTAATGCAAATCATTACATACAGGTTATTAAGTATGCAAACCAGAACAAAATAAAATTTTTGAGTACTGAAGCAGATTCTTCTTAGTTCATTAAAAACACTGTAGGGTATTTGTTTTTGACATAGTTCTTTATATAACCTAAAAATGACTTCCATAATATAAACACTTTTGTTGTGCAGTGAATATAGAATCTAAACTCAATTTAGGTAAGAATTTGGGAAGGTTCCATATTAAAATACACATAAATATAAAACAAAATATTCTAATGTCCATTCAAATTACTAGACCTCTCTGTCTTCAGTGGAACAAAGCTGTAAGACCACACCAACATATTTTATATTCCCTTAGAATGTATAGTGATAACATGATGTTGGCCAGAACATGCATAGTTAAAACGTAATGTTGGTCATAGAATATGGGACTCTTGATTCTATTCCTCCAGATACTCAGATATATTTTAACAAAGCCTGGCTAAAGTATCCTATCATATAAATTTCCTATTGCTGCTACAACAAATTACCAAAAAACTAGTGGCATAAAACAACACAGATTTATTATCTTACAGTTCTAGAGGTCACAAGTCTAAAACTCAAGGTGTTGGCAGGGCTGTGTTTCTTCTGGAGGTTTCAGAAGAAAATCCATTTCCACGTCTTTTCTATCCTCTAAAGACTACTGGAATTCCTTGGCTCCAGCCTCTTCCTTCATGTTCAAAGCACGTTCACTCCGCTGGGCGCGGTGGCTCATGCCTGTAATTCCAGCACTTTGGGAGGCCGAGGGGGGCTGGATCACCTGAGGACAGGAATTCGAGACCAGCCTGGCCAACATGGAGAAATCTCGTCTCTACTAAAAATACAAAAATTAGCCGGGCATGGTGGGGGGCGCCTGTAATCCCAGGTACTCTACTCAGGAGGCTGATGAAGGAGAATCACTTGAACCAGGAAGGTGGAAGTTGCAGTGAGCCAAAATCGTGCCAGTGCACTGCACTTCAGCCAGGGCCTAAAGGTGAGACTCCATCTCAAAAAAAAAAAAAAAAAAAAAAACCTCTCACTCTAGCCTCTGGTTCAGTAATCACATCTCCTTTTTATCTAACTCTATTGTCTCTCTTATATTAATATAAACACTCTTAGACTACAGTGGTTTAGGATAATCTCCCTATACAGGATGACCTACCAATCTTAAGATTCTTAATCTAATCACAGCAGCAAAATTCCTTTTTTCATTTAAAGTAACATATTTCGAGATCCTAAGGAATAGGTTGTGGATTTTTTTTTTAGAAGGGCATCATTATTCAGCCTACCACACCTATATATATCCGGGTTTTCGCCATATTTGTGTCTAATCTATATCATTTTATAGGCTTTGCATGTTTACATTCTAGGCCAAGACAAAAGTTTTATAATAATATCTTTATTATGAATTTGTTAAATGTACCTATAAAATTATATTTTAGGTATACATACCCAAACACTTTCCATAGGACTACTTAAACATAGTTAGCAAATTAATATCTTATTTGTATTCATTTATGGAGGGTTTTTTTTGGAAATTGATCTAATCTTACTTGAAATATCACTAAATATTTTTTAAATGCATCATCTCCCTTTGCTCTTCCAAAGCACTTCTCTATTCATCACTTGCCTTTTACATAAATTAATGCAACTTTCCATCAAATGTTTCAAAATTCCAATGGAATAGGCAGAAAATTCCCTACTGAATCAAGATTGCTGCTTCGCATAATGTTGTAGGCCATCTCCCTACTAAATTGTTACGTTGAAATCAAAACACTGACTGTTTTTTTTTAAGACCACGAAATACCCAACCAGGACACTCTATTTAGGAAGACTTTTATGTGATTTTTCCAGCCTGTTCCAAAAATGAAAAACACAGCCAGACAATGTCTTGTTTAAGATACAGTGAGTAATATCAAGTATACATAGGAGACACCACAGAAATATAGGTCCTTGTAATTTCCCCATTGCCGTCTCTATGTGCAAATTATGGTATACATAGGGATAGGAATATGCCATTAACTGTCAATATTACATATACAAATCACACACAAGAAAAATAGAATCACCTATATTATCCACATTTTAACACTGGTCATAAACTATATATACACCCTGGGCAAGTTCATGAAAGTTTTATTGCTATGCATTAAATTTCAACTCACTGTCACTGAAAATTTTAGATTTGTGTAATAGGCGTCTTCGATCAGTCCACGATTTGTATCCACTGTTAGGTTTCTTGGCACAGAGTGGAAGCATTTTAATTGATGAGTCTACACATATGGGCTAAGAATAATATTTGCAGAATCTAGATTAAGTGTTCTTGAAGGCATACAAAATATTCATAATGGTATTTGTATGTTTTTTTTTTTTTAAATCTTCAAAGGATTCTTTTAAGTGTAGAAGATACTAAGAAATCAAAATATTTATTACAAACCTTGATGCTGATTCTCATAGCCACAAGGACAACGGGATAATTGGGATATCTAATTAGATTGACATATTCTTGAAATACTCCTAGATAAATTAAGAGTTTATAAACAAAGTACTTGTCTAGATGTTGCACTGTTTTCTTCTTTTTACACTTGTTATCTGAAAAATCACTGTGGCTGCTGGAAATCCCAGATCTAGAGTTGAGGAAGAGCTTCCATTCTAGTTCTGTCACTATCTTAGTATTAGGGGCAAATAGTTGAGCCTTTTTATATGTAAAATTAGGGTGTTAATGCAAACCATTTTCGCTAGTTTCTCTCTGATGATTAAAAACATTCTGCAAGCATAGAAATGAAGCACTGGAAAAAAAAATCCATCCACAATTGGTGGATTCAATTTTCTGACTGCATATTGAACATCTCCAATTAAATACCTGCATTAATAAAATGTAATATTATGTAAAATTTAAGTATGATTTTTTCTACCCTTTGATTTTAAGCATTTATTATAACGTTAGAGTTAAATTACAAACTTTTTCTCAGTGATTGTAAATACTATAATGTTCTCAATGAATAATAACTACCCTTAGTAATGAAATAACTATAAATAAGATCAAGTTCTTTTCTGTGAGGTAGGCTAAGCTGTTACTGATGAGAGCTGCTTAATTTGACTTATATTTGTAGGAGTTAGGTCCGTTTGGACATATTCATCTTTTGACACAGAGTTGTTCTGATAAAATAGAACTTGGGGAATCAGAAGCCATTATATAAATTCTTACAAATGGATGATTTGTATTCTTCAGACAGTATTTAACACTTTGGAGAAATATTTCTATATTTCCTAATGAACTGCTATCAAGGTCTACTAAAATAGTGCTATAAACACACACACACACACACACACAAAATGTAACTAACATCTATTAATCCATGATTTCTCGAGACACTCATGTTAAATAAAAATTCCATCCATCATATTTTATACTCCTGGTTACTTAGAGGATAAGACGATTATATCTCCTATCATTAAATCACCCCCAAATAACTCAATGGAAGTATTGATGGAACAATTCAGAGACAGATAAAACAAAAACTAATTGGTACCACATGCGCAGGAAAAGTTGACTAATTTGATTCAATGTTTTTACTTCTGAATATGTGCAAAATTCGGTAAAATATCCTTAGATGAACAATGTAGTATATATTTTGAAATCTACATGTTTGAAACAGTTAAATCAGCATAAGATCAAATAAACATAAGATTACCGGAACGATAACTGACTTTGACTATTTACACACGAGATCACCTATCCATAACTAACTTGCACCTAGTGGCATTAGGACAGTTTAATGACTCTCTGATCAATTACATAATGCCAAAAGTTCCCCCCCCCTTTATTTAGCACTCATTTGTTTTTTTATGCCCTCTTTAGAAAACAATATCAAGCTTTTGATGTACATATTTTCATTATAATAACATAGTAGGGAAGAAAAGGATCCTCTTTTTATAGCGTTCACTGCCAGGAATTTATGAATGATGTGCTAATTTTTGTAAGTGTGCCTAAAGAGAATGAAAGGGTTATTTGAAGAATATGTAAACAAGATTAAAATGTAAAAACAAACAATAATTTCTAATAGAAAAAATGAAGTGTTAACACTATTATAAGTTATTTACAATATCATTTTATTTTTATTTCCCCTCTTTACCCATGTGTAACGAAGGCATTTTTGTCAAACTTATTCCAGAATCTCAGCTTGCAATATTGCAAAGAAGGCAGAGCCATCCTACTGAGTTTATAAGTTTTCACAAAGCAACTCTGGCTTCCTGCCAATCAGAGCCTATTTCTTACTGTATTCAGTGACTATCCTTCTTACTTTGGGAAGCTGGGACAACTTCCCAAATAGGCCTTAATGATGTCCATCACCCTACATTAAAGTTAGGCATTTGTTTCTTTAGTTAATTAAAAATGATATATCAAATTTTGGAACATGTCACAAATAGTAATAAAAGAGTTTGCTTTTTATTAGATAATAATATACAATTAACCATATCTTCTTAGAATTATAAAGAAATAATGCATTATCTTGAAATCTATAATCATTAGGGAATGACCAACATTTCTGATACAAAGTTACCAATTCCTGACCAGAAAGTTATTCATAAGATTTTAATCATGTCATTTCCAATTATGCAACTGGATTGCATATTGGATTCAGAGTGAATCTAGAGCCTAACTTAAGTTCTGCCAAAATGCAGTAAAAATCAGGAATCCTACCAGTGCCTCAATATAGTCATTTGTAAAATTGGGGTTATATCTGTTTTACCTAACTCACAAGGTCATAGGGATTTAATACCATATTAAATTTAATTTTGAAATAATTAAAATAATAAAATTTCTATGTTCAAAATTAAAAAAGAAAATCATGAATTTACATAGTTAAAATATAAGCATCATTTTTTTCCCCTGTCCTATGGTGTCTTATCAGATCTCATAAGCCTCACACTGCAGCCTTTTAAAAATATTTCAGAAATGAAATCCTCTGCTTTCAGAAAACATTATTTATCTGCTTATACAGCATCATAGTAGGATCATTCTTTTATTTAATTAAACACTTGCAGGTAGCCTATCATGTGCCAGGCATAATTTTAATTGCTGGGAAAACAGCAGTAAACAAGAACAAGGCCCATACTTTCTTGACATTTGCATTCAAAATACTATTGATTTATCTATAAACTCATTCATTTAATGACTAAAAGACCGTCAAGAATAATCATAACAATACTCAAAATGCACAATTGAAGTCAAGATTGTTGCAAAAGCCTCATATTTGATTTTTCACCTCATTTCTCCTGATATGAATTCCCTGTATCAGTTAAATAATTAGTTAGTTACCAATTAATTAACATTTAATTCTTGGAAATAGATATATAAATATGGACATTAATGTAAATGTAAATTTAAATATATGCACACATACGTGTACATATGTATCCATATATATATACACATTCATGTATAAATTTTCATATGTTTTCATCTTTGAAAGACCTTCCCACATTCAACTTATAAAATATGAGCAGAAGGCTATAGAAACACAAAGTAGACCGTGAAGAACCAAATGGAGCTGAGGAGAATTATGAAAGGATTTAAATAAAAAAAAAATGTGAGCTGAAACTTAAAATGAAACTCTTCCATTGGACAAAGACATTTTAAAAGTGTGGAAATGAACAGTAGAGAGATACAACATAGGGACATCAAGCAGAATGAAACTGAAAACTAATTTTTAGAGCTAGCTACAAGATGGTTAGTGGTTTTATTTGGAAAAAAAAAATAGCAAGAATGTCAACTCAAAAGGAGGAAACCACATAAAAGGAAAGGACACTGAAGGTTTTAAGTTGTAACTATAAGATAGTGTAATGTGTAATTATGAAAAAGGAGTGACAACTCAGAACTACAGTTGAGAAGATAAATAAAATATAAGGGTTGAGGCAGTTTATATTTTAAAATAGCTGTAACAGCTAACACTTTACACAATGAATTAGCTAAAATATACTAAACTCTTACATACACCAATTCACATAAACGTCTCAACAATCCTATGAAGTAGATACTGTCATTATGCCCATTTTACAGATGAAGATACAGAGGTAAGGAAAAACTATAACTAGCAGTGCAGTTGATAAAATCCAGGAAGTCTGGATTCAGAGTCCATATGTCTAACCATTGATACCACCATACTATATAATAGGAGTTATATCCTAGAAGAGGCGAGGAAACTTGGAATACTTGAATACATTCATATATGTAAAAATGACTTTATAAGGGAAATCCAGATATTTAACATTTTGGTATTGCTTAGATTTATTGTACATGTTAGGTTAAAGTTTGTTCTATTTATGTCTAATTCCTAACATAAAAGCTGCACAATCTTTGCTCAACTAAGTAGTTTTGTTCTGCACCACCGCCCCACACCATACCCTGCTTTGGTATACCAAGTATCAGAATCAATCACTCTTTAAAACTCTTGATAGTCCAAGAGTTCATATCTTGCAAGTGCTGGTTGAAAATTCTTCCCTAAACCTGAGTAGAATTACAAGATGCTGACATAAAAGCATTTGAATTAAGAAGAAAACGTATGTGAATCAACAATTAAGTAAGTATAAAGACAGATGACAGGGTATTTTGATTTGTCTTCTTAGGAGTTTGAACTGAGAATTAATGATCTCTGTCAAAAACTACTCTGGTTTATTTTAGTAATTTCAGTAGGATATTTTATTCTGTACACAATGTGCCTATATTTCTTCTATTTTCTTTTCATATTTGCATTTACCAAAAGAAAGTCAAATGCTTAGGGTTTCTGCATTTAATTGATTTAGATAACTAATTCCTTTGGTGTTTTTAAAAAGTAAAAAAAAAAATTTGTTTGCATTATGAAAGATTCCGTCATGTTTGTAGCTATGATGTTAATTATATAGTATTTTACCTACCTTTTTGCAGTAGTTTTCACTAGATGCTTATATACTAATTATCAGAAAATAAATAATATTTCCCTTCATAAATACTTGCCACAAATATTATGAGATGTTCTGACATGAGGTCTTTGTGAATGCCACTGTAAACATTTAATAATATACTTATTGAAACCAAAATAGATTTATTTGTCTCTTAATAATATATTTGAAAATATGTTATTTCTAACTTCAGAAATATTGGCGTTAACATTGTCATAGACATAATCAATATGAATACCATTAAAATATTTTACATAGATGTTATTAAAATAAATAAAGGTATTCTCTGGCTTTTATTAATTCATTAAAAAGTTTCTTCAATAAATATATAAGTAATACACTAAGAAGGGAACATTGTGATAAAACAAGAGACTCCAGAACAGAGTTGGAGATATGGATACATATTAAATTTAGTATTAGGTGTGCAAAAGTTTATAATAATCATACAGAAATAGCAAGATTAAGGAAAATATATAAATATTTTGTTTTTATTCAAATTATACTTTTCCTAAATCTTAAACACACACACACATACACACACACACACACACACTGAGGAATTTTCTAATCTTATCATAAATAATGTAAAGTTATTTTCTATTACTTCATAAAATAAATACACTTGAATTAAATAAGCTAATTTTGTTGTAGTTCAATGTATATGTTATCCCTCACTTTTAAAGGCATTGGATGTCAAAACACATAGCATCAGGTCTAGTAATCATAAGCAATTCAAAGATTTATTACTCATTCAGGCATATGCAAAGCAAGGGGGGGGTCTTTGGGGAGGAGGGATACCACCTTGAGGAGGGTTCTCTGATGTCTGGGAAAAGGGAGAGAAGGAGAAAGTAAAGGAAAAGCCTTGTCTCCAGAGCCATTTTTAGTGGTCCATCTCCCTATGGATGTCTTCAGAGGTGGTAGTTTGGGGAGGAAGAGCAAATAAATTGAGCAGGCTGCTTTGGGTGCAACTTACCAAGCGTAGTATGAGTAAGTAGGGCTAAGATTTCTGTCTGTAGTTGTCTGCCCTAGGCCTGTGTTAATGTTTCAACCAGATGTCATTTTGTTGTCAGTAATTTATTGTTTCCAAACTTATTTCTCCACCAATAAACTATCAAAAATAAATTTACTACATAATAGACAAAAGGTTAACAATTTTAACATGGATAATCCCTGTCAATATACTATATTAATTTTCTAGTAACATCAGCACCTTTAATAACGTAATATAAAAGTTGGTCATATAAAGTAATTAATTGAAGAAGAATGCAAATGACCTGTAAACATGAAAAAACAAAAATGATTAGCTTCATGTGAATTAAAGTGTTAACTATCCAACTGGCAAAATTAAAAATAATCTGAAAACATATACTATTGAGGGTTTAAGAAAACCAGTATTTCCATACTTTGTTTGAAAAAACACATGCTATTGCAAAGTACATTTATAGTATTTACTTAAATTTGAAATGTATAGATCTAGAATAATTTATCTTTACCACTGGTTAAATATATCTTTAAAAATGCTCACTCTGGTATTACTTATAATAGGATTTTTTTTAAAAAAAAAAAAGGCAGGATGGAAGAAAGGAAAAAAGGGAGGGAGGAAGAAATGAAGTAAGAAAGAGGAAAAAAGAGCAATTAGATTGACTTAGAAGAACAAATTATGGAAATTATGGTATATCCAGTCCATGCAATACACTATAACTACAGATGTTTCTGCTTTTCATTACAAAATAGCTGTTACAAAGAACTACTGACTTGCACTGACTCTGTAAAACATATTAAGAAAAAAATAGTTTGGAATATTTGGAAATTCAAGGTATCAGAAAATAAGTTATTTTTAATTAAGAAATATAATCTAAGCTAAATAGAATAATTATCAAGAAAATCTCCTAGCTAGCCAAATCAATTGCACTTCTTGATTATATCTTTATTGTAAGTGTATGCCTATAATCTTTTTATTCTAACATATACAGAGTGTTCACTATGTGCCAGTACTATGCCAGGTGTTCGACATAGATTTCATCACTTAATATTCCAAATAACCAAATGGTTTGGATGATCCTATGATCCTATTTAATATACACATAAACAGACTATGTATAATTTTCTAAATAAAATGTCCAGTGTCATTCAGTTTATAAGAAGAGGTTCCATGTAGTCTGTTATGAACTGAGTATTTGTGTTGCTCCCGACCCCACCCAAATTTGTATATTGAAGCCCTAAACACTAATGCAATGGAATTTAAAAGGAGACCTTTGGGAGGTAGTTAGGCTTCAGTGAGGTCATTAGGGTGGGGCCTCCATGAAAAGAGCACTTATAAGAAGAGGAAACGTTAAAGAGATCTTTCTTTCTCTCTCCACATGTATGCACCAAGGAAAAGCCATGTGAAATTATAGCAGAAGGCAACTGTGTGACAGCTAGGAAGGGGACTCTCACCAAAAATGAATTGGACAACACATTGACCTTCCCAGTCCTCAGAATTGTGAGAAAATTAATTTCTGTTATGTCAACCAGTCTATGGTATCTCTAGCTGTCTAAAACACAGTCTGCCTACAAAGATTTACTCTTTATACTGACTCCACAAATCTATGTATCAGTGCCATTCTGTGTACTTGTATGTGTGTAGAAACTGGGCATCCAGATATGTAAGTACACACACTCAGGCATCCACACAATGATTTTTACATATTTCATATGAATATGTTGCATTATTAAATCTCTGAGTTTCTATAAATAGTAAAGCAGAATAAAATTACATATGCCCACTATAACCATATTTTTCCTTAGAGCTAGTAACAAAACATTTTTGTAGGCACTTTATGTTGTCTGTAATGATAAGAATAGTCACTATGAATTGACAGTGCCCCATAAGGTGAGAAGAAACTGAAATGCAGAGGAGGGTAAGTGACTTGCAGCAGTCAGAGTCACTGCCTAACACTTGAGATGACAACTCTAAAGTCTCAGATCTTTACTAAGTTCACCAGATCATGATCATTTATACAGTGAACTTCTGAAGTTAGAAACCCTTTAAAGTCCCTATTTGAACAAACTATATATTCTCCAACAGTTCTTTTCAAAGAACAATGCTAGAAACCTAAAACACCTTGGAGACTTGCCTTTTAGAAGAGCAAATCTAAAATGTCAGGTATAGTAGATGAGAAGGTCCAGCTGTAGTATCCTGGGGTTTGCCCTAGTTATTTACAACTTGTCTAGACTGAGGCATTGTACCTCACAGATGTTTCTGCTTTTCATTACTTTTTTAAAAAGTTTATCCAGATATAACTTTTCCCTATCTGAATTACATAAAGCTATCCAAGTTTTTCTAATATGTAGGTGAATTTTAGCTGCACAAAACCTGTAATTGTATGAGATGGAATCTTGTTAGAAAAATAGTAAACATACTAGATATTTCAACAGAGGGCATTTAATACAGAGAGTTGTTTACACTGTTACTGCAATACTAAATTAGATGGAAAGGAAATATTGAGGTAACACAATGACAATCACTGAAAGAGGCAGCTATCATTTCCAGGCCTAAGACAGGAAAAAATTTAAGGCATATAAGAACCAAGAAGCCTGGCTAAAGCTGGTACCTTAGAAGCCTGGGCGAGGGCCTTTGAAGGGGTGCAATGAGGCTGGTGCTAGCAATGCCTAAAGAAGACCGAGGCTAGACTCTCCTGTTTCTGTAAAGGCAAAAAGCAATTACTAGAGCAGTAATACCTAGAATGGCAAGCTAATAGGAAGGGCAATTTCCTTTCCAAACTCCATCTGCTTTCTAGTCTCCTTTGCATTCCCTCCTATTGGTGAACTCTGACAGAAAGCCATTGGGCAAAGGAGAAACATGTTTGCTGGGTCTCAACACTAGCAATAGCAAAGTAGCCTATAGTAGGATGACCTATTTCCCTGAAAAAAAAAAAAAAAAATAGTTTACACTTGCAGGTGTCTCTGTGTGTGTGTGTGTGCGCGCACGCGCGCACGCGTGCGTGCACACACGCGTGCACTGCGGGTACACATGTATGTGTAAAAGCTTCCTGTAGATTTGACTTGTACTGTAACAGGAAACATCTATTACTAAGAAGCTGATTCTTATTTGAAAATCAGACATAGTGGACCTGTGTACTTACATAATAATTTTACTAATGTTGCTACCAAGTAATTAGGCTGTATGTTTTCACTAAAACAGTTTTATTTTATAATAGTGCAAATGTGAACTTAAATTCCAGTTCTGCCACTTTCTAGCTGAGTGATTTAGGGAAAATCCCTTACCCATGCTGAAGCTCCTTTTGTCTCTGTAAAATGAAGATAATATCTATCCTGAAGTTGTTCTAAAGATTAAGGATATGATATATATACATATAATCTAGCCAGCATCTATTATATAGTATTGCCCAATATAATATTATTGTAGATACAAGTCATTTTCATTTGAACAATCTTATTTAATCTTTATAAAATCTCAGGAGAAAAGAGTAAATCAAAGATCCATTTATTGAATGTTATTATGCACAGTACACTGATGGAAGAATTTTTATAGGAGCTATCTTGTATATATACATTCTCTTGTTTTTCCGACCAAAAGAAATTAAGTTTAACCAGGTGAAGTGATTGGCTCAGTTCTGCACAGAGTTAACATTTACAGCCAGTGTGCTTTTATTGACATGAGTTAAGCTAAAATGCTTAGTGTGTAAAGTGTGGATTTCAGATCAGAAACATTTTATTTGTTTTAATTTTTTACTGCTGTAACCAATATTTACCTTCTTTTTTTTGGTTGTTCTGCTGTATTATATTACCACTTAATCACTATTTATTGAAAAGGATAAAAACCCTAAAAATTCTGATGCATTTTGCTCGGTTGCTTTTAGGAGTAATTGTATTTTCCCTCTCAAAAACTTAAATTCTTTTATCCCTAGATATTTCCTCATATTCCTAGGTGCCTAAAAAAAATTATATTTTTCTCAGTTTTTCATTGAATTAGTCACTTAACACATTTTTATTTTGTTTAAACAATACAGAAAATATAGCAAAGAAATAAATAGTAATGGATTTTAGAAGAGTTGAATTCAGAAATATTACTACGATTTATGTTTTATCCTGCACTTCTAAAAATAAAATACTTCTTTTTCTAGTCTGAAAATGTTTCTTATTTTTTATTCATGTTTTGGATATACATTTTTATAGGATATCCATAAACCGAGGGCTATGGTAGCTTTAAATCAATCTATACTTTAAAAACCTTGAAATTTAGTGTTTGGGTTCATGATTTAAATTTTGTTATATGTACATTTTAAATTTGCATACAAATTGTTTAAAATAATTTCGATTTCCTTTAGTTCAGTATGTGACTATGGAGTTTATAACTGATTGAACAAAAATATTACATTTTTAAACAAAATGTCATTTAATTGACTTATTCATCAGTGTTTAAGAGCATTGATAATCAGAGATGAAAGAAGCTAGTTTAGACCAAGTGATGAATAGCCGGAAACCTTCAAATATTGCTACTTTATGAGAAAAGTTAATCGATCATATAGTTTCCTAGTAATGAAGATGCCAACAGGACTGTGAGCATTCTAAGGAAAATTTATCATCAAGAAAATTCACATTAAATATAATATCTGTGTATTCCAGTCTTAACTTGAAAGCTTGAAAGAAATCGGTTGCCATCTAAAATTTTAGCCCTTTTTTCCTGTAGGTTGGTGTTCCATGCCTTTACTTGGTGACCTTCTATTTGACAGATTACACTTACTACATTCATTAAACAAAAAGTTTAATGTTCTTGTACAAAAATATTAATTTTGGTTCAAATAGCTATACTTCAAACTACTTCAAATCCACATATGGATAAAGCTTCAGGAGCAAAGCTAACAATTCTTTTATCTCCTCTAGTAGCTCAAGGAATGGAAATATTTCCAATTAAGGATGAAATGCTTCTTAAATACTGAGTTCATTCTGAAATTGAACATTCAAAGTATACCATCTCCTTTGTCCCAGTGTCATCTGGACCACCACTATCTCTCCTGAATCCCTCAATAACATCCTATCTGGTTTTCTTTCTTCCACTCTGGCCACATAGCTATTAGCTACACAGC
Organism: Papio anubis; assembly: GCF_008728515.1. Taxonomy (NCBI): domain Eukaryota; kingdom Metazoa; phylum Chordata; class Mammalia; order Primates; family Cercopithecidae; genus Papio; species Papio anubis. The sequence goes on from NC_044978.1 coordinate 109,744,419, forward strand.
TGTCAAAGCGATCTTTGTAAAACAAAAGTTAGATCATGTCAATCATCTGCTTCACTCTCATGATATTTTTAATATAATAACAAATGTTTCAAAATGTGTTACAATGCCTTCAATAAATGTAGATGTTTGCTTAATTCAGTTGTACCAATTGTTTATTATTTTTAAAACTTAGTATTATCTTAGCTTTATTCTCTTAGTATGAATAAATTTATATAATGACTAGAATTAGATCTATTTGGAATAAAATCCTATCATAATCAGTCAGAAAACTACTTATTTGTTCTTTTAATCATTACTTTACTTAATAAATATATTTTTTCCTGAATATTTTATTAAAAACATTGATAAATACTGTGACACCACAGGAAAAGGAAAATAAGAACACTGTGAAGGCCACAAGCATTATTCTTGTAGAACTTAGCTTCTAGTGAGGGATACAGACAAGTAAAAGAGGCCATTACAATGTGGAAATAACTATAGTAGTAGGAGAGTGTACTATGGGAACACCTATGTAAAACACCTCTTCTGGACCTGAAGAATCAGACAAGTCTACTAAAGGAAATGAATTATAACTTAAGATATGAATAGTGTACAGAAATAGTCACATAAAAGAGTGTAGGGATGCTCATGTATGGACATCGGGTGTGTGTATGGACAGAAAGAACATTATATGTGTGTATATGTGGAGGGATTGGGGGTCACTGTATGATATTGAAATATTTAAATATGTTTCAATATGGCTATGACACAAATGGTGAAGTTGGAGAATAAGATATGAAGTAATAACAAAAGCAGGGACAAATAACATAGCACCAATAGACCATATTAAATAGTTTGAATAATTTATTTTAAGACCAACTGGTTATATTCAATAGTTAGAATTAAAGACTACTATTACCAAGTCTGCATTTTTAAAAGCTCACTTTTGTTGTTGTTGTTCTTTGAGACAGGGTCTTGTTCTGTCACTTAGGCTGCAGTGCAGTAGCGTGATCATAGCTTGTTGTGACCCTCAACTCCTGGACTCAAGCAATCCTCCCACCTCAGTCCCCTAAGTAGCTAGGACTACACTTGTGCGCCACCACACCTGGCTAATTTTTACTTATTGTTGTTCTGTCTACATTGAAAAAAATAGATTGGTGGAGGGGTAAGGTTGTAAATAAAACAGTTAGAATATGGCAGTAGTTCCTAAGTAGATATTTGCTATTGGGTGGAGACCATGATATTCACTTAGATATTCCACATACCTCTGCACAATAATGTTACTGCATTCAGTATACTATGACCACCATTATGGTTGATGTCTAACAAAATTATTGCTCCTTTGTCACAGTTGCTACTCTGAAAAGAGGATTTGGGGCCAGAGAACTATGAGAAATATTTATCTGTCATATATTAGAAATGCATATATATATATACACACACATATATATATTAAAAATGATATATATTATATATATTTTCTTAATTCTGAAGCCTAGACTTGAGTGGTAAAATTTTGTTGGTTTTTCTTTAAGCAAAAATTGACAAAAACTGGAAGACTTCTAAATCTTACTACTATTTTTGCTTAGACAACATTAAATCAACAATATGCATTCATATCCTATTCCTTGCCAACACAGACGGCTTAAAATGTTAAGTTATTTGCCATAGATGAATCTATTGACTTGTGAAAAGTACATTCATTGGACAGGAAGAAAAAAAAAATTGAGAATTTCTGGTATTACTTGAATAAATTTACCCTTATCTGACAAAAAAAAAAAAATGATTTGAAGAAATTATAACAAAATGACAAATATTTTTAAATAACCTAATAAGAGGGAAAATACATGAAAGATATCATGAGAAAACCCAGCATTTATCTAACAAAAGTGTCAAAAGAATAAAGTAGAAAGAACAAGAACATATGATTTAAAGACACAACAATGAGCAAATTCTAAACTAGATGAAAGTGATAGATATAACTTCATATTCAACAATCATAATGATTTCCAAAACCTATAAGTGAAAATAATATCAATATCTTTAGTGTTATATGAAAACTGTAAAAATTATAAAGACAATAAAAAAATTAAGAGACAACAGAGAAGAAAGTAAGATGATGTATAAACTATGGTTTACACTGATAACAAGCTCTTTTAGAGGACAGTTAAAAGTATGCCATGAGAAATGAAAAAAAAAACATCAAGTTATTAAAAAAACAAAGAATAGTCAAAATCTGTCACACTAAAAGTAAAAAAAAAGGACAGAAAAAATCACAGACATATTGTAATTTTATAATAAATATGACATTGTAATTATTATATTTATTATAAATAAACAAAAATACATTGTAGGGCTGGGCATGGTGGCTCATGCCTGTAATCACCAGCACTTTGTGAGGCCAAAGCGAACAAATCACTTAAAGTCAGGAGTTCCAGAGTAGCCTGGCCAACATGGCGAAACTCCGTCTCTATTAAAAATACACAAATTAGCCAGGTGGGGTGGCACATGCCTGTAGTCCCAGCTACTTGGGAAGCTGAGGCAGGAGAATCGCTTGAACCCAGGAGGCAGAGGTTGCCATGAGCTGAGATCATGCCATTGCACTCCAGCCTGAGTGACAGAGCCAGACTCCATCTCAAAAACAAAGAAACAACAACGAAAAAACCAAGGTTGTACTTACAGTGATTTTGAATAAATAAAGCACACAATAGAGATACTAGAAAAAGACCCATGCGTATAGAGTGTATTATATATTACACAGTTGTCATTACCCATAAGAAAATGATAAACAATTTAGCAAGTGGCATTGAGAAGCAAATTATTCATACTAAAATGACCCTGACATCATAATACGTAATAAATCATAGAAAAATTAGAGATCTGTATGTGAAAATCCAAATTTAATTTTAGATGGGAATATATGATGATATCTTTACATCACACTTCAAGAAATAATTTTTTAAAAAATTGACAAGAAAGTACAAATCACACAGAACAGATTGACAGTTTTTTACTTGTCAAAGTAAGAAATAACATGTAACAAAAATTTATTTTAAAACTACATATTAAGCAAAAAAAAAATGCATTGGGTTAAAAGCAATAAAAATTACTACCTAATGAACATAAATTTTAAAAAGGATTATTCCCACGTAAAAGATTGTTTAACTATGACCAGGCAATTTGTAGAATAAACTCAAATACCCAAAATTATATGAAAAGTTTAAAACCCTTTTCAAGAATCAGGAAAATGCAAATAAAACAAAATGGGATGCATTTAGCACCTTAAATTCAAAAATCTGATAAAAGCAAGCATTAATGAGAGTTTAAAAAAAGAGTCTTTAGCACTGACTTACATTTTTTATAGTACACATTTGTACAGTTTGGTGGGAAACTTGAAAACTTCTGCCATAGAAGAAATTGAATTCTATGTATCTGCCACAACAAAACCCAAGAACATAAGCAGAAAGGGATAATTACAAAGGTTGTCATAGAACAAAAAGTTGTCAATATGAAACTGTCTTTTAGTGGAAGAATGGACATACTGTCGTATATTCATAAAACAATTATATAGTGAAGTTAATATCTAAGTATTGTTATGGCTTGAACAGTGTTTCCCCAAAAGTAGTTGAAGTCCCAAATCCCACTACTCGGGAAGTTGACCTTTGCAAAAACAGGGGCTTTGCAGGATCACATTAAAATGAGATCACTGGGGTGAACCCTACTCTGATATGACTGTCTCCTTATACAAAGGAGAGATTTGGACACTAACACACAGGTATCACACAGGTACCCTTATTCCACAAGAATGCCTTGCGGACATTGGGGCTATGCTGCCACCAGCCAAGAAACACCAGAACCTAGGAGGGAAGCCTGAAACAGGTCCTTCTCTAGTACTTTCAGAGAGATCAGGGCCCTGTCTACATCTTGATTTTGAATTTCCAGCCTTCAGAATCATGAGACAATAAATTTCTGTTGGTTAAGCTACTCAGTTTTTGGTCCTTTGTTATGTTAACTTTAACAAATGAATACAGGTATCAATATAGATAAGTCTTTAAAAGGATTAAAAAGAAAAATGCAAAAGAGTCATGAATATTAAATTTTTAAATACTTTTTTTACTAATGTCTACATTTGCCGTGAAACTACTGAAACACATACGCAAACAAGATACACCCACTTAAGGATGATAGTATATTATGGAGAGAGAGTGAGAGAGAAGAAATTGAAGTCGGAATTTATAGAAATTGTTATATCTCACTTAGAAAACAAAAGCATTTAAGCAAATGAGTGGAAATATTTCTTACGTTTCAGCCTACTGGTAAGTACATTAGATCATTTTATGTAAGCTTTTGTTTCATCATTAAAAATATTATAGTTAAAAGTGAGACACAGAGACCACACGTGACTCTATATTTTAACGTCCAGTGGACCCGGACCCATATGTCAGCATTTCACATGCAAAGCCACCCATGACCATTATGCTGAGGGGCACAGATCCAGACCAATGTAAAATCTGGTAGACACTTGTTTCACTTTCAATTCCAAAGCATAGTGGCAAATAATATGTGATAATGTGAAATACTATAAATATCTTTTTTCTAATTATTAATCATATCAAATAATTAAAGTTAGAGATAATTATAATACCAGCCCAATGTTTGGATTAAAAAACGAAAGTGACATACTTGCAGCTCAGTTCATTTTTTTTGACAGAATGAAGTCACCTATGCATTGACTTTCCCATTTAATCTCCCAAATGATTAATTTGTTCACAATCTAATCTCAGAACAAAGTACATTATCCCTAAAGAACCTCAAAATAATTGTGGCAACTAATTCATCAGTACAAATCCTAAATTGCTTTTCTCTTTTATGCCCTCTAACTTAAAATGGAAACATGAGTAGTACTTTGCCTCTTTAAGTAAAACATTATACAATCTCAAAAAGGTTTTCATGAACAAGAGGAAACATCTTTCCCATTTTGACTAATTCTTGGAACATGAACAGCGAAACCTTATTCTTCAATACAGACCTTCTAATGATACTTCAAAGACTTACAAAGCACCCTAGAGACTGTTGAGAAGTGCCCATTGTTACATGATAAAGCCCGCCTCACACAACAGGTGGCTTCAATCACTTTTGGATAAGTAGCTTCTTTCTGTGAGATATCTTGCATCACATACATTAGTCAAAAAGAAATACTAGCTTTTTATTTTTTCATGGAAAAAAGAAATGAAAAAGGCAGTAACCATATTTGTTCTTATAATATGTTTTCAAGTATCTTCAAATAATCTTTTTTGATACAAGACATTTTAAATTGTTTTGGATTGAATATTTAAATACTATTCTACTACATTTTTACCACATTTTACAATCCCAATTACATACCAAAATAAGCACATTCCTTTTTCCTAGCCATTGATTATAGTAGGCTGTAGGTGTATAGATTCAAAGTTATATAAAAAAATAGAATTAATAAACATAGTTATGGCAACTAAGTATGACATTCAAAGGATATAATTATACTTTTATAACAATTAAACAACATATAATATGAGTCAAATATGTCCCTGAGCATGGTAAAGCTGTTTTATCAAAGTTAGTGCAGTTATAACAAGTTTTTATAACTATAGTCAGGTGCTATTAAAACTAGATTTTTTTTTTTTAACTTTCTATATAATAGCACTGACAAGGCAAGATTCCTAGAATAATCTGAATAGGCCTAATGTTGTGGTCAGATATTCATATACGTATAAAAGAGCTATAAGAGATATTTATGAATGATTGTGTGTTGCCAATTGAGAGGAAAGATGAATGTGACCACCAATGAGAGGAGTCTGTGAAAGCCTGTAGGAAAAATCAGACATGGGCTATTGAGGTGACTGTCTGCTGCCAGAAGGAACTTTTCTTCCTACTAGTTCAATTTTTAACATTTTATTGTTTAAATATCCAAAAAAAAAAAATGTAGTATTATCTTGTTAGTTAAAGTTAATGTTTCATCTCTGTAAAATTATTTTGTGAGTGATGGTGAAGTTTGGGCAGGTGGGGAAATCTATCCAGTAAATATTTTTAAATCATCAGAAGATCAACAGTAGAAAATAAATCAATAATAAAGAATAAAACTAATTCCATTGAAAAGTTTCATGGGCTTTTAGCTTTTCTTCAAAATACTATTGATCATGCCTGTACATTTTACTGGTAAGTTGTATTTAACCACTTCAGTGATTGCTATTTGGTGTGGCGAGAGTTAAAATTTATAACCAATTTCAATTTCTGCACAATTCTTTATATGCATAGAGATTAACACATTTCTTTTCCCATGAGACATTTAACATTTATAACAAATGTCAAATAGATTAACACACCTATTCCTAACATAATTGAGAAGGTAATTCATATAAAAATGTTATTTTAAATGCTGACATATGTTAGAAAACTTATTTTGTAGTGTTCTTTAAGTTACATAAACATACACACACTCCAGCGAAGGGCAGAGAAGGCTAGTTATTCTAAGTAAATTTGTGATTGAGACTGATTATTGCTAATAAATAAATAAATAAATAAATAAATAAATAAATAAATTAGCTAGCTCAGCTAAAATACAAAAAGAAAGATAAACATCCTATGGCTGTTGGAATTATTAATAAATTTAAAAATCAGTAAATGTGTAAACATTCACTTAAAGCATAGTGTCAGTTTCCTTGAATGCAAGCAAATAAACTAAAATGAGTAATATTTGTCCTTAAATTTGAAAGAACTAAAGCAGAAATGATAAGGAAATTAGAGTATTCAAAAGATTCATAGCTAAAAACAGTTTGTGCACTGTATTAAATATGTATTCTATTTAGAAATTTTACACTTCAAATACAATAATCTAAACTTAACTGAAAAAAGAAGATGAAGAAAAATCCTCCAAAAAGAAGAAATTTTGCTGACTTGATCAGTATTCTTTTTCTTTCCTATGGTTTCCATTTTCACTGAGCAAATGTTTCTAAGAATCTCTTTCGTCAGTCTTTGTCCATGTAAACAATGGTTTTAGTGACTCAGAAAAATTTAAAAAGAGAACGTTCATGGTAATAAATGATCATGATTTTTTGACTTACAATGAAAAAATAAATTTTCCTTTCAAATCATTTTGCATTCCATATGATTATTGTAAGTTAAATGCACACAGTTTTGCAATATTTTCTTCCATGGATAATCATTTTTTGATACTCATAATGTAAGCTGTTTTCTCTTGAATTTTACTATACCAGCACACATAAAAAGTTATACTTACTTAAAAATCCTAATTAAAATATTCAATACAGATAATACGCTCTTAAATCGTTTATGTGTAGAAATTATAATGCAAAATTAACACAAATCTACATAAATCACTAAATATTCCACTAAGCAATACAGTTTTTAAACATGTTTTTATAATCTATCACATGTCTTTTTTTCCAAGATATGTGAAAACAAATTAAGGTTAAGATTTTTATTTCTCCAACTCTTTAGGTCAGTGAAACTGCCGTGGGCCACAGGTTGGACCAGTTTGCTCTAAAACAATAATCGGTCACAGAGAGAACCAAGGAAAGGCACTCTCCCAATAAACAGAAACACCTGAAACTGGTGATTAGCCGCTTCCTGATAAGATCTCAGGAACTGGGTGAGTGGACTCAAGCATGTTCATTAAGAAGGCCGAGACGGGCGGATCACGAGGTCAGGAGACCGAGACCCAGACCATTCCGGCTAACACGGTGAAACCCCATCTCTACTAAAAATACAAAAAAAAAAAAAAAAAAAAAAAAAAAAAAAATTAGCCGGGCGTGGTGGGTGCCTGTTGTAGTCCCTGCTGCTCAGGAGACTGAGGAAGGAGAATGGCGTGAACCCGGGAGGCGGAGCTTCCCGTGAGCCGAGATTGCGCCACTGCATTCCAGCCTGGGTGAAAGAGCAAGACTCCGTCTCAGAAGAAAAAAAAAAAAAGAAGAAGAAGAAGAAGAAGAAGGAGGAGGAGGAGGAGGAGGAGGAGAAGGAGAAGAAGAAGAAGAGGAGTAGCAGAGTTTATCTGGCATATGACCTTCTAGGGACATTCAGCTGATAAGGAAGAATGCCTCAAGTAAGCATGTGTACGACTCCAGTAAACACACCGCACATGCACATGCTCCCCTCCCAAGTGCTAGTAGTACACTGGACATGCAGACAGCCCACCCCAAGGGAAGAATCAGGGGAGAAGGGATGCAAGACCTTGGAAACATACTAACATAAAACCCTAAGTCAAACGTCAAACCGGGAAGTTGGTCTGTCAAGTCACCTGCTTTTCCCTCTTCCAAGTGTACTTTACTTTCTTTCATTTCTGCCCTAAATCTTGCCTAGGTCTCTCCTTCTGCCTTATGCTGCCTCAGTTGAATTCTTTCTTCTGAGAAGGCAAAAAGTGAGTTTGCTGCAGACCCCTACGGATTTGTTACCACTAGTAATATGAATAGTGGGCCAGGTGCTGTGGTTCACGCCTGTAGTCCCAGCACTTTGGGAGGCCAAGGCGGGTGGATTACCTGAAGTTGGAAGTTCGAAACCAGTCTGACCAAAATGGAGAAACCCCATCTCTACTAAAAATACAAAATTAGTTTGGCGTGGTGGCGCATGCCTGTAATCCCAGCTACTCTGGAGGCTGAGGCAGAACAATCGCTTGAACTCGGGATGCAGAGGTTGCAGTGAGCCGGGATCGTGCCATTGCACTCCAGCCTGGGTGACAAGAGCAAAACTCCCTCTCAAAATAATAATAATAATAATAATAGTAATAAATATAATGATAATAATATGAACAGTGTTGGTCCTATGCAAATATGGAAGAGAAGTAATTTATCCAATGAAAAATCTTTTTAGTTGTGTACAAAAAGTATAGCTTAGAGTCAGATGCCTACTAGATAAATGTCAATGCATGAAAAAGGCTATGACTTGTTCTGTTTAAAGTAAAAGAACAGTGTAAATGCTGTAAGGTAACTTTGCCACAGAGATCTCCATAGATTCAACAGCTTCTAGAATGTACACATTATACATGTGAGTCTATCAGATAATGTAACTGCTCAAAATTGCATCCTGACACTTAGGGTTTTTCGAGAAAGAGTCCATCTGCTTCCACAAATTTCAAAGTGGATGAAACCAGTATGTTTTGGAAATTGATGCCTATTACAACTTAAATTGACCTGACAGAACAGCAAAAGTTCAGTTTAAAACTTTAAAGCACAGACCACAAGTACTATTTAGTGGAAGCTCATTGAAAATTGCAAACTTGATCCTTTCTTAGTCATGCTGAAGAAATGGGTTACGAATAGCCTTTCGGAAATTAACTTATTTTTAAGTAGAGAGATGCCTGTGTTAGTCCTTTTTCCTTTGTTACCTCTGACACTCTTTCTTTCTCTCTCATACAAATACGCATTTTATGAAAATTATATTTCTTTCTTCTTGTTAGTGGAAAATCACCTAAATTTTAGTTTCCTCATCAATTTGGTAGAGTGGACACAAGCAAACAGCTGTACATCAGGCCTGTCCTTTCTTATTCCTTGCTAGATTTTCTCTCTAGTTCTTGAGAATACTTGTCAAATTTATTGATCATCTCTTAGTGGTTGCTGGAAGTAACTTCTCATAAGAAACACTGATCTGCTTACAACTCAGGTAATTAGTGTAGATTTATTTTAACACTGTGAGGAAGCCATATCAATGCATTAATAAAATCATTGCATGCAAGAGAAACAGTAAACAATATTCTGAATCTTGTTTCTATTTCCTTTTTTAACTTATTAGAAAATAATTTTATTTCAGTAACATTACTGTGTAATGACAAATGTAACACACATAAAGAAAAAAGCAGATGGTGCACTTTAGTGCATTGTCATTGACATTTAACTCTTAACAATCACTGCTCAATCTAACCTTCATTTGCCCAGACTTGATTAGAATGAATTTAAATACAAATGTCTTGAACACATAGGATCGGTTTTCTTAAATTCTGAAGAGTTATTAACATTGTTAAAACATTATGCCCATAGTAGGAACTAAAAACTGAGTCCCAAACTCGTTTCTTACACGTTTTATAGTTGTACATCTTTATTCTTATTAACTAAATTTGAAAGATATTTTTCCCCTTCTTTTCAAGTAAAGATCAGATTTCAGAAGCCATTCACAAGTACATTATTTTTTCTACTTAAATGGACAGTAGAGGATCCCAAAAGGAAAGTTGTGGGGAGGGAGAAACTTGTTAAAAGAACCATGAATCCGTATGAATAACAAGTATGCAAATTTGCTTGAAAATGGGTGCAATCAGAATGAATGCCCTAACTGCTCTGCTAGCCTGTCACTGAAAGAAAAAGGAATTTCTATCCCAGAGGCAGATCTCTACTGTATTTGCCTTCCTTGGCCAATTTCACAGCATTAATTTCTGCAGTTTTATTTCTGAACCCTTCTTTACTCTGTTCTTCGATTTTTTTTTTTTTTTTCCTCAGAGGAGTGGAAGAAAAGGAAACAGTAGCATCATCTGCTATATTCTAAGCATTCCAAGTATGATGTAGAAGCTGATCTATTGTCTCCAATTTGTTAAAGACCAGTAAGAAGAAAAACTTTGCACTTTGTTTTAGAATCATTGATGAAATGTTAATGCTGATTAGTGTGTCACAACAAGACTGTCGTATTTTTAACCAATCTCGCATGCTGCTTAATTTATGATAGGAGTGCTTGAAGGAAGCCAGTTAATTAATGAATCTTGGAAATGTTTAATTAAATTTCTAATCAACATAAAAGGTTCATGAGAACACAATTATTTTAGTGAAATATGAATTTATCAAAGGATATCAGTTATAAGTGGAAAAATCATACAAAATAAACATATACACACACACACATACACACTGCTATTAGCTGATTTGTAATATGTCACCTATCCACTTTCCCAGAGGTGATTAGTAATATATGAAAATTTTCTTTCTATTTCAATCTATGGAAGTAAGGCGATATACTTGAATTCATCCCTTCCTTTCTATCTAATTAAACTGCTCAGTCCCTGAAAATTCACAACCCCAAGAGTTTATTTGTTACCTCATTGTAGCAATGAATATCATATGCATTATAAATATCATTGTTTTATTAGGGTATAATGTAAATCAGTATAACTAAAACGACAGAAAGAAATGATAACCTGAGAACTGAGCTCCTTATACTTAAAAGAAGGGGGGAAAAATAAGACTTTTTGATAAGCTACACATACTTTCAATTGTGAACTGAAATAAACATACTATATTAATTTCTTCAGTAAGAGTGAGTGGGAGAAAAGGAACATTGAGCTGCACAGGAAGAGACTGCATATTGTTTTTGTTAATGGCATTTAGTTCAATCAAGGCTGACTGGGTTATTTATAGTCTTCTACTTAGGCTTCTAGTGACTTCTGTGACTTTAGCAAGTTACCTAAACTCGGTGTCCTCACCTGTTAAATGGGGAGACACTATGCCTACATCATAGGATCATTATAAGCATTGAATGATTTGCTTGATAAAAACCATATAATAAGAAGACTATAAGTTATACATTAAATAAGTAATTTCTTTTCCCCTATTCTTCTACTATGGAAACATATTTCTCTTTAATTTGAGAATATATTATATTTATGTGAACTAGTATTTGCTAAGAATTGCTTAAAAATGTACATCTCAGATGAAGAGTGAAGAACTCAAAATCTGAAATAATACTTTTTCTACATATATTATTTCTATGTGCATTATATTTTTCTAAATTATTATTTTCTGGTCAATGAAGAGTCATGTAGCCTAACACAGTAGTTGTCTAGCATAGCTAAGCACCTACTACATCAGAATTAACAATTACAATTATTTGAAGTGTAGATATTATGGCTAATGCTGTATCTGTTATATCAGGTGGCTGATTTTGAAATGCCAATATAACATGTAAATGTATGCTACTTAGATTTATTTTTAAAGGTAGATTAAGAGTAACTTTTTTGAAGGAAGTTTTTATACTAAGATAATTGACAATATAAATATTCAATGTAAGATTGTTTTTTCACTTCAAATTATTCTTTTCAATTATTTTATCTCAAAAATGTGTGAAGCAAAATTTAGTTTAATACAAAGAAATTGTAATGGCTCTTCAATGCATAGGGAAATAAATGAAATCTTTCTATTCTAGTATTGAAGCCCTCCAAAATCTTGTATCAATTTACCTTTCCAAACATATCATCCCCTAGACAACATGAACTAGACAATTCTAAATCTTTTATGCATCTTTGATAATGCTCTCTGCCTTTACTCAATATGTTTCCGTAGCCCAACATGCTCTTTTCCATCTTAGCATGTCCAAATCCTACACACAACTGATGACCTTATTCAACTGTCTCCTTAATGAAATCTTTTGAGTGTCTCATCTGGAAATAGTCACTGTTCCTTCTTAATGTCCACATTAATTTATTAATCTTCCTAATAAACCTACTTTTAACTTTATCTTAGAGTTACTTGTATCCATATGTAATTCTCATATTAAAGTGTACACTCACTGAAGACAGAAATTTTGATTCATTTCTGTTTTTCAAGTATTACCTACAACAGTACCTTTCTAATAGTAGGTATTCAAAATTATTGTATAGTAGATGTATAAATAGAAACAAGCCTAAAGTAAATATTATCTATTATTAATTTGTTCAATAATTTAGTGAACCATTCATTTATATCTATTCTCCATTTGGCTCCATTTAGAATTTGAGATGAATATCATCATTAAGAAGGCAAGTTAACATATTCATTAACATAAATCAAAATATCTTTCTCTTTTATTAATTTTAAGTGCTTAGTCACACAGTGATGATGCATGTGAATTTTCACACCTGTTATTTTTTAAGAGCGCAAGAATCAATTGCATTTTCACATTCTAACACCTGCAAACAAGGTAAGCAAGAAATGCATAAGCAGAAATCTGAATTATTATGTTTCTTTCCTCTGAAGAATAAACAGGGGCCAATTTGTGCTACAGACATTTAAGGGGTATAATGACCGTACTCAATACTTAATTTAGTTCCTAATTCAGATCAGATATAGAAACAAAGTAAGGTAAGTAACACATCTTAATAATGGGCTTCAGTTAAAAATTTCTGATCTGGAACTGGCAAATTATTGTATCTCATCAATAACATGGAAACTAAAGGAAAACAAAACAATAATTTGAAAAGTTAATTCAGCTTTATGGGAAACTACTTTTCCATTATTTGTCACAATTTATTTCAGTTGATATAAATAATGCACAAATCACTGTTCTTTTTGAGGATTTTAATGTATCTTACTATATATGTAAATACTTTCATTTACTATTGCACAAGGAAAGTAGGAATGATAAGTTGAATAAAAGGCTATCCCTTTTACTGTGTCAGTAGTCTGAACTGTAACTTGACATACACAGATTTACTTCTAAGGCATGATTATGGTCAATTTTTCTTGTCTTTTCTCACATACTGAAACTCACACCAAGAACATATATAGTATAATAATATACATGTGTTTATTAAAGCTATTTACCATTACAAAATTTTCCAAACATGGAAACAATAAAATAAAACCTAAATTTTTATATTTATGCATTTCAATCTCTCTTTTGTTAGAATGGAAATGAAACACTAAAGCCAATAAGACAATATGGAAGACAGTAATTTTTATAAAGGAAATCTAAAAAGGAAGGTAGTTAAAAATCAGCAAATCAAAGAAAAGCTAATGAAAAAAATATATTGATTGATTCTAAAATAGTAAGTTATCCTATAACTGATTAGTATATTAAAAAGGAGAAAAATTTGTACTAGCACTAATGCTGTGTATAGGGAACCCTATTAAACCATATTTTGAAACAATCTACCCTTAATATTAAATTATCTTTGAATCTCAATGTGAGAAATTGGAAAATAATACGTTCTTGACCTTTCTTTCCAATTTGATTTCTGTTGTAATCTGATGTAAAGATAAATAAGGACACTTTTATTTTAAAATTATATATACACATATATGTACATATATTCTGCTGATGAAATATATATAGGAAAATTATATATGGGAAACAGAATTATGTTAATGTATGTAGAATTTTAATATTATGTAGTCTCAAATTTTAAATCCATATTTATATTACTATTTATTCATATTTCTAAATGTGAATTTAACTGTCTGACTGAAGATAGCTAGCCATGATTTGAATCTCAACTTCACCTTCAACTATACTACTAAAACATTATTTAGTTTCCTTATGTCTCAGTTTTTTTAGCTTCAAATGAAGACTCTACATAGGAATACTGGATAATTAAATGAGAAATTAATGTAGATAACTTAGCTTTGTGCCTGGAATATACTAAATATTCAGTAACTAGTATTTATAAGTAATGACTTTTTAAGACTAATATTCATTAAAAGTAAAAAATGTCAAAAGTATATTTAAATATTTTATATAATATATAGGCATTTAAAATATAACAATATTACTCATTATCTTAGTAGATAGGTAGGTAGATAATTAGAGGTTTCTAAGTGCTCACAGTAGCTTTTTCAATTCATTTGTATATATTTGACCTTTGAGAATTAGCCTAAAGAAGTGTTTCTCTCATTGTAATTGTAATGGTGAAAAGGATGTGTATGTGTGTGAATGCACACGTGTGTGTGCTGGTGCATGTTTCCATATACGTGTGTGTTTGAGGTGAATGAGGGGAGATAAAGAATTATTTTACACTACAGTGATTTTTATTATAGATACCATTTTAATGATGTTTCTTACAGATTTTATATTTAATCACTGTACAATAATTTAATCTTGTTAATCATCATTTTGCTATTAGAGTCATGGATTGTATGTGTGATAACATAACCATGAACACTGGAAATAAATAAAAATGTACTATAAATATTCCACATGATCATTACACTTTCATTTAAATTATAAATATCCTTATAATGACATACCTTATCACCAAATTTTAACATTTTGAAATTTGTCTTCACCTAACAACAAATCAGTAATTAGCAATAAGAGAGTTACTGTAAATGTACACATAGCAACCAAGAATAAACTTAAAGTCTAACAACTAGACTTGCTTGTGATGAAGACTTTAAGTGAAGAACAGATCCAGTCACTATCTGATTTAGTATTATATTTCCATTTGGCTATACAATCTTGATGTTTTTGTTTGTTTTACTTTTATGAGGTTTATTCACATGTATTAAAAGGGAGTCACTGTAAATCACTAAAAAACACAGAAAGTTTATATTACTGTAAATCTAAATATGTAATGTTGCCTTTCTCTTAAAGGACTTTTAATTTGCTGTAACATATTTTTGACATACAATTTACTACCATATAACAGGTAAACTAATAATTTTCTCAGCATTTTCTTTTGCTATTTTAGAAAGTATTTCTTTTACTATACTCTTCATACAAAAATTCCGTTGAAACATATCACAAAAGAGCAGATTAATGGAGGACATAGAAAAGAAAGACTATTAATCAAACTGTCTAGCTTATAAAGCTGTAAGTCATGACTTTCATAAAAGATATATAAACCTTGCAACCTCAGAAGTAAAATGACACATTTAATGGGTACAGCAAAACTTCATTAACAGCTACAAAAATGGAGCACATTTTAAAACATGACGTATCCAGAGAGCTGTTTCTTAAGCTTTGAAATATGGACATGAAAATATTGTGAAACATAAAGAGAAGCAAAATGAGAACAAAAGCTAATGAGGAAATATTATCATAAAAGAAACCCAGGTCAAGCCTACAGAGATACACAGTAACAGAATATAATTGATATTGAATAATTATGCAGTTAGCCAAGCAGAACATGCCGTCTACTGGAGAAATCAAGCATATGCACACATTAGATTATAAAGAGATAGTAGACAGATTGATAGGCAGATAGAATAGAATATTAATACATAATTAATATAGGGCTATTGGAGAAGTGTAGTCTTTTACATTTTAGGAATAATCTGTGTTGATTTCCGAATTATCATCTTTTGAGCACTAATATGGTGCTCCTTGGGTTCAAATTCTGAATTCTTTACCTACGAGCTAAATACAAATTACTTAGCTTATTTATATATTGCCTTTCCCCTCAGTAAGACAAGCAATTACAAACTTAATGATAGAATAATTTTTATTTTATTCTCCAAGTATTTCTAGGCATTTTGCAAGTATACCATGATATTAACTATTTACCAACTGCTGTAATGAAACTGCTCCCAAATTTGATGACTTAGAAAAACCACTGTTTACTACTTCTCACAATTCTAAACATTGATGGGGGGTCTTCTCCTGGTCTTGACTAGATCCACTCACGGGTCTGTAAGCATCTCAAAGACTAGCTGGGCACTAAGTTTGCCTAAGATAGTCTCCTTCAGGTGTCTGGGGCTTCAGCGGGGGAGGCTAGAGTGACCAGATGGCCTGGTCAGGGCACTCCCTCTCTTCACGTGCTCTTACATCCTCTAGGAAGCCAGAGGAGACTTTTTCAGAGAGTGGTGGTCTCAAGGTTCCAAGAGGGTGGAAGAGGAAGCCACAGATCTTTAGAGGCGTTAGCAAGAGCATTTACGCATCCCTTCTACAACACTCCATTAAACAAAGAAAGTGACAAGGCTAGCCCAGATTCAGGGGTTGGAGAAACAGACTCTGACCTCATCATGAAAGACATTTAAAGGTATGTGGCCATATTTTTATGCCCTACTATATGCATTATTTTTGTTCTGGGAACTGGATACTTAAACAGAAATCCCTATCTCTGAATAAAAACAGAATGACATGAACTCTTTAGGTAGGTCTCTAAAGAAATGTATGATTAACAAATGCAATATTCAGAATATAACTTAATGGTCATGATCTATAAATTGTTTTTAAAGTATTTTTCAAAGAGGTAAGTATGTGTATACTGACATAAGTATTGCTCCATATTAAAACTGTATCAATAACATTTTTTTTTAATGAGGAAACTATCTCTCTACTACTTTGCCACTTACAATGTATGTGTTCCTGTGTGATGCAAGTTTGTTAACTTCATATCCAAACTGGCTTTCTATTTGCAAAGCCACTCAACACAGATGACTCTTTAATTGGGTATTTAATAGTGACATTCACAAGGTAAAATCTTATGAAGTATATCTCTTATAAGGTTATATTAGGCATGGGATTTATGGTTTCTATGATATCAGTGAAGTAAATCATTTTGTTCAAACTGGATTTTAGTTAATTAAAATGTTCCAGTCATGTGTTTTAGAAAATGATTCTACAAAAGTTCTGAGAAAGATCACTGCTGTTAATACAGACTCTTCAAAGTAATAGAAAACTCTTTAAATCAGCATTGTACTATTATAAGAGAATAACCCCAAAGAAATCAACAAAGTAAAATCCGAAGATCACTAAATAGGGATTCCAAACCACTCTATTGCAGCATTGCACCTTGCAGTGATTATGTTGCCTTTGACAAGTACCTCATTTTCTCTCTCTTTTTTTTTTTTTTTTTTTTTTTTTGAGACGAGTCTCGCTCTGTCGCCCAGGCTGGAGTGGAGTGCGGTGGCCGGATCTCAGCTCACTGCAAGCTCCGCCCCCCAGGTTTACCCCATTCTCCTGCCTCAGCCTCCGAGTAGTTGGGACTACAGGCGCCCGCCACCTTGCCCGGCTAGTTTTTTTGTATTTTTTAGTAGAAACGGGGTTTCACCATGTTAGCCAGGATGGTCTCGATCTCCTGACAAGTACCTCATTTTCTACTGTCCTCATTTAAGTATAAGTTCATTCACATGTCAAAAAAATTATTGTCTTCAAGGTGAGTCATACAGAAATCTCTATGAAGTTTTTCTCTTGTCATTTAGTTATTTATTTTTTTTTGCACACTATTTCTCTTGCCATGACTGGGAATACGTTTGACATTTAATGTTTTGTCAGAAAATGAATGCTTATATACATAGAGATCCTGAGATAGGGAAATAATTTTTTAAAACTGTAGTCAAAACTCTAGTGTAGACCTCAAAACTGATTTAGCAAAATGGTAAAAATGTGTCCTGACTCTAAAAATCTATCTAAAAATTTTATTTTCACTAATTAAGACTGAGCATTTCTTCTGTTTATCCTACACTAAAAATAAATAAATAAATAAATAAATAAATAAATAAATAAATATTAAGACTACAACAACAGGAAATTTTTTTTGGAGACTTTAAAGCCTTGTCTTTCATCCATTCAAAGAAGAACAAAAAAACTGCAGTACCAGAGTAACATGAAATATATAAAAGAAATTCCAAGCATATACAAAATAAAGTAATACCTTTTTATAAATGGGAAGTGTAGGAGTTCACAAATTACAACTGACACTCAATTTTACTCGTTATAAATAACTAGGCTTCCAAATTCATCAAAGTTCCCATATGTAGGTTATTTTCTACAAAGTATTTTTTTCTATTTGGAACCACTTTAAAATTATTGATATGCTTAGAAGATTTGAATAAAACAACAAAAAGAAAAAGATATGTGATACCTGGTTCAGGAGATTGATAAAGCAACACAAAGAAGAAACAGGCACTTTTATTTTAAGGCACTCAATTAACCTACTCTAATAGATAGGTAATAATTTACACAATCTTATAAAGAACTGAAAAATCAAATGCTGTGATAGTTTTGCCTAACAATGATTTTGATGTAACAACTTCTGAAATAATTACTGGTAAGATTGAATAATGTACACATCATAAAGCACATTTATTAAAATCATTTAAAAAATAAATTAAACAGGACTATTTAAAACATAGACATAATGACCAAGGGGGAATGTTGACAAAATTTTAATAATTCGATCTGGAAAACAAAGTTGCTTTAGGGTGACTGAAATGTCAGAAATAATTAGTATTAGTATTTAGAATAAATCTGTTGCCATTAACAAAGTTAAAAATAGGAATTTGGCTATTAGATTAGATACTGAAGTTTTTTCTAATTTTGGAATTAATAACATTTAAATGAATTACATTCATTTGTGTATTCATTTAAAATATTTATAAATACCTATTATATGTTAAAACTGTACTAATCACTAACAATTCAGTCATTAACAAAATATGCATAATTTCTGTTCTCAAGGAGCTTATAGCATAGCAGAAAAGACAAATAAGAACATTACAACATAGTTGTGTAAGAGTCATGAAATTTCCAGAAAATTGAAATGAGGCACCTATCTCAGATTTAATTATTCAAAGACAGCTTCCTAGAAGGAGTCATAGTAGATGGTAATAGAAATTGAGTAAGAGAAGTCAGGAGCAGTGGCTCACGCATGTAATCCTAGCACTTTGGGAGGCAGAAGCAGGTGGGTCACGAGGTCAGGAGTTCGAGACCAGCCTGACAAAATAGTGAAACCCCATCTCTACTAACAATACAAAATATTAGCCGGGCGTGGTGGTGGGCACCTGTAATCCCAGCTATTAGGCAGGAGAATCACTTGAATCTCGGAGGCAGAAGTTGCAATGAGCCGAGATTGTGCCGTTGCACTCCAGCCTGGGTGACAGGGTGAGACTCCATCTGCACCCGCCCCCCCACACCCCCAAAAAAAGAAAGAAAGAAATTGAGTAGGAGTTCACCAAACAAAACGTGGAAATAATAGGAATACGAGAGATGTTGCCCATATGGGTTCCCATGCTGTTGGACTATGTAGTAGCAGCTTTCAATAGATCGGCGGATAATTTGAGAATGAGGAAATGGTCCCTGCTTAGCTCCATAAAAGAGCAAAATATAACTTGGAATTTCCTAAGAAAAATATCCATTTGTAAAATGATACAGAATCTATAATGTCATACATCCACTCATTCACTCATGTTGTCAAAATATCAAGTATTTTCTGTGTGCACGCACACTTCTTGGCATTTGAAGGTACTTCAGTAAACAAATTGTACTATCCAGCCCTAATAGAACTTACATTCTCACCATTTCAAGGACAAACAAAAAAAGACATAAAAATTAAGTAAATCATACAGTGTTAGAGGGTAACATGTGCTGTGAAAAGAATATCGTTAAATGGGATAGGAAAGATTAGGGTGAGAGAGGTTGTATGTGTGCATGTGTGTGGGTATGTGTGCCCATGTGTGTACACATAGGCACATAACTTTAAATAGGATGGTCTGAAAACACTTTTGAGAATGTTTGAGTGAAAGGTAACGATAATGACAAAGTAGGGAGAAATGTGGATATTTTAGAAAAGATGGTTCTTGGCAGACGTAAAAGTAAGCATTAAATTCCTGAAATTGAAACAGGCCTGGAAAGTTCAATGATTAGCAAAAAAGGCAAGTGTACCTGGTAAAGTGAGTGAGTGAGAAAGTATTGGGAGATGAGGTCAGCCGAATAAATGATAAAGTTCCAGATCCTGTAGGACTATGTCTCTCATTCTGAGTAAGATGGCGAGTCATTAGAGGGTTTTGAGGAGGGAAGTATCATCATTTGACACATTTTTAAGAGATCCCTGTGGCTGCTGTATTAAAAATAAACTGTAGAGATCCAAGAGAGAAAATAAGGACATTCACCAGGAGACTGTTGCAATGTAGTTATGACATAATGGTGGTTTGGATCAAGGTGTTAGCAATAGAATGGATGATAAATTACTGAGTTCCAGCTATATTTAGGTGTAGAGTAGTTAGAATTCACCGGATGATTAGATGTGGGATGTGAGGAGAAAAAGCATCAAAAGTGTTTGCAAGATTATTGAAACTCTTAAACATTACCTGGGAATATCTGATTGTAAGCATAGACTCCTCATCCACGTGGCTCCTTTTCATTAAGTTTTTATAGGCCAAAAGTCCTGTTATTAAAGTCAGATACTTAGGATGGAGGCATCCCTTCTGTAGCATTTCCTTTCCATTCTAGGCAAGCCACCCCAGTGCACTTGAGAATATAGTTGTCCCACATGAATTTCCCACATCTGGGAACAGAAAGCAAGAAATGAGACACCAAAAACGTGATAGCCCCTTAATTACCATTGGGACAAAAGAAGTGGTTATTTTAAAATACACAAGAAAGATGGCAATAAAGTATAATGAAACTTGACTCTCTTATTTGTTTGCCAAGGGACCACCCCCACAGCAAAACAAAGTACAAAGAGATTACTTTGTCCTCGACTTAGCAGAATGAGCAAGGAAAAAAGATAGGGTGCCAGCCAGTCAGAATGACATATATAAAGACCAGAAAGCAAAAGAGAGTTTGTCTGCTCCGAAAATAAACCAGTCATTGTGATGATTAAGGATATTCCAACAGTGGTAGATTTATTGCAAAACTGGCCCCAATTCTCCACCCCTGTCAATTTCTAGGCCATTTGTCATATGATTTTGTAGCTTCTCCCATTAAGGGTGGAATACTTGGATTTCCCACCATTTGAGTCTGAATTGATCTTTTGACTAATTATAGCCAGTAGAAAGTAATGCATATAATAACACGCTATTTCTCTTGGTAACTTGACTTTACAAGAGACAATCTTGAGCCAGCCTGCTGCAGGTTGAAAGACCATAAGGGGAAATGCTCAGTTATCTCAATGAAAGCCATCCTAAATCAGTCAGTGTGCTGATCTTCAGATGCGTAAGAGAGTCCAGATCACTTCCACAGAGCCATTGTTGTAGGCATAATAATGGCCCTCCAAAGATGTCTGTTTACTAATTCACAGAACATCTGGATATGTTACGTTACATGACAAATGGGAATTAAAGTTGCAGATAGAATAAAGTTTGCTAATTAGTAGACAGGAAAATTATCCTGAATTATCTGGGCGGGCCCAATGTAATAACAAGGGTAAAAAGAAGTGAAGAGGGGGGCTGAAGATGAGGTCAGGGCGAAGCAATGTAAAGATCTGAGCCATCATCACTAGCTTTGAAGGTGGAAGAAGAGGACCAGCAGCGAAATGCAGCTTTCCTCTAGAAGCTGGAAGGACCAGGAAATGAATTATTCCCTAGAACCTCCCAAGGGAAACACATTCTTGCTGACCCCTTGTTTTTAGCCAAAGAAGATATTACTATACTTCTGACTTACAGAATTTATGAAAATAAATTCATGTTTAAGCCACAAAGTGTATGGTAATTTGTTACAGCAGTCATAGGGAATAAATGTAGTTACCTATCCAACCTGCATCTGACTGTATATACATATATATCTAGGTAAGCAAGCTGAGGAAAGATGCACCACCTAATAGATATATAGACATACGAGCAAAAATAAATGGTTATTGTTTTATATCACTGAACTTTTGAGATGGTTTGTTACATATCACATAGCCAAGCATGCTTTTGGAATGAGATATCATAATATATATTTTTTTCAAAGCGAGAAAGATTCTAGGGCAGAACTATGAGTAATAGAAATATATAAATTGATGAGAACTATAAAATAGTGTATAAAATAAACTGAAAAAGTAGCCAGAGGGGGATACATATATATATATCACACGCATATAGTATATACACACCACACACATACACATATATACAGACACACACCTTGTTTTATGTATATATATGATCTATATATACATAAAACAAAGATTGAATGTTCCAGAAGCAAAGGTTATGACTCATGAAGATATTTTAAGTACTAGTAGACAACCTTTCACAAAATGCTTACGAATTAAAACAAAAAATACTGCACGTGGGCAAGAAAATATGCTGAGATTTAATCCCCAAATCCATTCCATTTACCCTCCATTTTGTCACAGTTACAGAGTTCTGGGGCCCTGTGGAGTTCCATGGGGAAGTCTGTGGGGAAGGAGCCAGCTTCATCACTGTGATAGGTTCAGTGGCAAGCACTATCTTAAACAGGCCCTTGAGTGTGAAGTCTATGTCTTTTAGCTGATGAATGGAGGCAAAGAAGTTTTCTTTTCTTCCAGATGATGTGGTATGCATATATGAGGTCTGGAATTGCTGCAGTCATTTTGCTATTATGGTAGAACTTCAGCTTGAGGCAAAGTTGATGAAGAAGAAGGTCAAGTTCTGCAAATTTCAGAAATGAAGCCAGACCCATAATCAAAGTGTTCCTGGAATTGGTGGTTTTCAATGATGAAATATATTCTTGTATTGTTTAAGTACATTCTAGTTAAATGTATGCTACTCGCAGCTTCTAGACTGCTGTAGGGTCAGAAAACTATGAATTTAAATCTCTGGCCTATTAACTAGGGTGTGAAATAGGGATACAACTTATATATTTCAAATAATTAGTATGAGGAGTAAAATGATGAGTAATGCTCTTTATTGTTGGTATTTTAGAAATTATTATGTAAAAGATGATTTATATAGGGCAATTAAAAACAAAAGCAATGTTCAAAGTAAAAGTAAGCTGAGACATCTCAGAGCATCTCAGAGCAAAAGGCCAGAGTTGGATGCCAGTGAGGAGTATAAGGGCCACTTAATAGCTTCTTGGAAAGGGGACCAGATTCAGAAGAAAAACACAGATTCTGTCTCTGTTTCTAATTTCACACACACACACACAAAAATAGATATTTAGTTAAGAAATTTACTTAACATATCCATATAAAATTTAGAACAATCTGGCATGTTGTAATACATTTTTTTGATATAATTATCATCATTATCAGCATCTTTAAAACAAATTTAAAGAACACATAAGAATTTTAAAGTTAATTAGGATTAAATATTTTAAAAATCTGCTCACTTAGTAAGAAAAAACATGTATACACCTACTGTGTGCCCATAAAAATTGTTAGAAGATAAATAAAATAAAATAAAAGTTTATAGTCACTGCCCCCAGAAAAAGCCAAAATAGCCATTAGGCTTTAAAAAAAGAAAAGAAAATCAAAGGAGAGTAGATTGCTATTAAACCGGAGTCTAGTTGAACCATTAATGTGATATCCTAACAAAATAAACAAGAGTTGTTTTTCATGATATTCACTGTTAGTCTTTATAAAAGCTGATACAATGTTGAGCCCAGGAACTTCATCTCATATGGCAGTAACTGAAGAAGTCTGTGAAGAATTCTTTCTTTCTTTCTTCCTTTCTTTCTTTTGTTCGTTCATTCGTTCGTTCGTTCGTTCATTCGTTCTTTCTTTCTTTCTTTCTTTCTTTCTTTCTTGAGACAGAGTCTCGCTCTGTCACCAGGCTGGAGTGCAATGGCATGATCTTGACCTCTGCAACTTCTGCCTCCAGGTTCAAGTGATTATCCTGCCTCAGCCTCCCGAGTAGCTGGGATTACAGGTGTGTGCCACCATGCCTGGCTAATTTTTATATTTTTAATAGAGACAGGATTTTACCATGTTGCCCAGGCTACTCTCAAACTCCTGACCTCAAGTGATCCACCTGCCTCAGTCACCCAAAGTACTGGCATTACAGGTGTGAGCCACCACACCTGGTGAAGAGTTTCTTAAATATATAATAGTAGAACATGTATTTTCTCTACTGTCTTTGCCATGTGCATGAATATGATCTCTCTCAAAGACAGCACAGTGACATATACAGTTGGATATATTTATTTAAAGGTGGTAAAGTAATGATAAGGCTGGAAAGAGTGACGAAGCAAAATAAGATGACAAATTATTTAGGAAGCAAAGACTACAGTAAGGCTACATGAAATTTAAGGTCACTAACAATTATGTTACATATTCGACTTCATAGTTTTGAGGAACAAGCCACTAATGTTTTCAGTCCTGTTAAAGCAAACTGAACAAGGCCTGAGAAGGACTGTGTACTTCTATATTTGAGTCCTTGTGGATGAACTGCAACCTAAATTAATAGGTAGAAAATACTGAAGCCCTAATTTAGGAGTATGTGCCTATAATAATATCTGAGACTTGGCCAGTCTCTGCTGTGTTCAAACTGTGTTCAAATAAGACAAACACTGAGCTGAACCAATCCAGCTGTTTCTGTACCTCATGTACAATATCTATACATCACTTCCTTTCTCCATCTATAAATTTGTTCTGACCATGAGGCATCCTTGGAGTCCCTCTGAATCTGCTGCGATTCTGGGGGCTGCCCGATTTGCAAATTGGTCATTGCTCAATTAAACTCCTTTAAATTTAATTTGGATGAAGTTTTTTCTTTTAACAGTTCTAATTCCTAGAAAAACTGACATAAATCTCATAAACAAAGGCATATCTACTTTCTCTCTGATGGTACAAATGCCAACATCACATTGGGAAATACTTAAAATTAGTCATTCAGTCTTTGAAGCCATTTATTTTCATAAAATTTAATTGTCTAAAATGGATGAAAACAAAAATAAACCACTGTTACCGTTGTTATCACTAACAACTTGAAAATCTTAATTATTTTTATTTCAACTTTTATTTAGGTTCATGGGGTATATGTTCAGGTTTGTTGCATAGGTGTTGTATTAGTCAGTTTTTACACTTCTATAAAGATACTACCCGAGACAGGGTAATTTACAAACAAAAGAGGCTTAACTGACTTGCAGTTCCACATGGCTGGGGAGGTCTCAGGAAACTTAAAATCATAGTGTAAAGGGAAGCAGGTTTGTCTTGCATGGTGGCAGGTGACAGAGAGTTAGAGCAAGATCAGGGAAAACAGTTTATAAAACCAACAGGTCTCATGATCTTTTTTTATCACTCACTATCACAAGAAATCTCGGTGGAAACTGCCTCCATAATCCAATCACCTTCCACCTGGTCCCTTCTTTGACATGTGGGGATTATGGGGATTATAAATGAAGATGAGATTTGGGTGGGAACACAGAGCCAAACGATATCATTCCTCCCCTGGCCCCTCCCAAATCTAACGTCCTCACTTTTCAAAACACCATCATGCCTTCCCAGCAGTCCCCCCAAATCTTAACTCATTACCCCAAATTACCCAGCAATAATCCAAAAGTGCATAGTCCAAAGTCTCATCTGAGACAAGGCAAATCCTTCCACCTAGGAGACTGTAAAATCAAAACCTAGTTAGTTCCTCCCAAGATACAATGGGGGTACAGGTGTTGGATACATGCTCTCATTCCAAATGGGAGAAATTGACCAAACAAAGGGGTCACAGACCCCAGGCATGTCTGAAATCCAACAGGGCAGTCATGAAATCTTAAAGGTACAAAATCATTTTCTTTGAATCCCTGTCTCACATCTGGGGCACACTGATGCCAAAGGTGGGCTCTCACAGCTTGGAGATGCTCCTTCATGGGCTGGTATTGAGTGCCTCTGGCTTTTCCAGGTACAGGGTGCAAACTGTTGGTGGATCTACCATTCTGGGGTCTGAAGTGACCCTCTTCTCACAGATGTACTAGCCAGTTCCCCAGTGGTGACACTGTGTGGGTGCTCAAGCCCCACATTTCCCTTCTGAGGTTTTCCTTGAGGGTTCTGCCCTTACAGCAGACTGTAAGGCTTCTGCCTGGATATCTAGAAGTTTCCATACATACTCTGAAATCTAGAGGGAGGTTCCCAAACTTCAATTCTTTACTTCTGTGCACCTGCAGGCCCACCAGCACGTGGAAGCCACTAAAACTTGGGACTTGCACTCTCTGAAGCAATAGTCCAAGCTGTACCTTGGCACCTTTTAGCCACAGCTGGAGCTGGAGCAGTTGGGACATAGGACAGCAAGTGCCACAGTTGCACAGATAAGGGCCCCTGGGCCTGGCCCACAAAACCATTTTTCTCTCCTAAGTCTCCTGAACTTGTGAAGAGAGGGGCTGCCACCAAAATCTCTGACAGGCCCTGGACACATTTTCCCTATTGTCCTTGAAATTAACGTCCAGTTCCTCGTTACTATGCAAATTTCTGCAGCCGGCTTGAATTTCTCCCCAGAAAATGGGTTTTTCTTTTCTATCACATCAGGCTGCAAATTTTCCAAACTTTTAAGCTCTGCTTCCCTTTTAAAAATAAGTTCCAGTTTCAGATCATCTCTCTCAAGTTCAAAGTTCCACAGATATCTAGGGCAAAGACAAAATGCCACCAATCTCTTTGCTAAAGCATGGCAAGAATGACCTTTGCTCCAGTTCCCAACAAGGTCCTCATCTCCATCTGTAACCACCTCAGACTGGACTTCATTGTCCATATCACTAACAGCATTTTGGTCAAAAACCATTCAAGTCTCTAGGAAGTTCCAAACTTTCCTACATCTTCCCTTCGTCTTCTGAGCCCTTCAAACTATTCCAACCTCTGCCTGTTACCCAGGTTCAAAGTTACTTTCACATTTTCAGGTATCTTTATAGAGCTACCCCACTCTCTGCAGTATCCATTTCCTGTATTAAACTATTCTCATACTTCTATAAAGATACTACCCGAGAGTGGGTAATGTATAAACAAAAGAGGTTTAATTGACTCACAGTTCTTCATAGCTGGGAGGCCTCAGCAAAGTTACAGTTTTGGCAGAAGAAGAAACAGGCACATCTTAAATGGTGGCAGGCAAAACAGAGAGAGATGGCAAGAGCAGGAAAAACTGCCTGATAAAACCATCGGATCTTATGAGAACTCAATATCACAAGAACAGCATGGGGGAAACTGGCCCCATGATACAATCACCTCCCACCTGGTCTCTCCCTTGACACGTGGGGATTATGGGGATTACAATTGAAGATGAGATTTAAGTGGGAACACGGAGCAAACCATATCACTTATATTGTGTAATGCTGAGGTTTAGGGTACAAATGATCCAGTAGTGGACAAACATCACCCAAATAGTGATCATACTACCCAATAGGTAGTTTTTGAAACCCGTTTCTCCCTTCCCCCATTAGTAGTCCTCATTACTCTTTCAATGTTTTATAAGGGCTTTTCTTTTGTCTGAAATAGAAATATTTCCTTTAATATCTATACCATATTGAGGATTAAGTGCATGTAATAAGAAATGAATTCTTTTTAATTTGAATATGCTGTTGTTGACAGAAAAAATAACTGACAGATTAATAATTCATTAGATAATGAGAGTTTTCATCTTCAAACATTATTTATATTATTAGTGAAAAAATAAAGAGTATTTAAAAAATAAATATAAGCTCTATAAATCATATACTTTAAATAGGCAGATACAACCAAAGCAAATAAAATTCACTGTTAGAATAATGTTATATTTATATTTTATTCATACCACAAGTCTAGAGGAAACTATTTATTGAGTTATAATGTAAGCATCAGTTTGCACTACCGGTCATATCCTCAGGCCTTCTAGGGCTTGAAGAGTAAATAAACTATCCTCTATTTTCTTACTAATGGAGGAAAATTTGAAAAAGTAAGATCAAAAAGCCAGCGTTCAAAGTATATTTTGTCTAATGAAAAACATTTCACATCTTCAAAAAACCTCCTCAAACTAGATGCTTGTTCTGATAAAGAAGATATTGGTGTTTTGCAACCAAACTACAAAATAGCTAAGTTCCTTTGACTATTTCAGTAATGTATCCAATGAACTGTCAATTATTAATAAAATCAAATGGAATAAATAAAAATGCTCCCAAAAGTCAATCTTAAAATATTTCTTTACTCATTTCATTTTGTGTTAATATGTCATTTAACAATAGGTCTTCATCAATAAAGATCGATTATGCTGGCATTGAGACTCCCCAAACAACTCACGACCTTTTAAATAGACATAAGAGCTGTTGCAAAATGGTTTGTCATCTATTTTTAATAATTGCATCTCTATACCATGACTAAGTGGATTTGAGTAAATGCTTTCACAGATGTGCACATGTGATAAAGGAGGCAAAATAGAGACTAAAAATGATAGCGTAAACAACTCAATCTATATTGTCACTCAAAGGCAATGGATTTGATGCTATTACTATTGAGTTCAATGCCCAATTGCCATTCCTTCTTTTCTGTTTTATTTCATTAGCCTTATTATTCAATTTTTTAATTCTTCAGAGGGGGAATATAATCCTCTGAAGATGAAGCATGCTTTTAACCAGCTTAATATCTTTCAAAATGTTCAATTGAGTATAACGAATGCAGAAGGTGCTGAATATATAATTCGTGTGTGAATGCATGGCAATCAATTTCATGAAATCACATGAACAAGTTATTTCAACATGCTGCATAAAAAATGCTTCTCTCTTCTAAGTGAACTTTGTTTAGAATCTAATAAAAGACTAATGCATATGCTTGATTTAAACAGACTTTGCCTCTTTGGGTTCAGTATTATACTACATCTACACAACACACTAAGAAGATGTATATGATTTCAACCTCTGGGAAGGCTTTAAGAACTGTGTTCCCTAGGAACAGTAATAAAGGGTAGTGAAACCTCAGCATGAGGTTTTAAGAAAATTGATAATCTATGCATATCAATTTACAATATTCATTTTTAACAAATAAATGCATAGCATGTATGCCAATGAGAAGAATGATTGAACAGATCAATAACTGAGCTGCTCTGATTATGAGCTAAGTCACAAGAATGTTTGATGATTTCCTCAGTTAATAGATTGTTGACCGTGTTTATATTAAATAGCAAATCTGTTTGCAACCAGATTTGACACGAAATAATAGAGTTTAAAACCAGTTTCCAGGTGAGCAGTGGGCAGAATAGAGTTCACAGGTGAGACATAAAGAAGATAGTATTAACAAAATCAGTAGGTATTTTGTACAGAGCATTTGGGCAAACTGACATCAAACAATCCTGATTAAGAGTGTCACCATTTCCCTAGAGAAAAGAGATATAAAATAAATATCAGAACCTCCTACAAATGTAATTTTCTTTCAGAATGTGAGACAAACACTCCTGCATCAAAATCATTGAGAGAGTGTGTGTGTGTGTGTGTGTGTGTGTGTGTGTGTTAAAATATGCAGATTACTGGCCTCTACTTGTATATACTAAATCATAAATTTGGGATATGGAGTCCATGAAAATGCATTGTAACAAACATAAACAGGTAATTCTTAAACCCACTAAAGATTGAAAATATTGTGAATTGCCTTTAAATAACCCAATACACAAAATTTATCTCTAGAATGGGTTCAGTCACTTTCAGTGGATACTTTGTCATGATTTTAGTGTCTCCCATGGAGCACTACACAGCCAAAAAAAAAAAAAAAAAAACATGTCTTTTGCAGCAATATGAATGTAGCTGGAGGCCATTATCCTAAGCAAATTAATGCAGAACAGAAAACCTAATACCCATATTCTCACTTATAAGAGAGAGCCAAACACTGGGAACTCATTGACATAAAGACAGCAAACAATAGACACTGGAGTCTAATAGAACACGGAGCAAGAGGAGGGATAAAGGGGTGAAAAAATAACTTTTAGGTACTATGCTCACTATCTCAGTGACAGGATGATTCATATCCCAAACCTCAACCTCATGCAATCTACCCATGGAGCAATAATTAATTAATTAATTAATTAATTTTAAAATATAGTGTCTAAAGAAGAAAGATGAACTAAGTAGGCTAAGGCCAGCTAAGCAGATAACCTTAAGCTATAATGCCTTATTTCAGGGTTCTGGAAAAAATCTGAACCTATCTATTAATTACAATTAGTGTACTGTTTCTGGATCCTTAATAATAAAGAAAACATCAAGCATAAACAAACAAAAAATTGATGTAAAATTATTTGAAAAATTTCCAAAATGTTTAATATATTATATGTCATCACTACTAGACATTGAAATTATAACATTGATTTGAAGATAGAAAAACCACTGAACTCATCCATTTATGAACTATTTTAACAATCACAAGTGGTAAGAACTACTGTGCTCCCCAAGAAAAGATTCCAAAAAAATAGAGAACAGAACAAATTGTTATAGCACCCATGCTTAGGGTTACCTTAGAAAGGCATGTTCAAACTGGAGAGCAGAGAAAGCTTTCTCAAGAAAGCAGCAATTTAAGTGAATTTGAAAACTGAGCTATCTAGGACAATAAGAAAATAAGTTTCAGGTGAGAAAATAGCAAGTGCAATTTTTTGTCATGATTCAGAGCATTCTGGCTCTAGTGTAAGAATTGGTTCAGATTTCTATTCCCTCACGTACTAGATCTGTGACTTTGGTGAATCACCTCTCGTTTTTTGTTTGTTTGTTTGTTTGTTTGTTTGTTTTTTGAGACGGAGTCTCGCTCTGTGGCCCAGACTGGAGTGCAGTGGCGATTTCTTGGCTCACTGCAACCTCTGCCTCCCGGGTTCAAGTGATTCTCCTGCCTCAGCCTCCCGAGTAGCTGGGACTACAGGTGTGCACCACCACGCTCAGCTAATTTTTGTATTTTCAGTAGAGTCGGGGTTTCACTATCTTGGCCAGAATGGTTTCGATGTCTTGACCTCATGGTCACCCCCACCTCAGCCTCCCAAAGTGCTGGGATTACAGGAGTGAGCCGCCATTCCCGGCCTACTTCATGTTTTTAAAACTCAGTTCCTTCATCCTAAAAATGGGAATAATATTTTGTCAAGAGGATATTGCTAGTATCAAATAAGGAAATTCAAATAAAGTTCTTTGCATAGGAATGTGCACACAATTAGTGCTGAAACATGCTAGCCATCATGTCTTTGACATCATTACAGAGAGAAGGGAAAAAGAGAAGGAACAGAAGGTCCTAACGTGCTTTTTCGGAAATGAGGTGAGTCTCTGGCAAGACTCTAAAGTCATTGAACAAAATATGAATTTTGACGACTTCTAAAAATATTCTACACCATCCATAATCATTATTGAATAAATCAGAGATGAATTATAGACATATTCCTTGGATTAGAATCCCATCTTTGAACTGTTGTCCAAACAGCAAATGCACATGGTAACAAGCACAAAACTTGAGTGTTCCTGAAGACAAATTTCAATATTTCAACATAGACGGCAACTTTAATTGGCAAAATAAAAAGATTTTCATTGATAGCCATAATCAGAACACTAATCTGGTCACAAAAGCATCAGTGGAGGCTAATATAGATATATTCATAACATGTAATTAAACAAAACATTTGTCTCATATTTGTCCTTAGAAACTTCAATGATTTATCAAATTAATATCCGTTCACACATGAAAATGATGAGTTAACAAAATTTGTAACTTTTCGAAATATATTTTGATGAAAATCAAATTACAAATCTATTTTCTATATACAATGTATTTCCCTCCATTTGCTGTTAGTTTAATACTGTTATTTTATTTTTATTTTTTTTCTAAGACAATGTCTTCCTCTGTTGTACAGGCTAGAATGCAGTGGCACAATTTTAGCTCACTGCAACTTCCCCCTCCTGAGTTCAAGTGATTCTCATGCCTCAGCCTCCCCAGTAGCAGGGATTACAGGTGTGCACCACCACGTCCAGCTAATTTTTGTAGTTTTAGTAGAGATGAGGTTTCACTATGCTGGCCAGACTGGTCTCAAACTCCTGGCCTCAAGTGTTCCGCCCACCTCGGCCTCCCAAAGTGCTGGGATTGTAGGCGTGAGCCAAGGAACCTGGCCTTGACCCTGTTATCCTATTGTTTCTTTACGTTATTGTTCTGGATATTTTATCAAAATTAGAAGAACTTCAAGATTAACATAAGCTCAATATTTTAAGAAATCATTAAACATATAGTTCCGATTAGAAAAGGAATTTTATTGGTTTACTCCTGCAAGCTTGAAGCGGTTGTCTTTTGTTATCTGTAGAATCATGGTCCTACACATTATTTTTTGCTTTTAAATATTTATCTTCTTTCCATTTTACTTCACCAATGAGTCTGTCCATATTACACTCATGAAGTCTAAAACCTATTTTTTCCATAGTTTATTCCATGGATTCATGCTACTTAGTAGATCATTGAAGAGTTTCTTAAATAATACTATAGTAATATTTATTTACATCTTACTACATGCCAAGCATTACACTAATTGTTTTGTAGATTTAGCTCATTCAACTGTTGTAATCATTGTATGTCACAGATACCATTTATTTCCACTTTACATGTGAAAAACCGGAAGCCTGTGATCAGGTTTATTTAAGTAATTAAATACTTAATGACTTAAGTATTTACTGTGATCAGTAAATTTAATTAATTTACTCAAATTAAAAAGCTAGTTAGTAGGTACCAGAAAGTCTAGCTCATCAGTCCAGACCTTTAACCAATATACTAATCTGCCGTTCTATGAACTAGATGCAAGCGAACAGAATTTCTTCTCTGTACATTTATTTGTGAAGAAAATAGAACTATATTAGGTACCTTGTGTAGGGAAATGGGGAAAGGACTAAAAATATAATGAAACTAGTGTTATTGCTTTTGTTTCTCTCCTCATATTTTAGAAATGAAACATCATGTATACTCAATTAAAATGACTGTATTAGGGCTTCACACTGAATACAGAATATCCTCAAATTAGGCAGTAAGAGAACCTGGGTCTCCGTTACTGGGTGAGTTGATATGAAAAGTGCAGTGGACATGGATATATGATGCACATTTAATGGCCATAAGCAACATGTATGGATTTATAAAATATTATGATTATGTTGAAAAATTATATACAATAAGCCATACTACCATTAAATAAAAAACATATGCATATGATTTTAAATAAATATATTCATAATAATACTTTATGAAAAACAAATAACATATTAAAATGGTTGCTCTTTAGTGTAGATAAACGGCAAGTAGATTTGGGGTAAAAATGAAAGTAGGTACATAAGAAAATATATAACCCAAGAGAGGGTCCTGTTTGGATCAAGATGGAAATGCGCCGTGAATTGAGGCATGTTATTAACTCATCCTTGAGCATATGAGATACAAACAAACAAACAAAAAACACAAAAACACAGGAAAAATAACAATAAAGAAAGGAGACAAGGAAAGAAGGAAAGGAGGGAAGGAAAGGAAGAGAGAAAGGATAACAGAGAGAGAGAGGATGAACAAACGTAAAACCAGATTTTCTCAAAATATTTCAGATGACTTGTTTAATAAATTATATGTAGAAATTTTCATTAAAATTTGAATAAATATACAGTGAAATTTGCCAAATTCATTAGAATGCATTATCTTTCCAATGGCAATTTATATTTTTAAAAGCTCTGGTAGTGAAGCCTGTCTTTCCAACACAAATATCAAAATTCAAAAAACCCAGTTTCTCTTTCTCCTCGGATAAAGGTGTATGGCTTCAGATACATCAAACCAACTGGCCCAGGCAAGATCTTGATTCAAATAGGCAAATTAAGAAACCATGTTCTTCATGAAGTTCTCTTTTTTGGCTTTCTGCTGATGAAAGTGAAAGAAAAAACATGAAGATGTTGCTGGTGGAAATATTGATGCTTTCTCTTTAGTTTTGAAGTTTGAGATCCAGAAGCAGCAATGCTACTTGTGGCAATAGCAATTGCAATAAAATCAAAATCTTGCCATCCATTGCTCGACAGCTGCCACGCAATGTTCAGCTTCATCAGGCCAGATCTGTGGTAGTTTCAGGCATTGTTCCTCTAAATTTATATTCTAATCTTTGAATCTATTCTCAATGAGTCTATGAGCCACTTCATATCCTTTATTAATGCTCTTTTCTGTTTCAACTAACCAGAGAATATTTTGTTTGCAACTAAGAATACAAACATTAATAATAATAAAAAATAATAATAAAAATTCCCAGAAGAGGAGTGTTGTAGGTAAGTCTATTAAGGAAATGGGAATATAGGACCAGTGATCAAACTGCTGTGTTTCAGTGTAACAAGGATCCATTCGGTGTTAAAGAATGGAAATCTGACAACTTCTGGCATATAGGGGCATGCAACTCATTGCTTGTGCTCACCTAAAATAATATTGAAGATTATACTTTTGATGGTTCAGATTCCACCATAAAGTCATGAGAAATTTAAGAAATTCAACAAAGGTCAGCTGTGTCTAAATGTACTTCATAGTTTAAAGAAATAAAATAACCATCTTGAGTTTAAAGAAATAAAATAACCATCTCCAAGATTAAATTCTTAGTTTAAATCACATTGAAATGATCAGGGCACCTCTTGTCTCTTATAGTGGAAAGGATGACATAGCTATACATCAAAACTCAAGTCTTTTTCCGTGAATTCCTGAATTACAAAGGTGATTTACTTTATTGTTTTGCCTTTTGAGAAAATTAGACCATTGACTGAGGAAAAAAGTTAGATCATGAGCATTGGAATATTTGGATAAATAGGAGGATTCAGGTGACTGAAAATTTTCTCATCTGCTAAAACTTATTGAGTCCGTCTTGCTAGCAGATTCAGCTGTCCAACACATGACTGAGGAAGCTGCTCCTTCATTTCTTCAATATCAAGTCCATACCTTATTTAAGGTGGTTAACTGATGGAGGAAAGAAATATTCTTTCTGACCAAATCTATTATTCCATTTGAACTCAAAATTCCAGCATCCTCTTGGGAGCCAATTATCTGGTTAATGCTGAGGACTGGAAGCTTCTTGAATATAAGACTTGCAAGATTTTATAGCTAAATTTGAAAATGCATGGGGGAATATGTGTGAAAATGGATTTTATGTGTTCCTGATATAGAACCAAAAAAGAATTTTAATTCTAGCTGGTATAAATATCTGATTAGAGATGCTAGATTCAATGTGCTACTTCTGGTAGCTGGTTTAGGTGCTAAATGCTTCTTCAATTAGTTGACCAAAATCTGGACTGAAAAACAGGCTAAGTTAAATAAATTTCAGATACTTGCAGTTCCTCCTTTTAATGTACAAGGAATTCAATGACCTACTGAAGTATGAAAGTTAAGGTGGATTTATTGTTCAAAGCCTGTTAAATGGGCTGGGTGTGGTGGCTCATGCCTGTAATCCCAGCACTTTGGGAGGACAAGGCAGGTGGATCACCTGAGGTCAGGAGTTCGAGACCAGCCTGGCCAAAATGAAGAAACCCTGTCTCTATTAAAAATACAAATATTAGCTGGGTGTGGTGGTGGGCACTTACAATCCCACCTACTCAGGAGGCTGAGGCAGGAGAAGTGCTTGAACCTAGGTGGCGGAGGTTGCAGTGAGCCAAAATTGTGCCATCGCACTCTAGCCTGGGCGATGAGAGCAAAACAAAACAGAACAAAAACCTGTGAAATCATCCACTGATTAAATTTTCAGAAAGAGCTCAGAAGATACTTTCTTCACCATAACAATAAAAAAGAAGGATGAGCACAACAATGTTATCTTAAAAAAAAAAAAAGAAAAAAGAAAAACAAAAAACCTCTATAATTTATATTTTCTATACTGGGGAACACAGACATTGAAGCTACACTCAAGTGATTTCATTTCTTTAGGGTTTAGGAGTACCTTACCACTGGAATGAGGGTGGGCATGGATCTCATAATAGGTAGCAGGATATGAATGGTAAAAAATACAGTACTGTAGCATGCAGACACCAAATTAATGAGTCATCTGATCCTTGGCAATGACATCAAGGTCTGGGAAGTAAAAATATAAATTTAGTGACCTAATTAGTCATGACCTGTCAATGGTTTTCACACTTGAATTAGTTTACTTACCCCATGGCCACTTAAGTGAAGAGAAAATGCGGTTACTCTTGAAGAAGGACTCTGCAATAGCATCATATGTTAGTATTGCACATCTTCCTTCTAGCTTTCCTGAAAGACATCTCCTACCATTTCTAAATACATTAGGGAGGAAAGGAGGTGGGTGCAAATGCCCAGTCCTTTCACAGATGATTGAATACTGCCTTCAAGCTAACATTGATCTTGGTGGATTCAGATTATCACTAAAAAAAATTTGCGTAAGTAGAGGTTATTAGGGTCATGTGATGAACGGGATTTTGTCTTGGGTTCATATTACAGTTGATACAGTAATACTTCCATTTCAGCTTTTGATTGTTTTACCAGATCTTTGGTGTGTATTTGGAAGATTTACACTGTAACTGGAAGAAATGTCTTTTTATCGCAGTAGCCCCTGAAGTCAAAGCTGCTGTCAAACTCTACTAATGGCCAAACTAAAGATCGCTAAGCAACTCTCTCCTACAAAAACAGTAAACATAGATCCCTGGGAGAATGTTTCAACTAGAGCCATCATAAAGAACAAGGAAGAAAAAAGGCTGGTACTTATGAAAACATGGGCAGATTTAACTTACCTATTCAGTCTACATGGAAGACAAATTAATCTTGTAAAACAAAAATACCTTTAATTAGGTGGTGGTTCAAGTATAGGCAATGTGGTTTCTCCACTAAAGAAAATCAACAAAGACCCTGGCACTCAATATTATAATAATAGTCTAACAGCTGACCATTTTTTCTCTTTTTAGAAGTTCACGTCTCAGTAAACAGAGATTGCCAACAAGTATTTGCTGCTTTTTTGCATAAACAACAGTATGCTTTCACCATATTGTTCTAATATTCTCTGAAATTTCCGGTTTTACAGCCAGATTAAGTCTTTGGGAACACTGATCATTTCAACATTTTATGAGACACCATGCTCATCAACTACAAGGATGGCATCAAATTGAAAAGACACAGTGAACTGGTATTATAATGTCCTCCAGACATTTGTGCAAGAACCAAGAAATAAAACCCATGAAAATATAGGTAACACCTACCTTGGTGATATTTCTGATAGTCTGGGAGAGCTTGAAACATGCCCTCCAAGGTAAGGTGTAAGTTTGCTGCATTTTGGTATACATAGCATGTCAAATAGCCCTCTGGAAAAAGGTTCCAAGAGTCTGAGCCTACATTCAAACCAATTAAAATTTGTCTGCTTCAGTCAAGAATTAGAATTCTGTACCTTGGCATGTAAATTATTTGTAATTTTGGCTTTGTGGTTAGAATGAGCTTATTTTATGTTGGGACAAAATATACATGTATATATATTAAAAGAGCTTTAAGCTTAAGCTTAGAAAT
The DNA here is from genome assembly GCF_008728515.1 of Papio anubis. Lineage (NCBI taxonomy): Eukaryota > Metazoa > Chordata > Mammalia > Primates > Cercopithecidae > Papio > Papio anubis. The sequence continues at coordinate 109,782,127 of NC_044978.1, forward strand.
TCCCAGTGTAAAATTATTTTAAAATAAAAACAAATATATTTATAGAAAAACATAAATACACACTATTTTGCAAAAAGATAAAGAAACTTCCAAAGTAACTGCTTTTAACATAATTTTAAAATTTTACTCTATGTGTTGATATGTGTCTTATCTATCTGTATGGATAGATACATTTCGGAAGTCCTAAAAGAATAGAACAGAACAAGAGAAGTGTTGTTATGTAAATAAATCTAAATATTATTTAGCAAAGAAAGATTATCTTGTGTAAATCAATTTTGTGTAAGAATGTATTATATATGAAATACTTATTAAAAAACTTGAGGAACTCAATAATTTTATTCATTTTATAAGATTAGTAGCTTAATAATGAACACTATACATATCCACTGTTTTATCCTCTAATTTGTATATCCACTACTTGCATATCCACTATTTTATCCTCTAATTTTTTGTCTGCTATTTATATTTTATTCCCTTTGTAATTGATTAAAGATTTCTTTATATAACTAACATATTCACATTTTATTTTCTTATCATTTTTCCCTTCATCATAGCCACTATTTATATTATGTAACATCTACTATTTTCTTGCTTTTCTCCCCCTTTACATTTGCTTATTTTTCTTTACCAGGAAAATTCTCACAATTTTGTAATTCTTTCTGGTCAATCAAATTATTATAACCACATTTTACAAGAATTGTAAATTTGAACCAATTCTAGTATTTGGCTTTATTTTGTAGCTTGATTATTACATGCAAAAAAGTATTGTTTTAATCCAGATAGCTTCCCCTAAAAGCAAGTTCCTAGACTCCATAATGATATAATTGTTTGGAAAATATTTAAATACTATGTATACATTTATAAATCATTTAATCACTTCTATAGACTATCAGCCTAATGCAAAATTGTCAACTTGAACATACACTATTTTTCCTTATACCTTTTTAATCCAATTTTGAATCTGGACATTCATTGCTATTACATGCACAGAAATATATTGCTGGAGTGCAGAGAGAAGTATCACAAAGAATTGTGCTTTGGTATGATGAGCACTTTGAATTAAAAGAAATCGGAAGGCCTTAGGTGTTACCTCAGAAGCAAAAACTTTATAACCTCTCATTTCTTCCCTGTCCCCTACATCTCACAATTGCAGGGAGGGACTCACTGAAATTTCCTTATTTGACTAAGGGAAACTCCATTTCAAAAAAAATGTGATTGTCTTAAAGCATCCTTTCTGGAAATCTCATCAAATAATCAGGAAACATTAACCACCAGAAAAGAAAAGAGAAGAGACTAAAAGTCATCACCATGCCCAGACAGACTTTTTGTTTATTATTCTAAGGACACCTCCCAGAGATTACCTGGGAGACTTTATTTGCATAATAAGAAAATCTTTGTTCACAGTGAAGTTTGAAGTTCCTCCCCTCATCTTCTCATTACTGGTTCCCCCAGAAGTCAGAGAAAATTTGTCCCAGGTCATAGTTCATTGAGATGGTTCATTTCCGCATTTATACCCCCCACCATTCCCCTCCTTATATGAAGAAGGTATTTAAGCGTCAACCATCTGGCCATTCTTTGAGTCTTATATTTGTGGGATACCACATCTGTGTGCATTTAATGAATTTATTATGGATGTTTTTCCCTATTAAGCTGTCTATTTTCAGTCATCTCAGCAAACTTACAGAAAGGGCAAAAGGGATGCATTTCTTGTGCCCCTACAAAATCAATCAGAAAATACCAACACAACTGTTGAGGCTAATTATAAATTTGAAATAAATTATTTAAGAAAGAAACATATTTCTCTGAAAACAATCTTTAGAGAATCTCAAAACTAAATTTAAAATCTGCTTAAGGAAGTTTTACATAACAACCCCATATGGTGAAGATAACTTTATTCAATTTAATTCTTAAAAGATATTTAGGCATTAAAACCTACTACAATCCACTTTCTGCAATTTGGGTACTTGAAAAGTGTTTTGCCGTGGTAGCATTAAACTTAAGACATTTTAGGAGTTATTCTGAAATCACTTTGCAGAGATGATAACAGTGATATGACTTGGGCCTGTGTCCCTGCCCAAATCTCATGTTCAATGTAATTCCCAGTGTTGGAGGTGGGGCCTCCTGGGAGGTGATTGGATCATGGGGGCAGTTTCTTGTGAATGGTTTAGCATCATATCGTTGGTGCTTTCTCATGATAGAGAGTAGGTTTTCAAGAGGTCTGGTTGTTTAAAGTGTGCAGCACCTTCCCCCTCTCTTGTACTCCTGCTCTCGCCATGTGAGATGACTCACTCCTTTGCTTTCTGCTGTAATTGGAAGCCTCCTGGTGCCTCACAAGAGACAGAAGCTGCTGTGCTTCTTGTACAGTCTGCAGAACCATGAGCCAATTAAACCTCTTTTCTTCATAAATTACCCAGTCTCAGGTATTTATAGCAGTAGAAGAAGACTAATACAAACAGTGAGAAAATTATGACAGTTAAAGAGATCTTACTTAATTGACTCCATCTTTCCTTTAACCTCCAGGCTGCCCTCTTTCATTCCTGGGGATAGACCGAAATAACTTTGGGGGGAATTTAGTTTATGATTTAGCTTTTAAACAAAAGTGATAATAACTCCTCTCTGAAACAAATCCTCTCCTTGCTTAGGGACCAGATAACCTTTGTAAAACTAACAAATTAGCCACAAAATTAAAAAGTATGGCTCAGGTGTCATGCAGTCAGAATCCACAGGATTCCTAACCTCCCCAGTGGCTCCCATGGCTAACATTGCTATTTTAAGACCTTTGATTGGTGTTCAAGATATTTTTCAGACCCTGTAGCATTCTGATGGATCAGTTGGCATCATACAGAAAACTTAAACTGGCTCATTTGGTCTTGTAGCCGTGACACAGGAACTGAATCTGCAGGAGGACAGATTCAGCTTCTTCTGATTTCATCCCTGACCCCACAAATCAGCATTCCCCATTCCCTAGACCCCTGCCCACCAAAATATCTTTAAAAAACTCTAGCTTCTGACTTTTGGGGGAGCTGATATGAGTAATAATAAAACTCTGGTTTCCTGCTTAGCTGGCTCTACATGTATAAAACCCTTTTTCTGTTGCAATTTACCTGTCTTGATCAACTGACTCTCTCTGGGGAGTGGGCAAGAAGAACCCATTGGGTGGTTACAATTAGAAGTTTTCATAATTTTTGTATAAAGTGAGACTTAGTGGTTCTAGAATGCTGATACTGAGAAGAATCTTATTTTGATGTTTTGGGTAGGTTTTCATAATGTTAGAGTATACTGTGAGAACGCGAATGAATAGCAACCAAAAGTCAAGAAAATTGTCTGCTCTGAATATAAAAATGTGTTTTACAATACACCTATGAATTGAACACCTGGATAAAAATTGATCTTTTTTGGTATTTAAGATATTGAAGGTTCAAATAATATACTTTGGAGGCTGAAGAGGCCAGCAAGTTGAAGACAACTATAGCAAATATTTGTTGAGTACATCATTAAAAAATCAACAGTTATTTCCTCTATCTAGTTTATCAAAAGAATACCTTTCAAGGAAGTTAAGGGTATGCAAGCTGGAAAACATTCTTCTGAAGGGACACAACTCTTAGTGATTGTTCAATATGCTTACAATATGTTGGTGGAAGATTCGTACATAGAATCAAGTAAAGTTGAAAGATGTTGCATAAGAAAGCTAAAGTCAAAGGTTTCAAGCCAATATTTTTTCAAAAATGGGAAGAGAGTTTGCATTTACTGAACACTCCTGATGTCTAGATACGGTGATGAAAAGTCAACACATGCTAGCATTGCCTGCAGCTGAGCCTATGCTGAGGGAAAAATTGATTTTCACTATTCCTGTCCAGCTCTTTAGCACTTCTATTAGTTTCACCTTAGGTTAGGTAGTAAATGGTAAAAAATATAAATGATTCACTGGGGAAAGTGGCTTATATGTGTGCGTTATATTTTCTAATGAAAAAAAAAAAAACAACGCTGTAGACAAGTATTCAATGTGGCTAAGAACATGCAGAGTATAGAATAATTCCTATTACATTAATCACATGCTTCACACAATCTGGGCTAATTTTGAATGTTTCCCTCAGCTTTATCAATCAGTAGCAACTATGAACTCAGCTGCATGCATTTTCTTAGTTTTAGAATATAACCATTTGATTTACTTGAGGTATCCAACAATTCAAATTAATTATTTTTGCTGAGACTTTGTAACCAACAGCATTCCCTCATCAAGGTTAGCATTCCACGACCTACAAACTTATACTAATATTATATAAAGTCAGCCTGATTTCATTCAGACAAACATGTCCTATTTCTTTGTGAGTACTGGTGGCAAGGATGTGCTCACTGACCAAAGCCCACCTGAAGTTCTAAGGAGATGACGAGGTTACTACACTTTGGACTGAGAGTTGCAGCCAATTGATAAAGGAAAGGTACAAATTTTGGCTTTTAATGCCTTTTTCTTCCTCTCCCAGATACCCGTTGATGGACAAAACATGCTACAAATTACTCTTAGGTTTAAAAGGACTCTTGCCACAAGGTGGGTTGAATTATTAAATTAGCTGTAGTTTATCTTTGGTTTTTATCTTGCTAGGAAAGAAGTCTTCCATGTTAATTTGCTTAAAAGTGAACATTTGAGGGTAAAATATGGGGAAATCAGTAGCTCAAACAGGACTGTATTCCCTACTCCCTAATAATTACTTCCTACTCATTCCAAAATTTCCATATGGAATATAGAAGTGTTTTCAGGTGGTTGTGTAATAGTTCATAGTTATTCTAATTTTGATAAATGAATTTAGCAAAGAAAATTTCATTGCAGGCATTTTTGCTACAATAGTTGAAATAATATGAAAAGATTTATGATCTGCAAGGAAAATTCATCTGTGTTGCCAAGCAAGCAAATAAACAAGCAAATAAAACCTGCCTGATCAGATGCTAAATTAATGAGTTTTTAAAAATTCAAGGAAACAAAAAAAATAGATTTGAGCTATAAAAATGACTGCTATGAAATTATATGAGATAAATTTTGCTTCAAATGGATTTGATACAAAAATGTATTTCTAATGAAAAAATTCAATTAAAAAATGTGGTTTTTTTTTCTGTAAATGGGATTTCTAACAAATCTTTAGCTTTTATTTGTTTAAAACTGCAAAAGCATTTTTGATGTGTTATACTTTAAGTCCTGACCTGCCGGTTAATGGAAAGTTCTCATACAGATTTCAGTCAACTTGGCCCTCAGCTATGGAAATAATTGACAGAACTAGGCCTAACATACACAACTTGGTTGGGCATGGCACTTACCTGCTTGATTTGTGGTTACATTTACAGACACATACTGCCGGGCTCCTGGTCTGAAGGAAAAAATAGATTTGCAATAAATCCTTTAAGTCGTAATTTGTAGTTTTGTTTTCAGCGAGTTTTGTAGGAACAATAGTGGGGTTTATTCAGGCCGCTATGCCGAGGAATGTACTTGATTTTGACCGCAACATTCCTGGTCTGAAGGAAAAAATAGGATTTGCAATAAATCCTTTAAGTCGTAATTTGTAGTTTTGTTTTCACAATTTTGTAGGAACAATAGTGGGGTTTATTCCCTATGGAAATGACTTATTTTGGCATTGTTATAACAGTAGTTCAGTAAAAGAAGAATGTGTTGCTTCATGTATATGTAATCAATTATGAAGTAAAATGATGTACGCACAACTACTATTAGATAAAATTATATATTTAAAAACTGGTGAGTTTCTTGGGTATTGAACTGAATGTTTCCTCATTGATGCTAACCCTTGCAACCTACAAAGTAAACACGAAGTATCTACTTAGAAATAAGCATAGGAAAATACAGAATTTTCAGCATAGCTCCTGACTACAAATTTTGTAAGAAAAAAAAAAAAACAAAAAAACACCTTAGCTTGCTTCAAAATAGATTGCATATCTACTTGCTAAATCACCAACAGAATTTGAAACCCCCTACTGTATACCAAAAAGGCATTAGAATTTAAGTAAATGTTCAAAATTATAATTTGCAATGAAACATATTTTACTTTGATGTTGTTTTTGTATTACAGTTCTGCAAGTTATTTTACTTAATTGAAAATCTAAAATTTATTTTAAAAATAACCCTCACAAGGACTACAATAGGATGAATAAAAGTGTTCAGGTTTTGAAGGATCAATAGAACAAATTTCAACTTCCAATAACCTACCAAAATTAGAAAAGAAATACATTTAACACAAATATTTTCATAGACTCATAGCACGTTAGCTACTAACAGATATTAGGAGTGAAACTTTCCTAACTTCATGAAGTATTTCTTGTACACTTTATTTTTTGTATATAGCTTAATGGAAACTGGGTGTAGCTTTTAAAATATATTTTATGTTCAGAATCATCTTATTTCAATAAGATGGAATATTTCCACTAAAATATGAGTAATGAAATCCATGATCAGAATTGCTTTACAAATTTCATATATTAAGGGTAAACATATCTTATTTGTATATTATTTTAATTATTCCTGAACTTGATTAGCATAATAGAGAGATCAAAAATTAATTAGGTAATTTCTAACACTATAGTCAATGTTTAGATATTTAGTTAAAACTTCAATCAGCTGTTAATGTTATATTATTGGATAATCTCAAAGAGAAAATACATTTATATTTGTTCCAGAGGCAATTTAGACACCTCTCCTTATACAGAGAATAAAATGGAGTATGGTGGTAGTTGAATGGTTCATAAGCATAAATTAAGCTACTTAGGATGATCTGTTATCCTAATATGCATTGTCTGTTCTAAATATCAAAATTAACAATTTTTAACTAACATTTATTAAGTCATGACTTTTGAGGGATTGTTTTAAAAGTGATACAAAGCTAACTGGTATTTAAGATTTAGCTGGATAGAATGTCATTTAATTAATTAGTTATTTATTTAGATAGAGTCTCTCTCTGTCGCCCAAGCTGAAGTGCAGTGGAGTGATCTTGGCTCATTGCAACCTCCACCTCCTGGGTTCAAATGACTCTCCTGCCTCAGCCTCCCGAGTAGCTGGGATTACAGGGGCACCCCACCATGCCTGGTTAATTTTTGTATTTTTAATAGAGATGGGATTTCACCATGTTGGCCAGGCTGGTCTCTAACTCCTGGCCTCAAGTGATCCACCTGCCTGGGCCTCCCACAGTGCAGGGATTACAGGCGTGAGCCACCACACCAGGCCAAAATGTCATTGAAATGAAAGAACCCCTTAACTAAAAACTTGACATCTTTGGAAAAAAAAAAAAAAAAAATCCCTACCTTGACCATATTTAAGGTTGAATCCTATGAATTTTGTCATACCTGTCATCTCATATACTTTAATATAAAACAGTACCCTTTAAGTTGAAATAATTTCTTAAGATGGAAATATCCAGTCTATCATTGATGGGCATTTGGATTGTATTTGCTTTGCTTTACTATTGTAAACAGTGCTGCAATACACATACTTGTGCATGTGTCTTTATAGTAGAATGATTTATAATCCTTTGGGTATATACCCAGTAAGGGGATTGCTGGGTTAAATGGTATTTCTGGAAATACACGTGTTCTTGTTTACTACACACTTTAGCTTATTTAATAGTACAAAGTTATACACAAAACGAAATTTAAGATAAAAAATTACAGGATTAACCTCTGAGAAATATCTCTAAGTTAGAACAATGTCTAACTTCTGTGTGTGTGTTTTTTTTAAAATTTCTGTCAACTGAAAAATCCTTGCATTTAACACATTTCCTCTAAATCTATAAAAATGAATCAGCAGCTGAATCCTCGTTTTCTTCTGACTCTTCTACTAACAGCTAGGATGGGGGCACAAACAACTTTAAAGTCGAAAGGAAACTCAAACTCAAGTGAGACCCTAAATTAGAGGTAAATAGTGGAAGCTCGAACTAACATGCACCTACAAAAAACATGTGATAACATTCCACTGCCCTAATCATAGATATGATGTGTGAACCAAAGTAGAACTAAGACGAACCCTTAATTTAAGCAGATTCATCAGAATTTTTGGCTTTATTTTCGTTTGATTTTTTTCTGTAGGCTTATAAAATGTTATTGTATAGATTTTAAAACTTTGTATATTCTACTAAAAAAAATTGAAGTTGGAGATATAAATTCAATTCCAAAGAGCCAAAGGCAAACTGAAGCTCAAGATCTTCATCTGAACATCTATCAAGTGATAAGGAAATCGTATGCAGTAATTGTGGTATTATGAATGCAACTAAAAACATACACACACACTCATAGATTATGTATTATAAAGATCTTGTACATGAGTCCTTTTTTTTTTTTTTTTTTTTTTTAGAAATGAATACAAATTAGTGCTCATTTGACAACACAGTATTAGAAATTCACACACTCGGAAACTGAGAAATATGAAGCCTGACTGTGGGCTTTGGTCCTAAAACAGTGCTAAGCAGTCCTTGCCACCAAACCAGTTTCCCCCCTCATACCCCAACCCCATTTCCAAACCTAATAAATTTACAGAAAGAGAGGTTCACATTTATGCTAAAAAATAGAAAGATCAAGGGTAGGCCACTTAAATAAAATACTAATTAGAAAATTAATAAAATTTGAAAGACAATTCAAAACATGATTTTTCTCTTTAATTTACCACTCTGTTGTCTAGATAACATTTTCCTTATTTGGGCATTCATTTGCTCTCATAAGCAAAATAATTATTTAAATCTCCACTGCAACCAAAATGCATCACATTCAATCATAGCTTATATCTTCCCAATTCATATGTATCCTTACAAAAGCACATATATAAAAATGGTATTTATTCATTTGAAGAGGAAATTACTTTTCACTAGTAATCATCTAACCTGTAAAATCATCAACCTTGGGATAAAAAGAATGGTCTTCAGAATGTAAAGCTAATTACTAGCAATGATTTAAGGAAATCCAAAAATGTGTTTCAATGACATTATGAAATTTAGACACCATGAAATTCAGATAAAATTTCAATTTGTGATTATTTGATAACATAAAAAATCTGCACTGCTTCTTTAAATTTAGAGATGGATACTAACATTTCAAACTTTTGTGAACACCTTTGAAAGCAGCTACAACTTCCTGGAAGCTAAAATAGTAAATCCAGGCAGTTCATGGAAATTAAACGATATGAGGAGGGAGGGATTCACTCTCCTTCTCTTTAATTTTCTGTTTTTGCTTGATTCGCTACAGAGACTTTGCTTGTGGAAAAACTGAAAGTACTGTCATCAAGCAAGTAAATGCGTAAATGTGTTATATTCTCAGAAATATATGGAAAACCAAATATATAGAAAACAAAAAATGTTGAAAGATGTGGCTACATCTACTGCAAATGTTGGAATTAAATGTTTACTATTCATCTACTCTACTTAAGATCACCAAATATATTAAATAGTAGTTAAGGACACTCACTGACAAGAAACATGACCGTTGCTTGAGAACCCTAGCAAAAAAAATTGGTGTATATATGACTCTGATCTAAATCTGATTTGCCACTCCCAGTTCTCTACGTTTTGAAATATTTCCTGTGTTCTTTCATAAATTACTTTCTCAGTGACTTATTGGGGCAGTTTAGAACAAGTTGGTGAAGGCTCCATTAGCTACATAATTTTGTGATGAGAAAACTGGCAGAGGAAGAAGAGGAAGGAGGAAGGAGGAGGAGGAGAAGAAGAAGAAGAAGAAGAAAGAAGAAGAAGAAGGAGAAGAAGAAGAAGAAGAAGAAGGAGAAGAAGAAGAAGAAGAAGAAGAAGAAGAAGAAGAAGAAGAAGAAGAAGAAGAAGAAGAAGAAGAAGAGAAGAAGAAGAGGAGGAGGAGGAGGAGGAAGAGAAAGAGGAGGAGGAGGAGGAGGAGGAGGAGGAAAAGAAGAAGAAGAAGATGAAGAAGAAGAAGGAGGAGGAGGAGGAGGAGGAGGAGAAGGAGGAGGAAAGGAAAAAGAAGAAGAAGGAGGGAAGGATGAAGGAAGAAGAGATTTTAATGTAAACTGGGAAGTAGATTATCAAAGTTATGTTGTTATGCTTAGCTAGCATGAACACTGAAATAAGCCACAAAATGAAAGAAAAAATTCTATATCTGTGTCTCAGCTGTTGAATTTGAAGTTAGGGAAAATGGATGCTTCTAACAATGAGTGATAAAAGAGACTTAAACTTTTCAGTTCTTATTCAAGGAGATTGAAAATTGATGAAAACTGTATAGAGAAGATTAAACATTATGCCTGTTTTAGGGGGAAATGTTGCTAGAATATAACAGGCTCCATCGTGCTGTTTCCTCAAAACTGGTGAAAGTTAGCATCACTAAATATCCATGGGTTTCCTTACTTGTGCATGCCATTGTGGGTGGATCAGACTCTCTCCTGAAATAATCCTTTTCACAGACACAAGAGGTTGAAGCTTCCTCATGGGTATAACTGTGAGGTGGACATTTGCCGCAGCTCTGGATGTGAGGTGAGGCTTTGAAGAACCCAGGTCTGCACACTGTCAAAAGAAATAAGAGACTAAGCTTTTGCCTGGAACAGATGCAGTGTTTGTTTTGTGAATAATGTCATTATTTTGACTAGCATACGCAGATTACAGATAACACAATCTTTGCATCAATTTCAAGAATTTTTCATAAGCTTCTGGATAATAAATACCAGGCCATTCATTCAAATAATCAAATATTTATTTAAAGTACTTAAACATTTATGGAATGTACATACTTGTAATGATTTTTATGCTACAGGAGCTTATAAGGAATTATATTCATAAAAGGCAAATAATTATATGTATTTAAAACAGTGCTTTGTGTATGATTTTCACTAACTCTACCATTACTACAACTATGTTGAAGAAATAAATATTATTCCAGGTACTGCTAAAATGGTGTGATACAAAGTAGGCACGCAACATTATGTTATTGAATAATAAATAAATTAATTAGTATGTGCTAAATGCCTCATAAATTCTGTTAGATTGGGGAAAATGCATAGATGACCTGATATATCAACTATATTATTTTGATTTCAGGGGAGTCAAATTTTTGACTTTTTTTTTTTACATTTACTTCTTTTTAGAACTTTTCTTTGAGACACCTACTGATTCAACATTTATCCATTCTAATATCAGAAAGGCTTATTTACTATACAAATTATAATGATTTCTTAAGCACAAACATTATGTCTTATTCAGTTTTGCACTTACTTTTTCCAGTGTTTGACCACAAAAAGCGTTCAAAGAGTTCTATGAAATGTGTGAATGAATGAATGGAGTGGCATAAATGTTATAACTGAACTATTTAGAATCGCATAAAGAAAGTGTTTTCTGATATTTCTGTGAGCATTTCTAAGCTTATCATCAGCTAAATGTGCAGTAAATCTTTTTATTCTGTGGATTTTCTACATGTTCATATTATTCTTATTTCTCAATGGCTAAAAAGCCAAACTTTAATATGCTAATTGCTCAGTATGGGTCACTTGAAGACTACCAAACTGATGGTCTGAATGCTTTGTGTAGCTTACTTTACATAAAATTAATCAACTATGTTTTTCTGTTTTCAAAGCTCACTACATATACTGAAGTAGCATGTACATTTGCTGAAGCTCAAAGGTGAACTTGTATTTCAGTAGAAATTTCTGATAGATATAATGAATTGGGACCAACTTTCATATGCTATAAATGATTTCATGTTTTAGTAATCCATGCTAAGGCTCTCTGCCATCACCATGAATAATCAGGAACTGGCAAAATTGAGAAGATACTCTTTTCAGTAGATCTAATTATAGTGATAGTAAAGCCTTAATGCTCTTATAAATTCTGAGAGAATGTGAAGGTATTTGAAAGATAAGAAGAGCTTTTTGATAGTATTAGGGACATTCTCGTGGTTAAATGATTAGGAGAAGATTTAAAATATTATTTTTCTTATAATAGGATTGCTGTAGCAGCCTATACCATACTTAGCTAAGTTATTCAATTTTTCTTCTTTTATCCTTTTAGTAAAACCATTCTCACTTTAAACACTATTTGCTTCAAAGACATGAAGTGTCAATTCATATGTTCTAAGTATTTGGAATTCATTTACCATTCATGAAACAAAAGTCATTTCGTTTCTTTTTAATGAATGTCTCTTAACTTAAACACTTTATATTATATCACATACAACACTGCTGTTCAAACCCCCAAGGGAGCTTTGGAAATATAAAGTAATAAAAATCAAAGTAAAAAGTAGATAAATGTATCTTTCTGTTCAGTTCAATAAGATGTTTTGACAGGTATAGTGGGCCAGTAACTCTACTTGGACTGGCTTCAGAGGTAAATGAGATAGACATGGCCTTGCCTTTATGAATCTTAAAGGTATTCCATAAATATTATAAATATTACTACACTAGGAAAAGAAAAATGAGCTATAGCAGTAAACACAGATACTCAATTTAATCTGGATTATTTACGGAGACTTCCCTCAGGAAGCTGAGTTTCTGCTTATATTTGAATGATTATGAAAATTATTTAATTTGAGTTAGAGTGTATCAGTACCTTAAAGGGAGAAATCCTTGCAAAGGACTACATCTGGTGGAGAACAAATAGGGAAATGGAAGATACTAAAGAATTGATCAGGAAGATAGTCGGAATAAAGTGGAAGAGTCAAGTTTATACGGGACAGAGGGCACCAGGCCACAAAAACCTTATATATTTTATTAGATATTTGGTACTTTATTTTATAGGCAAAGGGAGGTTATTGGAAAATTCCCCTCACCCCAGCTTTATTAGGGTTTAACTGACAAATGAAAATTGTATATATTCACAGTAACTGCAAAGTTATTAAGCCAGGGAATAATGAGATCAAAGTAGTGTTTATGAGACCATTACACAGCAGCCTGGGTAAAAAAAGCAAGAACGGAGGCAAATAGCTCTTTTGTTTCTATTGCATTGGTCCAGAAAGAGACAATATCACTTAACCAGAGTGGTTCCAGTATTGATCAATAAAACAGGGTGAATTCAATAAATGAGAATGGGGTAAAATCAACTAGATTTCATGATGTATTTAATGGGTTAGATGACTTAGCAGAAAATTGTAAGAGTGACTGTAAGGCATTTGACTTAAACTTCACAGAAAATACTGGTGCCATTTTCTCAGAGAACAGGACATGAAATGTGTTGGAGAAGATAATGAGTAATATCTAAGGCATTATTTAATTTGAGGTGGTTGAAGTAATGCAAATAGATTTTTAGAGAGAGAAAAAAAATGTGTGGTTCAATATTATCCAAGAAAAATATCATAAACTGTAATTATTCATCACCTTCAAATCGTGACCCTAAATTCCAAGGGGTCATAGAACCCTTCTAGACAAAGTTATGTTATTCCCTTAGTTAACTTCATTTCCAGCATCAGCAGTATTTTCTCGTAACGTCTCCTCTTACTTCAAACTCCTTATGAGCTCTTTTTCTGTTACTATCTGCTGATGCAGTCATTTGTCTTGAGAAAATAAAAGTTGTCAGAAAGAAACTTACTCATTCTCCTACCACCAAATCTCCAAACCTATATGTCATGATACCCATCTTCTCTACATTTATTTCTATCAAAATAAAATAAAATGTATCCATGTTCATATCAAATGAAAATATCTGTATTTGAATTAGGAACTCCCACTCTGCTCTTTGAGATGAAACTTCCGAGTAGCTACAATTCTTTTGAGATGCTCAAAAACAAAGCAGAACAAAACAAACAACAAAACTATCAACCTCACATGATACCAATTTTCCCAGTTTTGTTCCACTTTCAGGATATGATTTCTTAAATTATTGTCCATACATACATCTGTCATTTCTCATTCTAAATCACAGAATGACTCACTCCACTCCATTGGCACCTCTCAATGAAAACTACTTTTGTTAAGATTGCAGTTACTTTCTTGCCATACTCACTACTCAGCAATATTTGACATGTCCCCTTTTAGGAAACTCCAGATATTTTCAGTAGAAAATGATAGGATAGTCTACAAGTTTCCAAGTAATATTTAAAAACTCTTTAAAGGCGGTCTCCCACCATACTCATTGTCTCCATCCATACCAGTCTACTTATTTCCTGTATTTGAGAAACTCTTCTTCTCTGCCTCTGAACACTGCAGGAAAAGCATTCTGAGCCAAAAGACAAGACACGTAAATAAATACATGTATAATCTTCTTTTCTTTCTTTTTGAAAAAGCTTGTAGTCCACAATAAGAGATTTGAATGTAATCTGAAAGCATTTGGAAGACATTGAAGATATAATTTGATTTTTGAGTGCACACTTTCTGTCAAGAACTGTGACAAAACATGTTTGGACTGTGTGAGGAAAAAAAAAAGTTCTTCACACCCATGAAGCTACAGTGTATTTCATGGGTGGAATAAAAAATAATAATAATAAACAAACAATGATGGAGGCAAAATTGACATTTTACATTTTAATCATGACAATATTTAAGAAATAATTATCTAGATAAGTAGTAAAATTTATTTAAATACCAACCCAATATGGTTTATTAAACACAAATGAAGTTTCCGAAGCAAAGTTGTTTCATACGATGTCTGTACATTACCTAAATATCATTTAGAAAACACTGTGCCAGTCATTTAAGTTGGGCAAAGAGTAGAAGACAAAAAAATGCACCCCGTGTTGACATGTTTTATGAGAGTATTGTGGCAACCTCCTGGGGGACAGAAAATCATGTTTAATAATTATTTCTAACCATGCTTGAAGGCTCATTTTTTAAATGCAACCATTTCCATAGTATATATGCTAATCTGCAGGAATACATGTTCTTTCCCTACTTATCCTTTAAGCCTTTGAGCCATCTATTTAGCACCTATTTAGAAATTTGCTGTACAATCTTATGAGAAATTGTTTAAAGGTCCTCAAAATTACCAAAAAAAAAAAAATTAAACTGGAAAATTGTATTGATTTTTCATAATATTTTAAATTAAATTACTTTTAATGTCTCCAATATATTTTACCCTTAAAGACCTATTAACCTTGGGATAACTAAGTATATTCACTTCATAATTCAAAGTCAATACTCAAGAAATACGGCCCACCCAGAAAATTTTTAAAAAATATTAATACATATAATAATTAATGTTTTAATACTTTAAAATACTATACTTCTCTCCATTAGAATTAAAATAAACAGCCATATATATGTGTGTGTGTATATATGCATACTATACATATAAAGGAAATTGAGTTAAAAATGCACAGGCTAGCGTTGTTTGCAGTGTTCAAGATATAATTAACTTTCAAAAGCATTGCTGGCCTTATCTAAGTGTTTTATTGAGAAACACAGAAAATCACTAAGAACAAGATTTATTTTCATAGCTCTATCATATGTGAATTATCAGAGGATATAAGCTAAGCTAAGTGAATTATATTTATTTAATACATTTTTCAAAATAAGGTAGTCAGAAGATAGTTTAGTGTGGGTTTAAAATATGTGTTTACTAAGAAAAACAGCATAACACAAAATGCTACAAGGAAATTAAAACTCAAAACATAATATTTTAAATCATACAAATATTATTACACCAAAATTTAACAGTGACAGCATTTTATCTTCATATTTAACACATTGGAAGTGTAGCCAGAGCAATTAGGCAAGAGAAACAAATAAAAGGCATCCAAATAGGAAAAGACGTCAAACTACTTCTCTTCACTGACAATGTGATTCTGTACTTTGAAAACCCTAGAAACTTCACAAAAAGGCTCCTGGATCTGATAAATGACATCAGTAAACCATCAGGATGCAAAATCAATGTATAAAAATCAGTAACATTTCTATATACCCGTAATATTCAAGCTCAGCGCCAAATCAAGAAAGCCCCATTCACAATAGTCACGAAAAGAATAAAATACCTAGGAATATGTTGAACCCAGGAGGTGAAAGACATATGCAATAACTACAAAACTCTACTGAAAGAAATCCTAGATGACACAAACAAATGGAAAAACCTTCCACACTTATGAATCGGAGGAATCAATATCATTAAAATGCCATGCTGCCCAAACCAAAGTACAGATTAGACAAAACTATTACAAAATTCATATGGAAACAAAATGAGCCCAAACAGCAGAAGTAATCTTAAGCCAAAAGGAACAAAGCAAGAGGCATTAGATTACCCAACTTCAAAATACAATATAAGGTTCCAGTAAGTGAAACAGCAGGTTACTGGTACAAAAACAGACTCATAAATGAATGGAACATAATAGAGAATCCAGAAATAAAACTGCGCATCTACAGCCTTCTGATCTTTTACAAAGTCAACAAAAATATGAAATAGGGGGAAAACTTCCCATTCAATAAATGGTGCTGGGATAGGAGGCTAGCTATATGCAGAATAATGAAACTAGATCCTTACATTTTACTATGTACAAAAATTAAGATGAATTAAATACTTAAATTTCACGTCTGAAACTATAAAAATCCTAGAAGAAAACCTTAGGAAACACCATTCTAGACACTGACCTTGAAAAAAAGGAATGTATGACTAAGCCTTTACAAGCAATTGTAACAAAAACAAAAATAAAAAGCAGGATCTAAGTAAACTAAAGAGCTTCTGCACAGCAAGAAAAACTATTAACAGAGTAAACAGACAACCTGCAGAATGAAAAAAAAAAATTGAAACTATGCATCTGACAAAGATGTAATATCCAGACTCCCTAAGGAACTTAAACAATTAAACAAGCAAAAACATAATAATAATAACCCCATTAAAAAGCAGGCAAAATACAAGGACAAACACTTCTCAAAAGAAAAGATACAGTCAACAAACATGAAAAAAAAAATACTCGACATCACCAATCATCAGAGAGATGCAAATCAAAACCACAATGAGGCACCATCTCACAATAGTCATAATGGAGATTATTTAAAAGTCAGAAAACAACAGATGATGGTGAGGCTGTGGAGAAAAGGGAACGCTTATACACTGTTAGTTGGAATGTAATTAGTTCAGCACTATGGAAAGCAGTTTGGAGATTTCTCAAATAACTGAAAACAGAACTACTACTCAGCCCAGTAATTCTATTACTGGGTATATCCAAAAGAAAATAAGTTGTTCTGACAAAATAATGTATGGGCTCATATGATCAGTGCAGTACTAATCAATCGCAAAGGTGCAGTATTAAATAGCAAAGGCACGAATCAGCCTAGTTTCCCATCAATGGTGGACTGGATAAAGAAGATATACAAATACACCATGGAATACTACACAACCATAAAAAAGAACAAAATCATGTCCTTTGCAGCAACATGGATGCAACTGGAAGCTATTATCCTAAGTGAACTAATGCAAGAACAGAAAACCAAATACCACATATTCTCACTTAAAAGTGGGAGCTAAACTTTGTGTACTCATGAACATAAAGATAGCAACAACAGACCCTAGGCACTACTAGAGGGGAGAAGGAGGAAGGAAATTGAGTCAGGGATGAAAAACTAACTGTTGGGTACTATATTCACTACCTGAGTGATGGAATCATGGTATCCCAAATCTCACCATCACATAATATATCCATGTAACAAACCTGTGCATGTAACCCCTGAATCTAAAAGACAATTTTAAATTATTTCTTAAAAATGTCTTCTCAGTATGAAAACTGGTATTGCATTAAAACATTGATACAATTAAAATAAATTTAAAGTAGGAGCTCTAAAATTCGGCAACATCTCTTGAGTAATATCAAATGGCAACAAGAAACACATCTTACTTGAGAATCTAACGTTAACTGGCTAACTAGAATATAAGTTTAAATAATTGAAAACAATAAGGCTAATACTAACATTAGAATATTGCATAAGAAAAGGACAGGAATACTATTGATAAATATATTAAATCTCTCTCTATAATGTATTTTTAATTTATGCTCACCAAATATTGGCAGAAATTCAAAGATGATATAATATTTATAAATGAAACATAAAATAAATTTGGTTACATATTCATTCATCTACAATATGTAATAAATCAGAATTCTTGCCATGAACTGTACTTTGTACTTTGTATATTTGTATGGAATATACAAATATAATTAAGACATTTTTATTGCCATTGTGCCATTAAAAAATTGAGTTGTGTGGCAATCACTTGTACATTATCTGTCATATATTTAGAAATGCACTAATTGTTTAATGGTGTTTAATATTAACATAGATATTTTAAAAAGTCATTCAAGATAATTACAGCATTCATGTGTGTGATACATATATATAAATTAAATATATATTTAAATATGTCAATATTTATATATTACATTTATATATTATGTATTATTTATATTAATATATAAATATAATAAATATATTAAATTAATATATATTAAATATATGTGTATTAAATATATATATTTTAACCAAATTGTGGGCCATCAGTAACAGATATATTCATATATTGTAACGTGTATATATATAATATAAATCGTAGTGTTTGTACATATAAATAAAATTGTAAATAAAATAAAGTTGTGTAAAGTATTAGAAATTGATTAGGATTATATTACTTTCACTTTTTATATTGCTAAGTCTATATCTTTTATAGAAGGGTTTTATCACCTAGTATCAATGATTAATTCTAATACTAATTTCCTTCCCATAATTCAGAGACATTATTACCTCATTTAGCATTCCAAAAATGGCAAAATACCTTTAAATTTGGTAAAAAGAATTATGTACCAGATATCACTTCCTGTTTTATTTTTAAAATGATAACTTCTATACTTCATTACCAGCAAAGTTAGAAAATTTTAAAACATGTTGAAAAAATATATATAGATAGAACAAATTCACCAAATAATCTAGGACAGAAAGTTTGTCATGCTCAAGTGAAGTACATTTATTTGACTGTTATGCATTACTAAACTATTCACGGACAAGTAATTTAGCCTCCTGAGATGAAATAGTTAAGCTGAACGAAGTCAGTTTTACAAGTCTAAATGCCAAGGGTACAGAAAAGTATTTATGGGAAGACATTCTGCAGTGATGTGATGTTGTATGTCTCCATCTCGACAATGAGGATGTGCTTGACATATAGTAGCTAAACATGAAGCTCATTTTGGCCTAGAATGAACTTACACATGGCTTTTTGACTATAGACTCTCATAAATCACAATATGACTTTTTGTTTATCTAATTGAACCTCCACTGAAATAAATGCCACACGATTTCAGAAATTCTTCAAAGGTTTCTAGGAACAATTTGTATAATATAAATATTTATCATAAATAATATAACTCAGGTATCTTTCAAAGCAGAATTGATTTCCCCTTAATCATTGATTCCTCTACAGTACTAAGTTGTTTTAGATACATTTACATTTTTATTTTACTTAAGATGCTAAGCAGTTCTTCTATCCCAAACAAATAAATGTGAATTAGTTCAGAAACAGTACTTCAATAATAGTGTGTATAAGGGTATATATAAAAATGTAAACTTGTCTATGTGCAAAACATTTTAAGTATTTGGTTACATATTTCCCACTTCATCAAAAATTTTAATTAGATAAAGATTTGAGAATTGGAAAGAAGTATTTCTGCTGTCAAAATGAACAGACTTGGAAAGAACACACTAAAAGACTAGGAAAAGTTAGAATAAGCTATGTTTGAATTAAGCATTATGCCTTCTCTACTCTTAAACCTTTATTTCTTCTACTTCATAGACAAATAAAAGGTATCTATCTGAATGAAAGTTCATCTTGACACAAACATACTATCAATGCTTGTTTTATTGTGTCATTTTGATCTTATGAACAAATGCTACTTTTCAATAGTTTTTTGTTTTGTTTTGTTTTGTATGTTTTTGTTTGTTTGTTTGTTTGTTCATTCTTGAGATAGAGTCTCGCTCTGTTGCCCAGGCTGGAGTGCAGTGGCGTGATCTTGGCTCACTGCAAGGTCCGCCTCCCGGGTTCACGCCATTCTCCTGCCTCAGCCTCCAGAGTAGCTGGGACTACAGGCGCCCGCCACCACGCCCGGCTAATTTTTATGTATTTTAGTACAGACAGGGTTTCACCGTGTGAGCCAGGATGGTCTGGATCTCCTGACCTCGTGTTCCGTCCACCTCAGCCTCCCAAAGTGCTAGGATTACAGGCGTGAGCATTTAAATTCTTCAAGAAAACAAGAAGCATCCACTGTCAAATGAGTTTAATAAATCCAGTTTCTTGTGAATTTGTACTTTCGAAAAGCAGAAAATTGAATTAAATTAAATGACTTTTAAAGTTTAAGTGATAACGCTTCTAGCATCTTATTTTACCATGCCTTCAACTAGTGAAAGCATAAAGCCAAAAATGTCAAGGGATGCTTTGTTCACAAAATATTGAGAAAATGCACTCTCACGTAAGTTTTTACAGCACCTAAATGTAGCACCGTGCCTTGCAAATTTTTCAACATATTTTCATGGGTTAATTGGCAAGCCCGAATTTATACCTCTTTTCCATCTTCTCAAGCAAAATTACCATTTGTAATTATTTTGTAGGTTTAGAGAAAAGCCAGAAAACTATGTTTTTGAGAGTGATTTAGCCATGGGAATTTGTTTAAAAAGGGAAATCTGTGGATGAATGCTGTCTCACTTGAAACCATGACAAAAATATTAGCATCTGCTTATTGATAATACAGCATATATTATTTTATCTAAATTAATAGATACCACTCCAAGTTCCCCACTTATAATTTTTACCCAGCATAGGCAAACATAATTTTTGTTTACAGGTTGATTCAATGTCATGACCTTTAGGCTTTTTTATTATGTTTCATATTAATATGATGAAAAATATGAACTAAATACTCAGGAAGTGACCTTATATCAGCCTTTAATTCTTCCTTAGTGCATGTGCTTTCGTGAACAATCTTTGTGTTAACATGAATGTTTACTGCCTTGATAGGTAGGGTGCACAGTTTAAATATAAGCTGTATGATTTATTCTGCAATTGAAAGAAAAGCTTAATGTCCTGTGTGTTTCATTTGAAGTATACATTATTTTAGACTCAAGTAGTGAGATCTGCTTCGATTAATTCATGCCTGTATGGTCATAAAATAAGTTCAGCTATGAATCATTAAGTGAATATGTTGTGGTTAATGCAATAAAACTTCCATTTAGGGACAAAAGCAACCAACACATTTATTATAAAAGGATGTGCAAGGTCTTGGCCTTGATTGCTAAGATAGAAATAATGTTTTCAGTCATGAATATCTCTCCTTGTGCTATTGGGCATTATATCTTAGTTCATTAACTCAGAAGAAAATCCTATGTATTTGACAAAATTATATTCCCTTTCATAAAATAAAAAAGGAAAATTAACTATGTGCTATTTTGGAATAAAGAATAAAACCATTACATGTAGTATAAAAGGCATTCATGATTACATTTTTTTCCTTTAAAATCAAATAACAATTATAACAAAAGAAAACTTATTCCGCAGTTAAGTTAGATAATCATTGTCCAGGTTGTGTATAATTTAATCAAAACAATAACAATGCAGTTTTTTTTTTTTTTTTTTTTTTTTTAATACATAGCTAAGATATAAGATAGGAGTTTTCACTCTGTAATTTTACTTAAAAAAAAAAAGAAACGTTAGAAAAAAAAAAAACAGCCTCCCTGATTGTGAGAAAGTCTTCTTGGAGTAGTGTATCTGTATCTATGAATATAAGTATAGTACAGGAAGTATAGAGGACACATTGGTCATACAGTTGCTCTAAACTACTTTTCTTCAAACTATATGCTGAGAATTAAAATGAATCAAGCCATTTTGCAAATGTTCAGTGCAAATCTATAAAATGTTCCTCTTTTGAATTCAAAATCTGTAAATTAGCAAAACCAACTGGCTAATGAAGTTCATTTGGTAAAAGCAGTCATCAATTTGCCCCTAATTTTCAGTGGCAAGTGTCCTACTGGGTCTTAAATTAAACAATTTCAGATGTCAACATTTAGAGACATACTTCTTTACTTACAGAATAGATAATTCATGCTCAAAATAACTTGGCAAAGACTGTCCTTTAATAACATACCTTATTTCTAAAAGCTTCAACCAGGTAAACTCTCGAATATATTTCATTGTATTATATATTATTTATCCACATGTAGTTAACTATTTGACCTGTTTAAAACAATTATTACTAAAGAAATATTCAATCACTCCCAGAGTCTGTACTCATGTCCTAACTATTTGGGGATATCAATTTCAAAACCCAAATGGGTCTTGGATTTTTGCAGAAGCCAGAGAGGGAAGAAAAAGGAAGCCAGGAAAACAATAACTCTAAAAGGCTGATTATAGGGATGGTTAGAAAACAGTGTCCTGATTTTGTAAGATGAGAACTGAAACTTTACAGTTATATCTTAACCCAAATTAGATCATATTGTAAAGGATATTCCTTTTCCGTTGTTATTTTATGATTACTAATCTGCTACCATTTATCAGAACATTCCCACTTTTGCAACCCTCTGACAAAGCGATAATAATACCAGTGGCCACATTAATAAAGCAAACTGACATTTATTCAGCATGTTCACTAGTGCCAGACAGTGAGTAAAATTCTACACAGATTCAGATCATTTCATTAGCATAACCATCATATGAAGTGAGTAGTAAATTTCTATTTTATAGGTACAATGCTAGACAATATGTCCAAATTCTTAAAAATACTAAGTGAAGAATCACTAAGTGAAGAATCTGAGAGTTCAGTACAGATGGATCTGGTAACACAGCTAAGCCTTCTCACAAATATTCTATCCATAGTGGAAGACATTTCAAGCCTATCCTGTGCAATTTCAGATGACACATACTTCTTTTTTATTTTTTCGAGAGGGAGTTTTGCTCTCGTTGCCCAGTCTGGAGTGTAATGGCGCGATCTCCACTAACTGCAACCTCTGCCTCCCGAGTTCAAGCGATTCTCCTGCCTCAGCCTCCCGACTAGCTGGGATTACAGGCATGTGCCACTACGCCTGGCTAATTTTGTATTTTTTTTTTTTTTTTTTTAAGTAGAGACAGGGTTTCTTCATTTTGGTCAGGCTGGTCTTGAACTCCCGACTTCAGGTGATCAGCCCACCTCTGCCTCCCAAAGTGCTGGGATTACAAGCGTGAGACACTGCACCCGGAGGATACACACTTCTATTAGCAAGACTTTAATTCACTAGTTTTTCTTAATTACTATATTCTCATGTGCCTGTTCCTAGCTCTTCCAGTCCATGTAACCACACAATATCTTCTCTTTTGGTTGTGAACTTAGAGGTCACATAGACTTGAATTCAATGTTAATAAGTTTACATTGTTTCTATATGACCTTTGACATTTCCTTATCATAAAATAGCAACAGTCTTATGGAATTTCTGAAAGGGTTTAATCAGAATGTGTATCTGTGTGAGTATAATTGCTGGCAGCAGAAACTAAGCACTGAATAGCTCTTTTAAAACATTAGGATGGTTACTATGATTCATTTGGCAATGGTCACTGGGTTTTAGCTGCCTTGGTATCTGTCCACTTCAATTCAAAACTGATGTCTCACAATCACTGTAGAACTGAAAATAACTGTTGAGGCAACTGACATGTGCCTGACATAATCCACAAACATGCTAGACTTGTATATGATGCTCAAGTACAGGTAATTCCTCCCATCCCCCTTTGTTTTCCCATTGAGAGGTCATACTAACATTTAAGTCAGAATGCAAAATAAGGTTTTATAAATATACAATAAAAATATGAATTAAGAAAGGAATTTTAGAACTTTTATTTATTAAATCAAGAAAGAAATGAAATAAACTGCCTAAGGTCACATGGACACTCAAGACTTTCCAATACTATACTCTGTAAAATGCATCATGAAACTATTTCCAAAATGATAATAATTCATTTTTTTAGACAAAAATAAACCTCGGAGAACCATATGCCATTGAAGGATTTTTTTTGTGTTTCTTCTTTTTAATTGTTCCTTTACCTCTTCCACTAATATTGTTTCTCAAATATCTGAGAATAGTCTTTTTCAATGTCATCCACTCCAGACTCACACTAAGGACATGTCTAAAAGTAACACTAGAATTCTTATAAATAAATTCAGAATGTTTACTTTATTAGAAATTAATACTTGAAGAGACTACCTTACTAAAAATAAGAAGACTTATCTTTTTAGTAAAAATCAGCACAAACTTTTATAAGGCTAATATTTGACCTATGATAATTTTTCCCTCCTCAGATATAAAATATCCAAAATGTTAATTTTCTTTGTCTTTGTGAGCTTCAGAGGGATGCAGGATATATAAATTCTCTTTTAAGTTTGTAGCATAATATCACAATATTAGAAAAATAATTTCTTCTATGAAATAATTTCAATTTATTCATTCAAATAATATGAAATGACTGATTTAGAATTTAAAATAAAAAAGGCTAATGAAAACACATGCAAGTAACCATAGAACCTCAAGTTTACTGTTTCTCTTTTGTTAAAACATTTTTACAACATAAGCCTACCTGATTGACTTATATTTTACAGCATGAAACATATCACATTGATAATAAAGAAAGAATATTTGTCATGGACTAGACAAAACATTTGTGTCTTCCCCAAATACAAATGTTAAAGCTGTATCCCCCAACTTGGTGGCATTTGAAGATGGGTCCTTAGAGAGGTAATTATAATCAGATTAGATCATGAGAGTGAGCCCTTGTGCCTTATAAGAAGAGGATGATCCCTAAATCAGTCAATCAATCAATCAGTCTCTCTCTTTGTCTCTTGTATCACTGAAGAATGGCCAGGTGAGGACACAGTGAGAAAGCAGCTGCCTGCAAGCCAGGAAGAGAGCCCACACCAATAAATGAATAACTGGCTTCTTGATCTTGGACTTTCTAGCCTCCAGAACTGTGAGAAATAAATTTCTGCTGCTCAAGCCACCCAGCTTGTGGTTATGGCAACCCAACCTGATTAATTTTGCATTACTCAACACAGTACAGTATGGGGATGTGGTAAGTAGGGTGTCTGTTTGGTATGGTATCGATTAAGTTATGTCTTTAAAAAAAATTTCTTTATAAGAGATCCTTGAACTTTCAATAATATGTTAAGAACACTTCGTAAGTGTGGACTAACTGATCAGTAGTGTTTAAAAAATAAATGAAAGATTTTCTGTGTGTGAGGACTAGTTGTAATGATCAGTTTTTATATCTTCAAAATATACATATAATAGTTTTAAGATTTCATCAATGGGACTACATCAAATATATTTTGTAAACATTAACTTATGAAGATTTTACCTTATACTGTAACATACAGTGTATATGTGTATATATGTATGTATGTTTCAATTTGACACTCTGAATCCTTTGATATGTGTTTACTCTATAACCCTAATTCTATAAAACTTACAGAAAGAGGTAACAATTTCAAACGCACTAAGAAAAGTTTTGTAAATCTTAGTTCACAATGTGGGTAATTTACACAACTTTTTTTAGGCAATCAGTTATTCTAATTTCGTGGAACATCTTTAGTATCTCATACTAATACTTTGGTTTTTAAGCAATGCCTGCTAGGCTAAAACTTATTTGTATAAGATAATTTATTTCCAAATCCTAGAAAACAAAACATGTGGTAGGTTTCCATGTGCATATGTACACTTGGCTGAAATACAGAGTAAAAGAGAGGTGTCCTGGAAAATAACCAGTAGTCAAGTGAAAACATGTCACAATAACTGAAAAAAAAATCCCAAACTTTATTGAGTGCTATGTGCTAGGCATGTGCTATTTAGGGTTATGTGTAAGAGTGAAAAACACATGTTTGATAGGTGTTATAAGAGGTGTTTAAGAGAATAAGTAAAAGGAATACTCAATGGTGCGGAATGAAAAGAGGGTCATAGTCTGCCTGAACGAAGTGATATATTTGTTGAAATATGAGGGAAAACACAATCACTTACAGATGAAGTCTAGGCAGGTTGGGTAAAAATGCACCAAACTCATCATTAACAGTAGTTATTATTAAAAATATTTAACATGGCACTAAGCATGACATTGCTAATGGTTAGTGAGAGTACAGAAAAGATAAAAATAAAGGAATAATTATGTCAGGAAATATATTAATTTTAATAGACATTTGATATGGTTTGGATCTGTGTCCCCATTCAAATCTCATGTTCAATTGTAATCCCCAATGTTGGAGGTAGGGCCTGGTGGGAGGCGATTGGATGATAGGGGTGCATCCTTCATGAATGGTGAACCATCATACTTTTGGTGCTGTTTCTGTGACAGAGATCTCACAAGATCTGGTTGTTCAAAAGTCTATAGTACCTCCCTGCTCTGTCTCTCTTGCTGCTATGGTCATCTGAAGTGCCGACTTCTCCTTCACGGTCTACCATGATGGTAAGTTTTCTGAGGACCCCCAGAGGCCAAACAGAAGCCACTAGGCTTCCTGTAAAACTTGCAGAACAATGAGTCAATTAAGCCTCTTTCTTTTGTAAATTACCCAGTCTCAGTTGTTATAGAAGTACGAGAGGAACTAATACAACATTTTAAATACAAAGGCTATTGTGTTTCATACCGATCTCATGGTGAACCATTAAACACCAAGATATCATGAGCATGAAATGTAAACGAATACATCTAACTGTTAAAATATCTGTTATACATGCCAACATTAAAAATTAATCTGCTGGCAAAATTTGGAAAAAAAAGAAAAAACAAACAAACAAACAAACAAAAACTTTTAAAAGCCAGATGTGTGATGGCTTTACTAGAATTGAAAATCTGTTGTCCTAAGATTAAGCAAGCCATGCAGATTTGGCTCTGAGCCTGTAGAGAAAGAGGGAATATCAAATTATTATGTGGTTTGGACAACTGAAGTAACTTGTGGTTAGGAAATATGGCATTTGGGAGAAGTTACTCTGATAATTTATGTTATTTGTATCTGCTCTACCCATATTTTAGGACCTTAAAGTAATAAAAAGTTATAAATGTGGTGTGTTTTTTTGTGTGTTTGTTTTGTTTTGTTTTTTGTTTTTTGTTTTTTTGAGACTGGGTCTTGCTCTGTCGCCCAGGCTGGAGTGCAGTGGCACCATCTAGACTCACTGCAAGCTCCACCTCCCGAGTTCAGGCCATTCTCTTGCCTCAGCCTCTTGAGTAGCTGGGAGTACATGCACCCACCACCACGCCCGGCTAATTTTTTTGTTTGTTTGTTTTTAAGTAGAGACGAGGTTTCACCATGTTAGCCAGGATGGTCTCGATCTCCTGACCTCATGATCTGCCCGCCTCGGCCTCCCAAAGTGCTGGGATTACAGGCATGAACCACCACGCCCAGCCATAAATGTGGTTCTTAAGAAGCAACTAAATATTCTTGATAGATTTTCATTTATGTAAGCACACAGGTAGTATAATAGCAAGTTTTTGTTTTTTATGTATTGTTCCTTAGCTCTATTGAGTGTTTAAAGCTGAAGGTTATTCCTAATTCTGATGAATCGTATTTTTATAGTGTAGTATTTCAAAAAATTTGTGGTTGTTGTTGTTGTTTTGTTTGTTTGTTTGTTTGTTTGTTTGTTTGTTTTCTGAGCAGGAGTCTCACTCTGTCATCCGGCTGGAGTGCAGTGGCGCGATCTCAGCTCACTGCAACCTCCGCCTCCCAGTTTCAAGCGACTCTACTGCCTCAACCTCCTGAGTAGCTGGGATTACAGTCACGCGCCACCACGACCGGCTAATTTTTGTGTTCTCAGTAGAGAGGGGGTTTCACCATGTTGGCCAGGCTGGTCTCAAACTCTTGACCTCGTTATCCCCCCACCTCGGTCTCCCAAAGTGTGGGGATTAGAGGTGTGAGCACTACGCCCAGCCTCAAAAGATCTAAGTACTCTAAATCTTTCACTTTTTTGTGTTTTTAAAGGCATCTGAAGTTCTACCATTTTTAATATATAACCATATTTAAAAAGTCAATACTTGAAATTTATTGTCTATTATATACCAGCCTTGTCCTAGTGCTTTTTAACATTTTCACACTTCATCTCCCATTTTATCCCTTACCTATTGAATCTTCCTCTCTGTATAACTGTGTACATTCCTTTGTTTTTGAATCCACCTGTCTTTCTCACTTCCAAAACTGCTAAAAACCTACTCTAGTGATTATTCTTTATCTATAATCTTTTTGTGATATTCTCTTTACCTTTTTGCACTAACTAACATATGGCTTTGTCCCGATGACACTAACTGTCCAGTAGTGGCTGTTCTCTCCCATGCTTGTTATAATGGGGTTCTGCATAGGGTAGGTCTCCCCTTTGCTCTTCATTGCACTTTCCAGACCATGCTCCTGGTAGTAGATTTTATTTCCCACTGTGGCTGCCACAGATGTTCCATTCCACATTCTTTCCTTGCAATCTGATGTTGACATTCTTCTCGTCATTGGGTGAGATCCATGTCTCTGTCCCCTGAATGCTTGTGATTAAAGCAGAATTGAGAGTATGCAACTCCATGCTAGGTGTAAAAAGTAATACAATTTCTGCCTAAATTTCTTGTGACTTGTTCATCAGCATCCTGAAGATATTCAAGAGGCCACATGAAGAGGCTACATGTAGGTATTTTAGCTGACAGCCTACACCACCAGCTAAGGCCCCGACCAACAATTAGAATGAACCTATAGACATGTTAGTGAATCTTGAGAGTACTCCAGCCTCTAGACTTTGAGTTGCCTCAGCTGACACCTTGTGGAACAGAAATGAGCTTTTCAACCTAGGTCTTGTCTAAATAGATTTGTAAGCAAAATTACTGAGTGCAGTGGTTATCATCAACTGCATTTTTAAAGGTTTGTTATACAGCAATAATAACAGAACACTCCCATTTTTCTCCCTAAAATGCTCATCATCAAATCTCATGCCATCAAACTATATAACTGTGGGGAAAAGAAAGAGATCAGCCTGTTACTGTGTCTATATAGAAAGAAGTAGACATAAGAGACTCCATTTTGTTTTGTATTTGAGATGCTGTTAATCTGTGACCCTACCCCCAACCTTGTCCTTGCAAGAGACATGTGTTGCGGTGACTCAAGGTTTAATGGATTTTGGGCTGTGCAGGATGTGTCTTTGTTAAACAAATGCCTGAAGGTAGCTTGCTGGTTAAAAGTTATCACCATTCTCTTAATTTCAACTACCCAGGGACACGTACATGGCCAAAGGTCGCAGGGACCTCTGCCTAGGAAAGCTAGGTATTGTCCAAGGTTTATCCCCATGTGATAGGATGAAACAATGTTGCTAAAAGGTTTATCTCAAGGCACAGGATTTTCCTTTGAACTTATTCATATCACAGAGGTTTTTGTTCTTACGTCTTACTGCTAATTTCCTCCCTAAAAATGATCCTATTGTCCTGCCACTCCCCTGTCTTTAAGATGGTAAAGATAATTATCAATAAATACGAAGGGAACTCAGAGACCGGGGCCGGTGTGGGTCCTCTGTAAGCTGAGCGCCGGTCCCCTGGGCCCCCGCTTTTCTTTCTCTATACTTTGTCTCTGTGTCTTATTTCTTTTCTCAAGTCTCTCGTTCCACCTTACGAGAAACACCCACAGGTGTGGAGGGGCAGGCCACCCCTTCATATAACCAATTCAATTCCTTGATACTCCCTTTCACTCCTCGAATATTTTAACTCTTGGCTATTCCTGCAATAATTCTTGGTAATTAAAGTATGCACGAACACAAGCCTTCCACAAGCCCCAGGCCCTTGACCTCATCTGCAATAATAATCCTATCCCTTACCTACCTCAGCCATTATTTCCCATAATTAATCAATAATTCCTTTAATCAAATCAAATGTTGTGATTATTAATAGCTGCAAACCCCACAAGCTCAATTTTAGACATCCCATTCTCCAACTTCCACGTATTTATAATCCTCTGTTACTTCTTCTAGTGCCCTGACTCTACCAACTTCTCACCTCTCCATGTTCCCTAAAATCCATTTATTCTGCCAACTTTACACTGTTCTTTTCCATGCTAATAGACTTGATTAAACATATTCAACTGTTTTTAAACCTCTGTCACTTTATTACTTAAAGCTATAGTTACTAGCTTTAAACAAATCTTGTATTTAGGTAATAAAAATCCTTCTACATTGCTGTTTTCTTTTTGAAAAACAACAACACTGCTTTGGCTCAACCCGTTCATTTGCATTTCCGTTTGAATTGTAAAACCAGCTTACCAGTTCTACAAATGAAGTCTGTTGAAATTTTAACTGTGGTTGTATTATACCTATGTATATATTTCAGGACACCAAGTATCTTAAAATGAATCTTGCAATCCATTAAGAAGATACTATCTTATTTCTCTCAACAATATTCTGTAGTTTCCAGTGACAAGATCTTACACATCTTTTGTTAAACTTGTACCTAAGTATTTTATGTTTTTTCATGAAATTAATAGGATTTTAAAAAAATTTATCTTCTAATAACTTGCAGTTAGTATGTAGAAACACAATCTATTTTGTTATATTATCCTCATATTTGCAAACTTGTGATGGTTAATTTCACTTGTCAATTTAACTGGGCTAAGGGATGCTGAGATAGCTGGTAGAACGTTATTTATGAGTGTGTCTGTGCGGGTGTTTCCAGAAGAGATTAGCATCTGAATAGGCAGACTGAGAAAAGAGTATCACCCTTGCCAATGTGGGTAGACATCATCCAGTCCATTGAGGCTCTGAATAGAACAAAAAGTAGGAGAAAGGGAGAATTCAATATCTCTTCTTGAGCTAGGACATCCATCTTCTCCTGCCCTTGGACATCAGAGCTCTTTGTTCTCAGGCCTTTGGACTTGGAGGACTAAATTATACTACTGGCTTCCTGGTTCTCCAGAGTGCAGACAGCAGATCCTGGGACTTCTCAGCCTTCAACGTCACATGAGATATTCCCATTATATAACACACATAAGTAATTGATCCTTGAACAATGTGGGGTTTGGGACATCGACCAGCATACAGTCTAAAATCCACTTATACGTTTTGACTCCCCCATAACTTAACTACTAACAATCTACTATTCACTGGAAGCCTTACGAATAACACAAATAGTTGATTAACACATATTTTGTATGTTATATGTATTATATACTCGATTTTTACAGTAGTGTAAGCTAGAGAAATGAAAATGTTATTAAAATCATAAGGAATTTACTGTTCATTAAATGGAAGTGGATCATCAGAGAGTTTCATCCTTCCTCTTTTCATGTCGAGTAGGCTGAGAAGGAGGAAGAGGAGGAAGAGGAGAATGTTGACTGGCTCTTTTAGGAACAGCAGAGGCAGTAGAAGCTCTGAGTATAAATGTATCTGTGCTTTCAAAACCCTTGTCCAAGGGTCAACTGTGTGTGTGTGTGTGCACGCACACGCGTGTGCATGTCTGTGTTCTGTGTTTCCTATTGGTTCTGTTTTTCTGGAGAACCCTGAATAATACACTTATCAAAGTCAGTTATTAGTTTTGGTCATTCTTTTTCATATGTATTCTGTAAGATGTAAACTTAAAAAAAGAAAATGTTCTTCCTTTTAAATCTATTTGCCTTTTAGTTCTCTTTCTTGCCTTATTACAATGTCTTTTAGACTCCATACAATGTTGACTAGAAGTGGTATTGCTGATTTCAAACTTAATCCCATTGTGGTCAGAAGTTACTGAGTATGACAACAATTGTTAATAATTTATTGAGACTAACCATATAGCACAGCGTGTGGTCTATTTTGATCTACACTTGTAAAGAATGTGTACTGTTTGTGTGTTATTTTATAAATGTCAATTAGGTCCCATTAGCTTATAGTATTGTTCAGACCTATATTTGTACTGATTTCCTGTTTACTTGTATGAATTACTTAGAGAAGTGTGTTAAATTTTTCCTATTATGATTGTAAATTCATTTATTTTTTCATTAATTCTGTCAAATTTTACTTCAAGTATTTAGGGGCTTTTTAAATGTACATATTTATAACTGCTAATGCCTTTCTGAGGAGTTAACTATTTTATCACTTTGAAACATACCACTTGATTTTAACTGATACTCCTTTTTTTGTAGTCTATCTTTGTCCAATATTAATAATTGCCACCAGAACCTTCTTACACTTGCTTCCTTTTTTGCTTGGCATGTTTTTATTCATTTTTTTTGTTTTCAACTCATCTGTGTCTTTATATTTAAAATATGTTTCTTATAAACAGAATTGTATTAACTTATTCAGAATATTCATTTATTTTGAATTACTTTTATTCGGAATAAATTTGAGTTTTGATATTTTACTGTACTGTAATGATCTGTACCTTTTAATTGTAGAATTAAGTCAGTTATTGCTTAATGTAATTATTGATGTAGTTGCATTTAAATTTACTATTATATTATCTGGTTTTTCACCCTCTGTTTCTTTGCCCTTTATTCCCCCTTTCCTGGGCTTTATTTTGGATTACTGAATAATTTTCATATTCAGCTTTAATCTTGTCTTTTTAGCTCTTCTTTTTACTTTAGCTGGCATTTAGAAAATTACTGATATGCTATTCTTCATTTGGAAAACATTTTCTTTTTGTCCATACCTCATATTTATTCAAGTTGAAGCTATAATTTTGTACTAGCAATGAGACAAAAATGTAGCCTTTTCCAAAAACGTTTTTCAAAGTTTGACATACAATGTATTTAAAACTAGACAATGTTCTATGTAATTTATAAACAACATTTGATATTCTACTTTTAGTATTACATCTACTAAATTTACATTAAAATATTTAACACCTCAAAATAATAAGATTTGTAATCAAACTCATACTAGAAGATTAATTTTTGAGTTTTAGAAATAATATCCTGTCACAAAGTTAAGTGAGAGTTAATTTTCTGTCTTACGAATCAGACAAAAGAACATAAAGGACATTTTACATTAGCTTTATTCAAAAGTTTGTAGAATAAATTATTTCACCTTTGAAAAGCTGTGACATTTCAAACTTAATATTTGACTTTGTTGACCATGATATAAGTGCCATTTATTATGTAAGGACAGTAAATTCATATTTGTTGAAATTTAAATTTTTTCTTACTTTTATTGTTTTTCTTTATTATCTCTTTCTATACGATTAAGATGATTTTAAGATGTTTTATGTATTATCTTATAATGCATAAATTACTGAAAGAGCCCACAAATCACAAATGTATTAGCTTTTATGTTTCATTTTGCCATATTTTGGTTTGTTTGTAAATACATGTATTTGTATTGACACACACACGCACACACAGCCTCTATATTTCCATATTCCTGTTTCAAATTTAGTACTTTAATCTCCAAACTTTGCAATCACCAACTAAATCCAAATTTGGCAATGTAAACAAACACTAAACAATCTCTGAATATAACAAAAACAAAAAGGCAAAATCTGATCTTAACTAGCTTAGTTTGACACGCATAGATGAAATTTATCATTATGTTCTCATGTCAGATGTGCCCTAGGACAGGAAATGTACCCTTTACGTAGGTAAGGTGGCAAAGCTTCTGGAGAGGAGATACGTTTCAGGTATTTTTGAAAATAAAAGCAAAAGATAAAATCTGTTACGTAAAAGTTTTTATTTTATATTTTAGTTCCTACTATACTTTTTTTTCTAATATTTACATCTACTTTTTAATTTTGGGGGGTGTTTATATTTCTATTAGAATTAAAGTATGCTGAGCTTGGAAAGTTAGCATTATAGAAATGGCAAACCTAAACTACTCTGGTCCTAATCATTTGAGAGTCAGTGTTGCTGAAATTTGCCCAATAAGGAAGCAAAAGCAAGCATTTCCTTTCCTTTTCTTTGTGTAATCCAGCTACCATTCCCATCCTGACAAATCCATTTCCCATTGCCTGACATAAACATGTTATAAAGTAGGCGCCTGCAGCAAGTTCAGCAGCAGCTGTTCAGCCCACTGTCTGTGCTTCCCAGATTTAGAACTGCCAGAGCCTGATTTGTTAAGCTTTGATTCTGAAAATCATTATGTAACTTAACTTTTCCCTTCACTTTACATTTCATAGTCTATCTAAAAATTCTTTATAGTTAACATACAGTGATAACACTCAAAAACCCATCTTTGGATCTTAAGCCAACAGAAAAAGAAACTAAGATCTCACTGATTAAAATATGCTAGGAGTATTGGAAAGCCTGAGGTCTGTCCTGACATGGCCTGTATGTATTTTGTATCTTTCAAGGAGGCTCTGGGTCTTTTGTGTCCTAATTCTTTAAGATTACAAGATGGGGATTTCCTGCTTCTTCCCTAGTCTGTTGAATTCTTTTAGGCAATTGATCATTGCAAATGAACTTTATAAATATGTATATATATGTAATCAATAGTTGCACCTGACTTACTCAAAGTCAACATCTTGGGCTTTTCTCATTTTCATCTATCTTTCATACTGGCAAGGAAAAGACTTTTGTGCACTCACATATAATTAAAAAGCAATCCTGACTCTTCTTCAAACCTAGTCTGCCACACAATTAGTTATCTGGAGTACTGAGACTTACAAGGTGATTGCTTATTAACATACAATGTGAAGTCTGTGGTCAGTAGTGAGGAACAGGTTTATAGTGTCACCCAGCTCATACAATACTTACACTGCAGAGATCTCTGTGCTTTCTTAGCATAAATGCATGAATGACAGATTTTTAGTTAGTGTAACAGAAACAGCAGAGGAGCTGTTTAATTCATGATTGATTTATAGCTGTTCATATCACCCCATCACCATCTACTTGGAAGGCTGGGCATTCATTTGTGATCTGTCCTTCATGAGCTCTTCACTTCTATTTCCTATTCGTCCAATTTACTACAGTTAAAATGATTCAATATCACTTATACAACAGTCCAAATGTGATGGTCTCATATTACACATTTTATTTTAAATCACTCACTCACTCACTATAAGTGATACCGTGGGAATTGAGAATGTTATCAAGGGAGTCTAAAAAGCCTGATCAACAAAATAGAGCTGGTAAAAGGTACAAAGAAAAATCATCGTCAAGTGGCTGCTAATATAGGATCAGTCAGTGGAATTAATTTTTTCATGCTCTATTTTCTCCATTCTTAATAGTCACATAGCACTGGTGGTTAGATCAAAATGATATACATTATTTAATGTATGTTTAATATGCTATATCATATATATTTTAACATTTAGTTAAAATCTAGCACAGCATATTCTATTACATATTGCCAGAAGCTCATGACAGTAATAAATATCACATAAAATGACTTTGAGTATTTTTCCTTTGCTTTGTGCTTCTTTAAGTAAAGTGATTTCTAATGCTTACTTTGTGCTTTGGCTTTGAAGCAGAAGAGTATAACAACAAAGATTAGTACTTTTTCATTAGGTTTGATATTTCATCTCTCTTTGCTAATGTAATGAGGAGAATCTGCTTAATTTTTCCGTAGTTCTTTGGCTATCAGTCATGGTAAACTGAATGTGACAAAATATCCAGTTAGCTGGTATAAAAGACAGGTTCTGAGAGGAAGACTGTTGCTTTGCCACTTGATGAAAAACATTTTATAACCAAACATGCAAAGTGGAAGACAGTTTTAAATTGATTTGCAAATGTGACGTTCTATGGTATTTTCCTTTATAGGATCTTTCACATATCAGAAACCAGGAACCATCAGTGAAGAAGACAGACTTTACACAGATAATAAAAAGTACGTTTTAAATAGCTTTGGTGAATTTTCAGAGTCCTCTTGATTTTTTTTTAGTTGCTTCTAGCATCTCCTGAGTAAAAGACTACTGACTAAGAGATTTGAAAACAGAATGCCTAAAGGCAGAGTTTCAGGTTCAAAGGATTTCTTTTTCTAACTTAGAACAAATAAGTGAAGAAATGATAGATACTCCACTTTCATATCACAAGAGTGAAGGTTATTAAGCCAGGTTCATAAAAGCTCTTTGAAAGCTTGGATATAAACACCAAACTATGAAAATCCTAGAAATCATTAAAAACAATGGACTAGAAGAATGACTTGGTCTCTCCTTCCAAGTAGTTGAAAATATGTAAAAATTTTACTAATGGCATCATTGCTTCACCATATACTTCATTATATATATTTTTTCTTTTACTATATTTCTGATTGGCTACAGTTATTAAGTAATCAAACAATTTGAATGAGATTTTTACAGAGAATTTAGAGCACTGTAATATAAACACTTATGGGTACAATTTTTTTTAAAGGTATACTGTTTCAAAGTGACTGAATAAAGGGAGAATAAGTCTATAGACAAAGTCTGGAAGGTAAAAAGGATACTGTGCTTTGTTTAACTAGCCAGAGATGACTATGTAGACAAAAATGTGTTTCTTCCAAATTGTTCATATAATATCCTTTATTGTTGCCTTATGCTTTTATACTCTAACAAACATGCATTCTTATGCTCTTCATAATCTGTACATTTACATACCAACTTACATATCACATTGTTTACTTCAATATTCTGTCTATGTTTTCTATCTCCAAACTATAAGCTCCTAGAAGACCAGATTAATGTTGGATGGTATTCCAACATCCTTGTTTAGAAACAGAGAAATATCACTTAAATTAGTCAAATGAAGTATTATTAAATAACTCCTAGAAAAAGGATGTATTATTAAAGAGCTCCTTGATAGAGGAAGTTAAATATTTGTAGGTTCATACATAGCACACTTTATGATTTTTAAAAACTGTGCCATTCCAGTACGTTTAAATTTTGAACAAAATCCTAGACATTTCCCATATGAATGAAGAAGTTTTTAGAGTACTGACACCAATATTTTTCCAAGAAAAAGAGTAGATTGCAAGGCAGCTGAAACTCAAGTGTATATGTAAATATGGCAGATCTAGTAGTTGTTTCTACAAACCAAAGAATGGGCTCCTGAGATTTTTATTTACGAGTATCACATCCTTCAAAGAAAGATCTGCTCTATTCCATAATGACATGTATAATCAAAAAGTCACATCTTTTTGTGAGTCAGTGTCTGATTTTTTTTTTTCCTTTCTTAGAAATATCTATTATATTCTATCATCTTTTAAATTTCATGTATAGTCCTATGGTATATATCTCATGCCTTAAGAAAACCCTATATTTGAAGATAATAAAAGATATATTAAAACTTTTGATTCTTAAGACTATTAACTATTAACAAGTTATCGCTTGTTAATAATATTAACAGCTATATTAAAAGAGTGACATTTGTCAGGAAATACTATAATTTATTTTTAAAGCTCCCTCTATGACTGTTGCTGTAAAAGAGAAGCAATTTAATATAATTTCATTCATTCATTCACAAGTCTTTAATTATTTCGTTCCAGGACTATGAAATGATAATACAATTTTTTAAAGAAAGATTTAAATTTTATCATGAACCTAATATATAGCCTTTTATATATAAGGTTGGAACATTTTCATACAACGTATTTTTTTCCCGTGTCTACAGTGGGGCTCAATGTTTGCTACAAGTCCCTTTCTGCTCTTAAATTGTACAGATACACATCTGTGGCCCATTTAAGTAACCTACTGCACCCATTGGAACCATTGGAAAGCTATTTGCTATACTCAAAAGAGCAGTGATTTCTGCTTTAAAGTGTTCACATTTAAACCAACAGACTTTCTCAAATGAAAAACATAAAGAAATAAAAACACAAGAACCTTACTGAAAACAAAGACTCATCATTTTCTCAAAGAAAAGCCCCCTGGCATGAATAAACCATGAATGCACAGATCTAGGAGTGGTATAAGAAGAATACAATTTATAGCTTATCAAATTTTTTTATTTCTTTCCTTCCAACAAGTACCATGGGATTTTTTCAGAATCTGTTTTTCTGTTTCTCAAACAACGAACAAAGACTTTTAAAAATCTTTTGGTAAGGGTCACCGTCTCAGGCACTGATTATAAAGAGATGAACATTTCCTTTAATGATTCTGTCAGTTACTTAGCCAAATTACACTCTCTGAATAACAGTTACCTTGCTGTCGATTTCATTTTATGATTGAAATAAATCATATCAGTATTTAGCCCAATATCTGGCACGTGGTATTCAATTGACGAGAGGTATTACTGTTTTGCATATATCCAACATTGTTTTCAGTGTTTCATTTATCAAATCAGATAAATTGATGTCAGTATTGGGGAAATTCTAATAGTAAAAAAGGTCACTATTAATACTGCATAGATATAAAGGGAAAGGACTATAATTGTCCCAGACTTTTCAGGACATATGATTGACATAACATGACTATGCCAAATACCAGGAACCCAAAGAGCAACAAGACAGAGTATCCAATCACAAATAGTGCAGGGTCTACAATCCTTTTATGTCAGCTATAATTAAATTGCAAGAGGTGCAAAACATTGTATGAAAATGTTCCAGCCTCATATACAAAAGGCTATATGTTAGGTTCATGATAAAATTTAAATCTGTCTTTAAAAAATTTTTAAAGTTTGATTTCATTGAATTATCATGGTCTCAAAATAGTTTATTTCTTATATCAGAGATTTTTTATTTCATAGGTTTAGAATATTAGACAGGGTGTAAAATAAGATAAGTTAATGGCCGAGCAATTTCCTATTTAGAAATATATTTAATTTGCTTCTTCCTCCGTCCTCCTCCTATCCTTAAGAGAAAAAACATGTCTTTAGTTTTCCCTGTTGCTTAAAAAACTCTGTAGAGATTTCAATGTGTACAGACCCTTATTTATTAAAATCCACCTTTTAATGTTCAATTCACGAATTTCCAAGAGGGAAATAAGTAGTTCAGGATATCCAGTGATTTGCATACTATGTACTTGTCAACAAATAGGTAGAGTTGGGATTACATTTCCCTTTGTTTCATGTTATTTTTTTTCCGACTTTGGTTAAATCTGAATTTTAATTCTGCTCACATTCTGCCATTCCTAGGAAAGTGGCCTGAAGCGGACAGCAAGAGGAGTGCACTAAATCGAGCACGTAAATCACTTCTTTCCCTGTTCCATAACCAATTTAAAGAGCATTCTGGCATTAATGCTTGGAAATAATATACTGTCGAGGCCGACACAGCAGAAGGACTCTACTTCAAATTATAGGATAGTCCAGGTGACCATGCAATTACAATTAACCCTCTGCCCACAATGTCAGTGATAAACAGCCATGCAAGTGATGGTCTAGGAAAGCACTGAAGTAATACAAAAGTTATTTCTGAGGTTGTCTAGTGTTTAAAAACTATGTTCAATTAAAACATCTCACAATTTCAAAAATTGGTTGTATAGTGAATGTAATAATTTTTTTCTTTTAAAACAATCATAGTAAATGACATAATAAAAGCAACTCAAAGAATGTCTGACACACAATTGGTGCTCAATAAGCTTTTACGATAAAAATAAAAGAATACAAGCATATTTGCAAAAATCCACAATCTTCGAAATCCCCAAACAGTGGTCTAATGTTTGGAATGGCTTCTTAAAGCCTAAATTTTGCATCATCAAGTTATAGAAATTAATAATTATGCTGATTTACTAATCTTAATATAAATAAATTTATTGCTTCCTTTGAAGCTCATATATGTATACCTATGTATACCTATGTGTATACATATGCATATCATGCATGCATATGCACACGCATAAATACAACATATTCAGTTATGTATATCCTTCAGAGAGAGAAAGAAAAAAAAAAAAAGAAAGAAAGAACAAGAGGGAGAGACAGAAAGATTGTAAAAACCCCTGGAAGTTTCACCACACATACTCATATAATTTTCATTATGCATATGGTAGACACACAATAAATGTACACAATTGCTTATTTATAAATGTCGTGGTTTCAGTTTTCAACCCTGAATCACATAAGTGTGCTTGCGTATATGAAACTGGAACAATGACACGGACATATATAACTCTTGCTCTATTACTATATACCTAGGTATTACTCAATATATTAAATTGATACAATTGTAATTATCATTAATACTTTACAAATAACTCAGTGATCCAATCTTACAAAGTTCTGGTAGGTGTTATTATTGGCCATTAGAAAGCAATATTTTCTAATTCAAAATGATATTGAAATTATACACATTGGAAACATTGATACCCAAGGTTATACTAATATATACAAATAAATTACTTGAGAAAACGATGAAAATATCTATCAACAATTTTAAAAGGCAAAACTATGTATCCTTTGTTGTGACAGGAGGTGAATACAGAGATAATATAAGTTTTGAAAATTATTATAATCTAGCTGGGGAAAAATCTATCACAGATTTTTTAAAAATAGGATTATTACACTTAGTTCAAACTGTTTTGGGGAGGAAACTCAGGAACAACTTACATAGAAAAAATGTATGGAACTACTGAGATTAGAGCTATCCCC
This sequence comes from Papio anubis, assembly GCF_008728515.1. Classification (NCBI taxonomy): domain Eukaryota; kingdom Metazoa; phylum Chordata; class Mammalia; order Primates; family Cercopithecidae; genus Papio; species Papio anubis. The sequence goes on from NC_044978.1 coordinate 109,822,423, forward strand.
AGTAGTAGAAAAGCATAATCTTGGCTCAGGTGAAATAAAGAGATTATCAGAGCATAGATTTATTGGTTGTTACTATGAGCAGTTGATTCTGAATATAAAGATTAAAGACTTTAAAAACAAGGCAAATAAATTTAAAATCCAATTGGCAAAAAAATACTAAGCTATTATATATGTGTATGTAAACAGGTGTACATTTTTGTGTGTGTGTGTTTATGATGCATGTGTTGTGTGTGTTTGCACAGGAGCACAAAGGAATAATATGGTCAACAGAGAACTAAGGACTCTTTGAATATATGGTCAGTTAGAAACTCAGTGTAAATTATAGAAATTGTTGAATAAATTGTAGAAATCCAGCATAAATCGAGAAACTATGTTAGCATCATAGCTTATTTGAATAGAGAAGAAAATGGGTGTAAGGCAATTTCTGAATGACAGACCTCTGATAATTTTCTTGTTTCTGATTTTATAAAACTAGCCTGACCTCTCCTAAGCCTCAGCTTCTTAATATATATTATGAATTGAAATGGATAATAGTACTATGGTGAATACAGCCAGATGCCTATCCCACCACCCATTCTTTCATTTTTGCTTAGGAACAGAATCTCTATATTAGATGTAACAGTGTGTCCAACAATAAGCTGACATTTATCATCTCTCCTTGCAGAATCAAGGTGGGGAGAATTCAATGAGATATAAGTGAAAGTAAAATAGTTGTATGTTGCTTCCAGAAATTTGCTTTAGAGTGCTGATTTGGCTGAATGTATTTTTTTTCCTTTTTACCCTTTCCTCTTTCCTCCCTGGAATGTGGAGTTGATGTTTGGTAATCCAGAAGTCATGTGGGGCTAGACCAGGAGGCTCTTTAAGAATGAAAGCTATATATTGAGGACGTCTTTGAAGAATGACAATGATGAAGGAATCTGATGATAAAGAAGTACTATATCAGTCTTGTGCTTAGTAACCCTCAGGCTTCTTTTACATGAAAAAATAAATAAATTTCACTTACTTAGGTCTTTGGGCTTTCACTTGTATTAAGCAAAAGTTAGTTCTAATTAATACATAAGCCTATCTCAAAAGATTGTTGTATTAAATATGGCCATGTCTATATGAGGCTTAATATGCTTAAAGAATACATAATATATTCTTTTCATCAGTTTTAAATATGAATAAAGTATTAGAACTTATAAAAACTATCTTATTGTGCCATAATTAAATACGCTAGGCAGGATAAATATGATTATCCTTATCTTACTACTTGGAAACTCAGGGTTGGTGTAGAAAGCTATCCATTTTTCCTTAAAAATCCTGCATAAATTAAATACCATTTTTCACAATGAGTACACTTTAAAAAGTAGAAAAGCTTCCCTTTATTTTCAATTGGTTATCAATTAGTAATGGAATTTAATGTGACTTTTAATATCTCCCATGAAGTAAAGAAAGCTCGTAGTTTGATACTTAACTATCATCATTCTCTATTTGAAAGAAAATTATTTAAATATTTTATTAAACTAATGATATTTTAGTAATATTATCATCTCTAGTTCAGATACATAAAATTCATGTACCAGGTTTTATTAACTGTGATTTCAATCTATTTCAGTAAAATAATAGACCAATCTTACATAGCTTCACATTATTTTGTAGTTTTATACTTTCCATTAACTTCATTATTTTTGAAATTCCTTTATTATTCCTGTTTCCTGGATCCTGTCTTACTCTTTCAAAATCATTTATTATTTTTCCAATGGCTCTTTTTTTTACTTCAAACTCCCAGACTTTCTTTGAATCTATCACCAGTTGTATTGGTTACAGTTTTGTTTTGTTTTGTTTTGTTTAACTCCTTTTTTAACCTCTATTTTTTTAATACTCTCTGTCTAATAAATCTTCTAGTGCATAAAACAACTATAACCTCTACACACTTGGTTTCCAAAATTATACTTTCAGATCTCAAGTATTTTCCAGCTACAGGCATAGTTTTTAATGGACTCTTTAAGAGTAACATTTTATGGCCATCATTGCCAGCATCTAAACAGTCATTTGTCATACACAGTTCATTCTCTCCAATTTTCAATTGTCTTTTCTTTCTTTCTATTTATTTTGGTCAGTAGCACAACCTTGCTTCCATCCCCCTAAACTCAAAACAAAACAGTGCATTTTGACTCTTCCTTTCCTGTGTCACACACTCAGTCAAACTTTCCATTTATGTATTTTTTTCAGTAACATCACCTATTTCCCACTTCAATTTCAATTATTCTAATTCAGGCCCTCATTCTAACTACCAAATCAATGTTGAAATAAGTTATTCTGTAAACCTAACTAAGACAATTTGTGTACTCCTTCTCCTTGGTAGGCTTGCTGCTTAAGGCTTAAGGAATGTTAAAAAATAAATTTAATCATTATATATATTGTTTTCCATTTGAAATATTTTTGCTATATTTTTACTTCTACAGAGAATGCTGAAATTTATAAAATCTTTTCTTGTGCCATGACTAAATAAGCTAGGCAGGATAAATATTATTATTCTTATTTTAATATTTGGAAACTCAGGGTTGGCACAATTTAACATTTGGTTTAAAGTGACACACAAAAATGGAAGTGTCTGAATTAGAACTCAGGTTTGTGTCATTTCTATTTAATTGTTTGATAAGAAAAGTATATATTATCTAGTATCTTCTTTTATTATCCCATGAGGTCAGAACATTATAACTAAAATTGTGAATATCAACTTTAAAATGAAATGATCAAGAGGTTTTTCCACCACACAAGTCCTTTACTTATCGAAAGAGAGATGAGGGCCGGGCACAGTGGCTCACACCTGTAATCCCAGCACTTTGGGAGGCCCAGGTGGGCAGATCACCTGAGGTCAGGAGTTTGAGACCAGTCTGGCCAACATGGTAAAACCCTAAAAATACAGAAATTGGCTGGGTGTGGTGGTGAGTCCAGGAGGCTGGGGCTGGAGATCGCTGGTCAGGGCGAAGTTGCGGTGGATAAGGATCACGGTGCGCGGCCTGGGTGATGGAGTGAAGGGGAAGGAAGGAGGAAAGGGAAGGAAAAGGGAAGGGAAGGGAAACCGACGGCAAAACGCTTACGGCAACCAGCAAAACGCTTCCATTACCGGCAAACCATGCGTAACAAACCCGGCAAAACAGCAGGCTTAAACGCCAAAACCCGCTCGGCAAACCGTAACAAAACCATGGGCGGCAAACGTGCCCGGCGCCGGCAAACCGGCAAACCGGCAAACAAACCGACAAACGGGCAAAACCGTGCGGCCAGCAACGGCAGAGCCGACGACAACCGCAAACAACCGACCGACGAACCGTAAACGACAAACCAGCCGACCGATCGGATCCTCCGTCAGATACATCAATTTTAAAATGGAGTCTCTGGAAAACTAACTAATAAAACTAAGATAATTAGCACAAAATATCTGTGCCCAAACATATTTAATTTACTGGACAATTTATGAATGACTTAAGTGTCCAACTGTGGATCATACTTTTCAAGTACTTATGTAACATTCTATAAAAGTAATTGTGTTCTTGGGGTAAAATTGAAAACTAAATTTTATTGACACTTATAAAGTTTTAATTATTTAGATTTTTTAAAAATAAAGCAAAAACTCAATAATAAACAATCAAAATAACATTATTATTGCCCTCATGCCTGAGATTTGTGAAATAATTTGTTTACACAAATAAATTAAGAATATGTGGGAGAAATTGTTTACATACTGTTAATTTAGAGGATTTCCTGTTTCTATTGAATCTGCAATAGCATACTAGTAAAACAAAACCAAAATAAAGAGGTATCCTTTTACCTTAGGAAATACTTTTCAACTTATAAAAGAAAAAATGCAAACTCAAGCATATAACATTTCTTCCTTCTAACACTTTCAAATCATTCACACATCCTAAGGTAATTGAGAAGATAAAGATGCCATCAAAAGTAGACATATCAATGATATTACACATATATGCATAGCATTTACCATAATTTTCTGCAAAGATCTGAAACCTGATCTCAGATAAATCATACAAGTTGACTCAGCCTGGGAGAGGTATGGAGCTCATCATGTTTCTATTACAGATGCAGTGTTCATATCTTTGAGTTTAGATTATTCTAAATGAGAGAAACACTGCATTAAATATAGCAAAACATTCTTAAATGGATATATTATATTCACTGAAAAGTGGCCATTATGTGAAACAACCTGCAAATAAACATTTTTATTTTTGTAAAAAAGTTTGTCCATAGTTCTGGTTTATCTTTCAGTGGAAATGGAGAGGCAGGTAAAATATGTTACCGTATTTCTCATGAGATACTTTGAAAATTTCTGAAATCCTAAATTTACTCACTCATGATTATTTTTTCAATGCAAACAAATAGCTTGTCCTTGTTGTTGAACAGAGTCCACATGCTACAAATAGTCTCCAGGTAAATCACATTAGTAAGTACGAATTTCTGCACGTGAACTAAAATCAAATAATTAATTTTTTTATCATTTTTCTTTATAATTCACCATGGGATTTTCTTCTAATCTATTAATATCATTTAATTGCTAATGAGACCACTGTAATCTTGGATAACTTGCTCTGTTACCCTTGTCATGATTAACGATCCCCATTGTCTGTGGCAGGATGGAGACATGAGAGAAAATGCTGAATCACAAGACACAGAAGAATGAAGCAGCAAAGTGAAAGGCATTATAGAACAGAAGGGTGACTGCCTGCACACAGTTGAACAATTTTGGGGACATGTAACTCTTAAATCAGAGTTTCTGACTGCATTCAATGTCAAAAGTTAAAAAAGCAGATAAAGTTACTTTTTCGTCTTATCTATATAAGAATATACATATTCATCCAATTTCCCATCTCATCAAGGTTAGTATTATAAATTTTTTAGGGCAGGCAATTTATTACTCTTAGTTATTATTTATTTGTTCACACTATTAAGATGTTGCTTTGCAAAGTTGTAGAAAAAAATCAATACATATAAAATGTTAAGAAGTGTGCTAACTATACCACTGTTTAATATTGAATTGAAGGTGATGAAAAATAGCACCATATTATTAAAATGTGCATGATATACAAGAGAGAATAATATGGGTCCAGTGAAGGAAACCGTAGTATTGGTTTGGGAAAAACTGAATTGGAAGTGGAGGCTTAACTTTTGCAAGGGATCTCACAGGGATACAATCTAATTAGAAATAAGTCTAATTAATATTATTATTTATCTGGGGAGTAAATTACCCATTTTGGTATTATAGTTTTACAATAAAGCATTTTCTAAAAGAAAATCTATTTTGTCTTTCTACATTTTTTATGTACATTGAAAGTTTGAAGAGACATGCTTTATAAGAACTTTAAAAATAATAATATGAAGTAATATTTGTGATAGAAATAAGATATTACTGTTTTATGTTTTTAACATACTTTATATTGATCAATGTATTAGTGTATAAATTATTGTTTGCATTTAATGACTCTTTAGTTGAACATAATATACTTCCTATTACTTTGAATGGGTGGATCCATCGCTTCCCCACAGTGCTTTGAGCAGACAATTGTTCCATCCTAATCTCTTTTGAAATAGATAGTAATTTATTACTGTGATAGGACTTCTTTCAGTTCATTAACCTTACTTCAAGTATGACAGGCATCAAAATCTCTAGTAATTGTTCCTTTATTGAAACATTTTTAAAAATCACTGCATTTAACAAGGTGTTATAGGAAAGCAAATTCTCATTTTCTTAACAGAGAGATTCTGCAGCTTCTGGTCTAAGGTGTAAGTGAAACCATATGTATTTTTTATTAATTGTGTGAAATAAAATACAGTTTTTTTACACTCAAATCTTAATCCAACAGCTATTAGAGAAGTCAATTTTACTATACTCCTTGAGACATAAATTATTCCTAAAACTTTGCAAGACTGATGAATTCTAAATACATTTTTAAAAGATATTGTTGAAATAAATTAAATCATACTTTGAATCAAATTGCAGGCAATCCCAAAGCTTGCAATAATTCAGCAGTTTAATCCACACAAAATGAGACAATTGTACTCTTTGAATTTGAGTAAAAATAAATCTAAAACATATATTAAAAAAAATCACTGTTCCTAAAAGATAGGTTTGGGAAGAATAAAATTATAAAAATCTTTACATTTAGATCTCAGTTTAATAGTGATCCATGGTACCTTAAGGGAGATGTAAATTAAAATTAGTAAAGTTTAGTTTCAAATATTGTATTCCTGATTTGTGGAATTTGTGTGTCTCTTAGAATGGTGTTACCATGATGACAACCCAGTTTTACATCCTTTAAATGGTAGATGAATTAATCATTTTCACATTCTAATTGGGTCAGACTATGACTTAGAGGGACAAATTTTCCATAAAACCCTTGGGATCCAAAAATTAGAACACATTTCTCACAGGAGAGAAATAGTGAATATCTGTATTTTCCCTATGGTAGAAATAAAAGAAGTTACAGAACCAAAATTCATTTTCAGTTATAAGAAAATAGGATATGGGCCACTTATTTTCCAATAGATTCTCTGTAACTCAACTGAGCTTGTCTTTACATCTAAATTGGAACACTATTGTCTTAAAGTCAAGGAACAAAACTAATGTGCATCACTAAGTGTTGTAGTTACTATATAACTGTGGTAAGTGAGAGATATTTTGTAAAGAAATATACAACACAGAAAAATTCAAGTTTTTCAGATAGCAAAATTAAACAATATCTTGCTATTGTGCCACTAACCCCTGCCACTGTAGCAATACCTGCCAGAGAATGCTTACCTACCCTACAGAATTTATTCCAAAATAAACAAAATGACCCAAAGTAAATATCTACAAAACGGGGTTAAGTCAACAGTTTAACATTGGCCCAAAATATCTTTTAGTTTAGAACCATTTCCTATTTTTATCCTATTAAACATGAACGTTTCTGCATATTTGGTATATCTAAAGGCACAAAAGTGACACCTACAGTAATACACATTTAGACACTGAAAATAATCATCACAAAATAATTCTGTTGTTTAGAAACCTCCAAATCAAGAGTATCACATAATAATAATATCCATGAACACATAAAGTCACCTATATTGGAGTGGCTTATTAAAATACTGTTCTCATCTAACACTTTTCTCATTTTAGAAAAACAAAACAACATTCCCTAAAGGAGGGAAGATATATTTGTCAGAAGGACCTGAATTGAATTCATTATTGCTCAGCTGATCATTTAGTTTCCTTGTCTTTAAACAAACAAAAAGTACGCAGGGCACCATGGGAAACAAAGAAGTAAAGTACAAGGGAGGTCTAGGGTACAGATATATATCAAATTGCCAAATAGCTTAAATAAGTATTTCACAAGCATCAAAACTTTTGTTAACTTGCTAATATTAAAATATTAGAAAATTTAAATATAAATCAGCAAAAATAGTTCTGGGAGCACCAATTCAGCAAAAAGGTTTAGGGTAATCAAAAATTGATTTTGTTAAATGTTACAGACGCACATTTAATATACAATGCCCCCACATTTCATTCCCTTCATAATCCAAGCAATATCCCTGAATGTAGAACTAATACTTGTAATTGATACCAAAAATCATTGTGCCTTGCCCATTGGCCTATTAATATATCATCTAGAAGTCATCCTGTATGGGAAAGCTAATGCATTGGCTAGTCTTTAGTCAATAAAATATACACTCTGGAATTTGTAAAGAAAAATAAAAAGATTAACAGAGGGAGTCAAGAGCAGAGACAGACAGTGTAACTGACTCCTAGATGTAGTCTTCATTCTTAATAATAGGACTTCCTGTGTTTTAGCTAGACACATACGGAT